>NC_090440.1:1422145758-1422448788 GCF_031143425.1 Pleurodeles waltl | reverse complement strand
CACCCAACTACACTGACTGGGAGGAAAAGGTACTGGCCATCCTGCACCCTGAGGGCCTCACTGGACTCACTGTAGGAATGGACTCTGGTAAGTCATCTACAATTACCCCTTATCTACCACACCTGTAATGCATGCACCACCCAACCCTACCCCAGCCCTCCAACATCCACCAGGACCACTACCCACCCAGACAAAAAGCACTACATCCAGTCACCCTGCATGCCCACAAACCCACTAACAGGCCCACATCCCTCCCCCTGTGCACATCCACCCACCCCTGCAAGGAATCACAAAGGCACTACACAACCCAAAATCGTAAGTAAAATGCAATGGCAACCTCACCAAGGCACCCTGCATGTCCTAAAAGTGGAAAACCTGCACAAAACAGCCCAGCCCTGTACACCCCATCGTATCATGCAACTGTAACAGACATGTCCATTCCCCCCAACAGGCCCCACCAGCGTGCCACCCTGATGGACAGGACAAGGAGTGGCAGTACCCCACATGGAGACAGAGGCACCACCCAGGACACTGGAGAGGGAACCCTGGACACAGTCCTGGATTCTCACCTTCCAGCAGCCCCACCCAGGACACCACTAACACCCCTACCACCCAGCCAACAACATCAGCCCAGGGCAACCGTATCCACACCTGTGTATCCAGGCCACAGACTGGTGGAACACATGGACAGAGGCCACAGTCACCCCCTACCAACAGGCAGGAAGACAATGGCCTCAGTACAAGTGGTACCGCCAGACCTGTGCAGGGAACACAGGCACAGCCGGCTATGCCCAGTGGGAGTGCATCAGTGGCCCAGGGAGGAGGCCACAGGATGGATGCTGCAGCCCAGGACATGATTTCTGAGGTCCTGGGAGCATACCAGCATACCCAGGACAGATTGGCCCAGATTGTTTCCACCCTGGAGCAGAGTCAAACGCTGCAGAGAGCCCAACACCAAGAGACCATGGACCAGTGGAACCTGCACAGTGCCACCATGGCCACCATAGCAGGTGCACTGCTGCACCTTGTCCCAACGTAGCCTGAGACCCCCACAGACCAGGAAGCCCCTACTACATGCCAAGATACAGACCGGCCAACAACAGCAGCAGCAGCAACTGGACTTGTGCCACTATCTCAGGACACACAGGAGACCTGCATCTCAACCCGTACAGGCCAACACCAGGCACTCAAACGGTCCCTCAGGCCCAGATGTGGCACTGGAACACCTGCCAAGACCAAGGCCCCCTCTAAGAAGTGACTCCGACAAGAACTGTCCTCCAAGTGTGCCACTGAACCACCGTCCACACCGTGCAATAACAACCCCAAAAACTGTACATGATAGATGGACATACCACCACTGCCAACAAACGCTGAGACCATGTAGCCAATAGGGACATCCACCAGTAGCCCACTCCCATCACTGTAAACTGCTCGATGGCACCCCTGCACCAAATAAAACAGCTGTTCACCAATGTCAATGTCCCCTGTCATTATGTTGGAACAAATGGAAGTGTGGATGCAATTGTCTTTGAAATCATTTATTCTTATCTGAATTGCAGGAATGGCACCCCACGCATAACATGTGGTTGTGCCAACAGAATTGTCAAACAAGTTATCCATAATGTCACATGTCCCATGCAAACCTGGTCACCGTGACAATGTCTATAGACCCAAGACCCCCATAGAGGATAAGGCACACTGACAGTATGCTGCACAGACAGCAACATCATTGAATAGTCCCACATAGTTACTGGAAGTAAAGTTGTATCAGTTGGTTCCTGGAATGTACATCTTCCCCCTCCTCATCAACACCATCACTCTCATCCCCTCTCTGAGGGAGCTGGTCTGGATATACAGCACCCTCCTCCTCCAAGAGGAGAACAGATTTCCTCACAGCCACGTTGTACAGCATGCAGCAGGTCACCACTATTCTATACACCTTTTCAGGCTCATAGGCCAGGGATCCCCAGAGATATGGAGGCAACAGAATCTAGCCTTCAGGAGACCTATGGTGCGCTCTACCACCCTTCTAGTACATCCATTGGCCTCATTGTAATTCCTCTCTGCATCTGTCCTAGGATTCCTCACTGGTGTCAGGAGCCAACGCATGTTGGGGTAGCCACAATCACCTGAGAAAGGGGGCAAAACAGGACTGTCACTGACAACCCTCAGTTGCAGACAGCCTGGCTGTCTGCTATGTGCCAAAAAGTGTCAGACACACTTACCTATGATCCATCCTCTGTCCCCTTGTAGTTGTTCCATCATGTGTGACACACTACTGTTCCTCAACACAAAGGAATCATGGACTGATCCAGGGAGTATCGCATTCACATGTGAGATGTACTGGTCTGCATTACACACCAATTGAATGTTCATGGAGTGAAAGTTCTTCCTGTTTCTGTACACCTGTTCACTGAGTCTTGGGGGGATAAGAGCTATGTGGGTGCCATCGATGGTAGCTATCACATGGGGAATGTTAGCACAGGCATAGAATTCTGACTTGATGGCAGGGAGGTCAGCACTTTGGGGAAATATGACATAGGACTGCAGGTGTCGTACAAATGCATTCAGGAATCTGGATAGTATAATGCTAATCATTGGCTGTGAAAAACCTGCACCCATGCCCACAGTCACCTGAAATGAGCCTGTGGCAAGGAAATGGAGGGCAGAGAGCCCCTGCACTTCAGTAGGGATGGCATGCTGATTCCGATTAGCCGGTCTTAGTGCTGGATCCAGTAATGCACAATGTTTATGAATAGTAGCATGGTTGAGTCTGTAAGTGATAATGATGTGACGCTCCACCATGGTCCCCAAATCAACAAGTGGTCTGTACACCATTGGGGCCCTCCCTTGCCACATGGGTCTTTACCTAGGAGGAGTGCAGAACACATGTGAGGAACACATATACATCTGCCCACAATGTTTCATATTCAGCACTGCTCGCATACAAGACAACAACACAAATGCATAGTAGGATGTTAAACTGGAGTGACATGTCCTCAATGATACATCAAGACTGTTGTGGTGAGTAAATGTATATTTGTTCATGCCTATGGGGGTTGGGGACAATAGGGCCTGCATGGGGCAAATGAGGATTTAATAACTGTGCAGTAATGGCCAAAATGTCTGGCCCCTGTAATCCAGAAATGTTGTAGTGGAAGTGACCTCACACCGCTAGCGGTTGTCATAATAGCATAAGGTGATGTTCACCGCTGTGTGACCATTCATTGGTTAACATGGTTGTCAATGGGGATTATTAGCGTATCATGATCTCCACGGCGTTGACGGTGCACACCACCATGGAGCGTACGCTAACTCGTCACCAAACTTCACTTGACTCCCGGATTTTGTGCATGCAGGTACCCCACTGAGTGTGCTGCCGTGTCCTGCCTTTGGTCATGGAAATGGCACATGTGGCAGGGGAAAGGGCCCCGTCTTTCACCAGCGAGGACGGGGTCCTGCCCCTGCACGCCAAGCTCTACGGTCGACCAGAGGTACAAGTGAGTAGGTGAATTGAGGTGCATGAATGTGTGTAATGGTGGTAGATGGTTGTAAACATGTGTGCACCTTTGACACTGTACAGTTGTGGGCTCCTGACATGCTGCGTGTGTGTGTGTGCTGTTATGGTGTTGAAAATGTCTATCCCATAGTGGACATTTAGCCAGCTGTATGTAATGGGCATTGTCTGCCCTCTGTGTTCCTTTTTCTGTGTGCCCCATAAAGGTCAGGGCCCATCAGAAGAGGGGACTGTGGCAGGCCATCGCCAGGGAGGTGCAGACCCAAGGGGTCTACAACCGGTGGAGCACCCATTGCAGGAAGCGGTGGGAGGACCTGTGGCGCTGGTCGATGAAGACCTTTGAGGCCCAGCTGGGAAAGTCCTCCCAACGAGGAAGAGGTGCCCGTCGGACACTGACCCCCTAATGTGCTGCATTCTGGCAGTGGCGTACCCAGACCTGGATGGGTGCTTGAAGGCTGTGCAGCAGACACAAGGGGGTGAGTACATAAACCATTGTATGCCTCCTTGATGGATGTGTGAGTGTGCTGTGGTATGTATGCTGTCTAGTGGCAGGGACTCTGACTGATGTCCTTTTACATAATGGCCCCCGTGGGGAGTAAGGTTGTAGGGGTCAGGTCTGCAGTACTTCAGGTCCTTCAGTGCTGTAGGGGATGGTTGTCGAGCAGGTTTGTGGCCACCAGTCAGGGGCATAGCCATGTGTATTGCGGTAGGTGCTGCATGGTGGAATATTTGCACGGTGGGTGTATGTGTGAACCAGTTATGTACCTCCATTCAGCTATTTACAAGCGTCTCTCCTGTTTTGTCTCCCCATCCCTGTTCTCCTGTGTTGCCTGTGTACATCAGCATTATCTGGTGAGAGAGCTGAGGCACCGGCGAGTGGGGATGCAGCGGCCCACTGTTCCACGGAGGAAGAGTCGTCTGACGCCAAGGGAGCCAGTGGGTTGGAGGGCGATGGGAGTACCACAGGGGAGGCAACTACTCTGGAGGTAGTGACTCTGATACCTCCTCCAATGGTTGCTCACTGACGGTGGTGGACCCTAGTGGGACCACTCATTCTGTGTCATCTTCCACCACCCCTCATACCATCACCACCTTCCCATTTGCTCCCCACCGCGTTGCCCGTGCCTGCTCACCCAGAAGGGTGGGCATCTCCTTCGCCCCAGACACCTCCTACCCTGCCCCAGTCAGCCCTGCTGCCTCACGGAGGAGGCTATTGACCTCCTGAGGACCATCTCTGTAGCACAGACAACCATCGCCAATGCCATCCAGGGGCTAGCATCAGAGGAGCAGCAGACCAATGCCTACCTGGATGACATTCACATGTCGTGTCTTGCATACAGAGATATTTTCAGGCTCTGGCCTCCTCTTTGACGGTAGCCAGTGCCCTTGGTCATTCCGTCCTCCCTCCAACCACCTCTACACCTTCCAGCACCCCAATCCCTTCACCCATCCCAAGTACACATTCTGACACACATGCACACACGTCAACACACATGAAGCACACTTCAAAACACAAGCACCACACTTCCCACCACAAGCATACACACAGCCAATGTA
Organism: Pleurodeles waltl; assembly: GCF_031143425.1. NCBI lineage: Eukaryota > Metazoa > Chordata > Amphibia > Caudata > Salamandridae > Pleurodeles > Pleurodeles waltl. The sequence continues at coordinate 1,422,443,714 of NC_090440.1, read as the reverse complement.
CACAGGCACACACACCAACATCCACTTACCCCAGTGTCTGTCCCCTCTACATGCACACTCAAAGGCACTGCACCCTCATTCAATGTTGCTGACCCCATTCTTGCAGTCACCACAGAATCAGACATCCATTCATGCACCCCAGACACCACACCTGCACTCACCACAACGACTTTAGTTGACACGTGTAGCACACTCACTAAACTTGCAGATACCCAGACAACATCAATGTACACTGGTATCCTGTCTTGTCCCACTGTGTCCACCCACCTCCTCCCAAAACACTCAAACACACCAAAACACCCACCCACACACATCCACCACACCTCAGCATACTGTACAGTCACCTGCACCCACGTCACGCACACCTACACCTGTCACGACCACTCCCTCTATCTCCACTCCCATGCCTTCCTCCAGGTCCACCCCGATTTTCCCTAAAAACTTTTCCTATCCCTTGTTGACGTATTCGAACCAACTGGCCCACCCTGTCTTGTCCCTAAATGTGCCCACTTCCTTGCCCTGTCCACTCCTCCCACACCACAGCCCGCCCCAGTCTGCCCTTGCTATTTCCCGTGCTGCCTCCCCTGTGAGCAAGGTACCCCGTACTGGCCCTGCAACATCTGCCGTACCCCAGGCCATGGCTGCTCCACACCTTCAAAGGCCATACCCAAGCCCCCTCCACCTCCCAAATGTAAAGCCACGCCTCCCCTCCCAGTCTTACGTCCCCACCCCCACCCCTCCCAGCCCCTGTTTCCTGAGGTGCCTGGATGCCCCATTGTTGCCCCTATGACGTGGAGTACCTTTGCACTTGTGGGAGTCAAGTTGGGGCCATTTGGGCCCAGCAGACTTCGAACTATGGACTGGCCATTGGCCTTATGTTGCACTTCTGCGGCTCATTGAGCTTAATTAAAGTTTGTGTGGTCAGTGTTGATTTTGACACACTCAGGATCCTTGGTTCATTTTTTCTTTGGTTGTGGGTGTTGGGCACAAATGTGTACTTTGGGCAGGTTTCATTTGCCTTGTGTCGGGTAAGTACCTCTTGCTCTGAGGTGTATGGCTTGTGCTGTTGTGAAGGGTTGTGGGTGAGTTGCGAGGTGGGTGGAGTGGGTGGTTATGTAACTGTACCCTTTCTTCCCTTGTTTAGTAGGTTGCGGTACTTACAATCATCGTCTTCATTGGCGGTCTCGTCGTGGAGGTATATGGCAAGGAGCAGGGCTGCCATGATTTGCAACTCTCTATCCATTTCTGCTTCTGCGTGTTGTGTGAGCCTCCGGTGAGTGTTTCCTTTTATTTGGTTAGTTTCCGCCTGGCTTTGAGTGATGGTGGTTCCCACCCCGGAACTGTCAGCAGTCTAGTGCTTCATTATTTGATGGGTGGGTAGGGCCTTTCCACCGCCCTTTGGGTGGGCTCTGCCGTCGTTGTCGCCACTCATTGAGTGTTTTTCAGGCAGCCTATTTTTCATTATTTGGGAGCCCAGACCGCCTGACAGTTGGCAGTAGTTACCACCACCCCCGGAAGAGTGGTATTTACCGCCGTATTCATTATGAGGGCCTAAGCACTGCTTCACACAGTATATCAGTCCAAATGGATGCAATAGCACAACCTTAGAGACTAATGCAGCATATGCAGCATTACCTTCCCCCTTCAGTGTGCAAATTGAACTAAATCCTAATCGACCACTCAAGTGCACCAAGTTATTGGCAGTCAAGAGTCTCTGTAAGGTCTTCAGACTCAAATAGAGTCAGAAGGCAAGATCAGCAACTAAACCACCTTCCATCAAGCCAGAGAGGGCCATGGCCTTTCAGAACTTCCTACCTGGTTGGAAAATGAAAAGTCTTGGGCAACCAGCAACAATCAAAAATGTTGAATCCCTCCCTCTCGAACCTCCCACATTCAGGCTCCATGAAACAATCTTTCTCTTGTAGTGCAACAAGGCTCTGGAACTCCCTGTCACAAGCAAATCACACAACTCCTGGTCAGATCAAGTATAAAAGGCTCTCACAACACTCTTATTTGAGATACACTTTGAATAAAGCGAGAATTGTCAAATCACATTTTGACTCTGTTCTTTATCTTAGCTCTGTGGTTCTTTTATTTTAATTGATTTCTGAAGAGCTTCTAATTTGGCACTATTCATTCACAGATATTACACTCCTATTCCTTTTTTTACCAGTAGCAAATTGACTGTTTCCAGATGTTTGTTAGGTGGAATACGTCCTGCTGTCTTCTAACGCACTCCAATGCCCTTGGACCAAGTTTGTGTTATAGACAATCATCACTGAATCAAAAGAGGGCCCCAGCTTCATTTTAGCATCCTGTGGTTTGTAGTCTAAAACATTGAGTAAAGAATATTGAGCTATCAGAATATCATAGTCAAAATATTAAGAACCAAAATATCAAGGAGGTAACTGCATATAGGCCAGTAAGGATTTACTATTCTTAACTCCAGATATACATATCTTAAAGATGTATCACCCATATAAATATATGTGGATTTAAGTAGAGTAAACCTATATATACTTGACTATCAATATTTTTGTCCTCAAAATGTTGGCAACAATATTCTTATAACTTAATATTCCCTATTGACCATTTCATACCTTCAGCATTACTCTGTACACTATGGGTCATTTTCTAAATAACACATTTTAAGAAATCTCTATTTGAGAAATGTAAAATGGTATGTAAGAAAATAGTGAATCCCTAATAGCGATGTCTTAAAATTCACAATCGCTATTATGGAATCACTATTAGGGAATGGGACTCCATTCATCCCTATGGGCCAGGCCCAGAGGTGTGAATGGTTGTGCATTTCCTAATTTGCTAATTCCGTTTAAGAATTTGCTACTTAGGTAATGCAAATCCAAGGGTGCTGGGGGCTCAGGGCCCTCTTTGATGCAACCCCCCCCAAAGAAAATGTGCACATGTAAAGCGCACACGTGCCCTAGGGGATGTGTGTGCTACATGGCGGTTTACAAAATGCATTTTCATTGCATTTTTTAAAAGTGCAAGTGGTTACTACAAACCTGGAGTTGGTGGTAATTGCATTTCCTAAATGCCCAGTTTCCATTTAGGAAATGCATGATACATGTGCATAATTACTGCAAATATGTATTCTCTATTTGCGATTTCCTATTTAGGGAATCGCAACTTGTGATTCGCAAAATTAAGTCGCAATTTTAGGGAATCTCTATCTTAGCGATTCCTTAAAACTACACCGCCAATGCCTTTGAGAACTTGTGAAAGGCTATTTTGCATTCACAAATTGTGGAATTTTGTGATTCGCACAGTTTGCGAATGCAAAATAGTTTGATACATCTCGCCCCTAGAGTGTTATAGAGTACAAAAGTGTGTCATAGAGCAGAGTATAATGGAGTGGCATGAAGTGAAGTGGCTTCAAGCATACAGTAGTATAGCAAAGAGTGGAGTGATATAGAATGGAGTGGAGTGGAGTGGCATGGAGTGGAGTGGCATTGAGTGCAATGGTGTACAATGGAGTGAGTAGAGTAGGCTGGCATAGAGTGCAGTGGAGTGCCATATAGTTGAATAGCGAAGAGTGGGGTTCAAAAGAGTTGAGTGGTGTGACATACAGTAGAGTGGCCTGGAGTGTCATGTTGTAGAGCAGACTGGGGTGGCACAGAGTGGAAAGCCTACTCCCCATACAACTTTTCATTTATGCATAGTCACACCTCAGAGAAATAATGGATTGAAAAGTACCAACAGTTTTGACTCCTGTATATTTGAATGCCTTCGTCCAGTCCTACAGCTGTTTTCATGTTGCTAGCAGCATGAAAGCAGCGGTAGGATTGGACGCAGGGCAGGCTGGGAGCCTGAGCCTGTCCCTGCAGATGAGGAGCAAGCAGCGGTTCGGAGGCAGCACGGCAAATCAGGTACGTTTTTTTAAATGTCATTCATTTTTTTCACACTCCCCTGACCCCCCTGCGCTACACCGCCCCGCCCCTTATCCCTCCGTTGAGCTAAAACTGCTGCTGCATATTCTTTTCCCAATTGCATAATAAGGTGCTGCAAATTTTCACAGAGCCCAATTGTTTTTTGTAAATATGGGTCAAAGTGAATAGGAATTGCATGGTTAATGAGATATGGTTGGTTTCTTTAACAGCAATTACACAACAGATGATATTCTCTAAAATGACATTGAAGTTATGGGCCAATTTAGAGTTTGGCAGATGGGGATTTACTCCATCATAGAGTTGGAGTAAAGTACTGCATCATCCTGATGGAGTCCCCAATTTCCAAATATTAAGGTGGCCTCCAGCCCAGAAGACACCTCCAGCACTGTTAGGAACCGCCATCACAGCGGGTTCTGTCAATGCATTGTAATTTTGATGGATGGCTATGTCAACATGGTGGAGTCACACATTAAACATACATTTTTTTATTTTCCCCAGATAAAAACCCAAATTGGGATTTTGTTTTGGAAAATAAAGAATTTAATGTCCCCCTCAACATGTGAGTTTTCTCCCATGGCAAGAGGGGCATTTTGCAGTTTTACTGCCCCACAAATGAAATAACAGTGTGACAAGAAATAATGGCTGGTCCAAAACATGGCATTCATATAAGTGAGGAAGAGGTCCTTGTATGATTGAGTAACCATTTTTACACTATGCTTCAATAGTGGCTTTTGGTTTGTCAAAAGTAAAATGCCAAAATAGATTTCATAGTGGTCAATGCAAGAAAATCAGTATTATTCAGAGACAATTACAAACTTTCTTTTCCCATATAATAAGGCTGCACAAAAGAGTCATCTAAGGAATATCACTCAAGTCTCTATGAGCCAGATATACCAAACCTTTTCTCAGTTGCAAAACTGACCCTATTTACAGAATTGGGCCATTTGCAACCCCAAGTGCTTTTTTTATGTACAAACCACACATTGTGATTCTGTAACATGTTTCACAATTGCAATTTGAGTCTGTGACCAAACTGTGGAACATCCCTTGCTAATACCAATTCACAGATGTGCATATTAATGTTTTGCAACCAAACATTAATCTTTACCGACTACAAACATGTACAGATAAGGCATTTAAAAACGTTGAAAAAAATATTTTTTAGGTGGAGGTCGTGGTTTCATAGCAAAATGTGCCCTATATTTTGCAACCACTGTGACATAACATCTGGCCCTTATCGCCAAATATATAAAGAATGAGTCATTGCAAATTGCGCACAAATTTTTCCATTCCATTCTGTTTTTGCAAACTGATCTTTGTACTAGTAGACCATTTCACAGAAAACAGAGTCTTAGTAGGTCCCAAATCGACCTACCTCATGAGTATTAATAAGGTATGTTAGAAATTGTGACCCACTATGAATCATTGCCATCACATAGATGGTGGCCTGCTGTAATTGCTTTTAAATAATGCAATCATTTTTTTCCATGAAACCCATTTTCTTTGAAAGAAAATGAGATGTGTTAAATAAAAAATGAAATGTCTAGTCTTAAAAGACCTTTTTCTCAACATTCACAAAGGGGACCCATTCTGGTTTTCAAATGGCTTACCACTGTATATTTGTAGTGGGTAAAGTACTAATGTTTTGCAACTGGATTGCTGAAGCTAAATTTACAAGTCTAAGTTATTACAGCTAAGAGAGAGGAGTAGTATGTCCAGCACCACACCTGGCCAACAACTGATACTGCAACACGCTTGTAGGAATCTGGCTCTGTACATACTATATCAAAATGAGATATAGGCCCTCATTATGAGTTTGGTGGGTGGCCTCAGCCACCCGCTAAACTTGTCCCACCACCTGCCCGCCAGTGCTGGTAGAACATCACAGGCCCTATTACAGGTTCACCTCAGAGATGCGCATGGGTGCCCCCGAAACCCACATTCTGCCAGCCTTTCCATAGTGCAGAGGGTGGCCGAATGGGGACTTGTAATCCCCAGGGCAGCTCTTCATGCAGTGCTGCCCTGGCAGATTGAAACCACAGGGACCTCTAGGCTGCCGGCTGGCAGCAGCCTGGCAGTGTCAGCGGTTCAACACTGGTGGCTCCGCCACGGTCGTAATATGGCGGTCCTCACCGCCAGCCCCTTGGCGGTGGGACTGCCACTGCGAGTCTGGCGGTCAGTAGACTGCCAAACTGGTTATAGGGCCCATAGTGTGCACAGAGTCCAGGGGTTCCCCAGAGGCTTAAGAGAGGTTAAAGTAGATAATACTAATGCTCTCTTTTTTGGTAGTGTGGTTGAGCAGTTAAGCTTATCAGTGGGTAGTGCAAAGCATTTGTTGTACACACACAGACAATAGAAGCACACACTCAGTGACTTAACTCCAGACCAATGGTTTTATAGCAAATAAATATTTTTTACATTTAGTTCTAAAACCACAAGATTCAAGTTGCAGGTATGTATATTAATAAGTACGTATTTCACATCTTGACTTCGCTTGGAATAGGTAAATTGTACAGTTTAAGAAAAAATGTCAATAATCTTTTTTAAAAGTTGACACTGCAATTTTGAGATACAGTCCCTGGGGGGCTTAAAAGTTAGTACGATTTACAGGTAAGTACTTGACTTCCAGTTCCAGTCTTGGGGTGTTAGGAAGTCCACAGATAGGCATTCATGTTAACCCCAAACACTGACCACTAGCCCAGCAGGGTGCAGAGGTCAAAGTTGAGGCAAATTTAACATGGGCTCCTATGGAGACTGGGGCACTCGGTTTCAGATGTGCTGGCATGTAAGTACCCCTGTCTTCGGAGGGCAGACCTGGGGGTTTTGGAGGAGCACCGGGAGGGCCACAAGTAAGCGCCAAACACACAACCTCAGCTGCACATGAGCGGTCAAGTGCGGGGTGCAAACAGAGCATCGGGCTCCCAATGCTCTAAGAGGGGACCGCAGGGTCTCTTGGATGCTGCAGGCTTGGTCCAGGGGGGGCGGTTCAGGAAAACCACAGGCTGTACAAGTAGGAGGGCCGCCTGCTGAATGTTTCTGCACTGGTGGTCGGGTTCTCCAAGTTCTGGAGGTTGGGAGTGTACCATTCGGTGTCAGATATTTTTGTCTGGATCTTTCGCAGTCAGGGGTACTCTGGATTCACACTGCAGGCATCGTCGTGAGGGGCAGTAGAGGTCAACCCAGAGTGGGCACTTGCTCAGAATCACCTGGGGATCCTCTATAGCTGGTTGGGTCGCCTGGTCCCAAGCCGTGGTCGTCGGGTGCAGAGTGGTCAGGACCCACGGATCCGGGGAGGCTCTGGAGTCCTTTGGTGTAGTTTCTTTTTGGACAGGGCAGCTGTTCTTGGGATTTCTTGGTCCTTTGGGGCACTGGGCAATCCTCTGGAGCTGGGCAGAGGTCACTGGTCCCACAGGATGCATCGTTGGTCTTGTGCAGGTTCTTTGAAGCAGAAGACAGGAGGGTAGGGCTGGGGCCAAGTCAGTTTCCATCTTCCTTCTTCTCTGCTGGGGGTCCAGCTTAGCAGTCCTTCTTCTTTCTTGTCAGGTCACCAGTGGGTTCATGGATGCCCTTAAATTCTACATTTAGGGACATTGCAAGGGTCAGAGGGCAGTAGACAACGGCCACTGTCCCTGAGGGTGGCTACACCCTTCCTGTGCCCACTCCCTTTGGGGAGGCGGGCACAGTCCTAACCCTAATGGTCCCTGTCCTCCAAACCAAGATGGAGGATTCTGCAGGGAGGGGTTCACTTCAGCTCTGGACACCTTAGGGGTGGTCCCAGCTGAAGTGGTCACTCCTCCTTGTTTTTCCTACTTTTTCTGCCAAACTTGCCGCCAAAAGTGGGGCTTTGTCTCAGGGGCAGACATTTCCACTAGCTGGAGTTCCAAGGGGCACTGTAACAGGAGGCCTGAGCCTTTGAGGCTCACCACCAGGTGTCAGAGTTCCTGCAGGGGGGAGGTGTGAAGCACCTCCACCCAGAGCAGGCTTTGTTTCTGGCCTCAGAGAGCACAAGGCCTTCACACCATGGGGTCAGAAACCTGTCTGCTAGTGGCAGACTGGCACAGACCAGTCAGCCCTACACTAGAGGATTGGGTAAAATACTCCCAGACCATTTACTTGATATGGCCAATCTGCACTTACAATGTTAGCAGGATCCCAGCACACTCTCAGTCAAGGCAGCATCAATATCAGGCAAAAAGTGTGTGTGGGGGTAAATGCAACAAAGGAAAGATTCCTACACAGCTCCCATAAAAAATAAAGAAGGCAGGATATTAAAACAAACCCCCTTACAAAACAGTGTTAAGTTGTATTCATTTATTTTGACTTTTTAAATATATATATATCAGATAAACTAAATTTTGAAAATATAAATACAATTACCAAAAGAAATATAATTTTCAATATTGATAATTGTTTAATTTTCTTTGCAGTAGATGCAGCACTATATTCACAATATCATTTGACATATATGATAGTAAACCAAGTACATAGTTGAGCATTGTCATAGGACTAAACCTTAGTAGTGTCATTGAATCTTAAGAAAAGAGAAACAAACAAAAGAAAAGAACCCAAACTGTTAGCCTGACCCCGTGCAGTATTCACAAGCAAGTAGATTGTGATGCAGCAATGCCTGTTTGGCCTAGTGTCCCAGGGCTGCACATGTGTGGTTGTGCAGCAACAATATGGGTGACTGTTAGCATGTTCTAACAGGAATGCAAAGAGTAAATCATTCCAAGTTCAGACGTGCTTTCTCAGCCCATGCTCTTCCTCTCCACAGAGTGCAGTAGATTCCGCCAAGGCCTAGGGAAGTGGCATGCTTTGCCACCTCTCCATGCTAGGTAGTGCTGAGGCTTTCAAACGCATTACAAATCGCCCTCCTGGCTATCTGCAAGGCTAGGTTAATAAAATGGTTAGTGGCTCTCCCTGTCTCAAAGCACCTGTATAGGCCCAGGAGGCAGCAGGCTGACCAGAATGTATGGGCAAGGTGCACGTTCCGAAACATATGTATCTTGGCTGCCATACGAGCGTGACATTAGGGGTATTTAGGTGATATTGTGGGGTATATTTCATGCAGTTTGGCGGGTGAGAAGTATGCTCTATGTAGCATATTATGTTGTATGTACTGAAATTGAGTTGTGAGAGACTTTACATGGGTAGTCAGTCATTCTATTCTATTCTTTATGGGTTAGTGGATGGCCGAAATGACTTTCCGCCATCTGCCTAAGTGGTGTTAATGAATTCTGCTTTTTGTATGAGATGGCTTTGGCAAGCGAGGAGATGAACCCCTGCCCGGTACCCATTGTGTAAAGTGTTTGTATCGAGGATGAGTCACCAGTTCCAAGGTTGTCACCCCCCCACAGCTGTTCTATTCATGCTAGAAGGGGTCTGTGTACTACGAAATGACTGCTGGCTGGCCCGACTGTTTAATGAGAAGGTCAAATGAGATGAGTATGTACCCCCTCTTGTAATAAATCTCCAAGAGTCCAAAAGGTTGACTCCCTCATGGCCTTCCACCAGTCTGAAGGTGCTTTTGGAACACAGAGGGATTTCCAGCATGCATAGTTAAGCTTCATGAGAGCCTTGTAGCCCTCTTCAGTGACTTGTATATGCAGCCCGGAGCAGCCTGTGTAGGGTAGAGGCAAGTGCCATTCCTAGTAGGAACAGTTCTCTTACAGTGCTCTGGCCCCCATCTCACCCTTGTCTCACAGGGGGCTAGCCAGCGGCAGCTTTTTGGAGTCGAGCCACAAGGTAATAGTGTTTGGACACCAGGGCCCCCAGTCCCTGTAACTCCTTTGGAAGTTGTATTTTGTATATATGTTGCAGTACCAGGGGTTGGCCATGTGTGGTGCTGGACCTACTAGAGGTGTGAGCTGGACTACACATATTACTGTTTTGATCCTTTTTGGCTTTAGTAACTTTAGAAGTGCAGCCCATCAAGAACAGTAGGCTTACTGTTTTGTGAGTGGGTATCTGTTGCTCCCTAAACTGCTCTTTATTACTACCTAAACCACTTCCTTCTTCTGTACACCAGTCCCATTTAGTAGTGAGTATTCCTTTTTTTTAGCCGCTCCCAGGCCCCTCCCACATTCACTAGTAAGTAGTAAAGTTCCAAGTGTGAAGATCTCCTGATAGAAACAATAGGAGAGGTGGCAGTGAATATTTGCAATTATAGGTTTATGAATTGCTTCTTGAACAATTTGGAGTATGTGAATCTGGTCCATTATCTTTGGACACTGTCTCCGGTGATTATTTTCACACACTATCTGTGTCCCTATAAGTATACATTATCCCACTATCTCTGTTGTGACTTGACAGTTGCTATAAATACACACTATCATTGCAGGGGCTTGTACATGACCACCTACACACACATTTTTAGTAAGGACTTTAACATTCCCATTATCACATACTATATGTGTGTGGACTTGAACATCCCTATCACCATAGACCATCTCTGTGGAAGTTCAACATAACAATAATCATGCACTATCTCTGTGGGGACTTGGACATCAACATAGTTACACAGTATTTCTGTGGGGACTTGAACATCTTAAAACCACACACTATCTCTGTGGGGACTTGAACATCCCTATAGCCACACACTATCCCTGTGATGACTTTGAAGTCACCATAGTGCACTCACTATCTTTGTGGGGACTTGCACATGATTTCCTTAATACACCACATCTGTTGGAACTAGAATTCCCCTATAATCATACGCTGTCTCTGTTTGCACTTGAAAATCCTTATCTTCATACTCTATATGTTTGGAGTTTTGAACATTATCTTTACACACTATTTTTGTGGGTACTTGAATATTCCTATAATCATGCACTATCTCTGTGGGTAACTGAACATCGTTATCTTCACACGCTGTCTTCGTAAGATTTAAACATTCCTGCAATCAAAAACTATCCCTCCTGGGATTTGACAACCACAATAATCACTTATTATGTATTTGGAGGGTTGAACATGATTTTATAGACACACTGTTTCTGATTGCACTTCAACATTATTCTCTTTACACACTATCTCAGTGGATCTTGAACATGATTATCTTCACACATAGTCGCAGTGGGACCTGAACATCAATATAACCACAGAGTATCTCTGTGGGGATTTGAACATCACCATAATAACACACTATCTTTGTGAGCTCTTGAGCATCCCTACAAGCACACACTTTCTCTGTGGACACTTTAACATCCTTATAACCCCACACTATCTCTGTGGGGACTTGGTCATCACTATAGTCAAACACTATCTTTGTGGGAACTTGAACATGCTTACCTCACTTTTCATCTCTGTGATTTGAATGTTCCAATAATTATACACTATCACTATTTTACCTTCAGCATCCTTATCTTTACACTCTATCTGTGTGGAGGTTTGAACATTGTCTTTAAACATTATTTCAGTGCAGACTCAAACATGATTGTCTTTACACACGATCTCCATATGGACTATACTCACAATAACCACACGCTAGCTCTGTGGTGGCTTGAAAATCATTATTAGCACACTCTTTTGGTAAGAAGACTCAGACCTTATCTGTACACCCAACACATTGGCCCTCAATTATGAGTATGGGGGTCGCATGACCGCCAGACTCGTGGTCCCACTGCCAACATGTTGTTGGTGGGACTGCCACGTTATGACTGTGGTCAAACCACCGACACCACCAGGCTGCCGCCAACCGGCAACCTGCCAGTCCCGGCGGTTTTAGTTCACCAGGGTAGCGCTGCTTGTAGCACTGCTCTGGGGATTATAAATCCCCATTCCACCAGCCTTTCCAAGGCGGTTTACACCTCCATTAAAAGGCTGGAGGAATGGGGGTGTAGGTGGCCCTTTGGGGGCCCCTCACTGCCCATGCACTTGGCATGGGCAGTGCAGAGGCCCCCATGCACAGCCCCGTTGCACATTCCACGGTCCAAATTACGGGCAGTGGAATGCGCGACGGGTGCTGCTGCACCCACAGCACGGCCACATTGGACGGGCACCATTAGGAGCCGGCGTCAATGTTAAGGCCATGTTCACTGCAGTGCCGTCGGGGCGGAAATGCTGTTCCCACCCACCAGCCCTGCGGTGAACTCCTAATAAGGCTGGTGGGGTTTAGGCTGCACAGATGGCCTGAAGGCGGAAAGAGTTTGGTGGGCGGCCTTCAAACTCGAAATGAGGGGCATTGTCTCTGGGGGACGAGGACATCACTATGACAACACACTATCGCTGTGGGGACTTGAACATCCCTATAACCACACACTATCTTTGTAGGGAGTTGAACATCTCTGTATTAACACATTGGCCCTCATTACAACCCTGGCGGTCGGTGTAAAAGCGGCGGTAAGACCGCCAACAGGCCGGTGGTAAAAAAAATGGAATCATCTGGAGGGGGCTTTGTGCCCAGAGTGCTTCATCCTGCCAAGGACTGAGGTAGTGGATATGATACTCCACTGGTTCCGGAGGGGGCTTTGTGCCCAGAGTGTTTCATCCTGCCAAGGACTGAGGTAGTGGATGTCTTTCTTCCCTGGTTCTGGAGGGGGCTTTGTGCCCAGAGTGCTTCATCCTGCCAAGGACTGAGGTAGTGGATGTGATAGTCCACTGGTTCTGGAGGGGGCTTTGTGCCCAGAGTGCCTTATCCTGCCAAGGACTGAGGTAGTGGATGCCTTTCTCCACTGGTGACTCTGTGGCATCGGTGCTGGCGGCAGGCTCTGTGGCATCAGTGCTGGCGTCGGGCTCTGCGGAAATGGTGCTGGCGGCAGTCATAGTGGCGGCGGTGCTGGTTGCAGACTCACTGACTGCGGTGCTGGTGGCGGGCTCACCGACGGCAGTGCTGGTGGCGGGCTCACTGACTGCGATGCTGGTGAAGGGCTCAGTGTCTGCGGTGCTGGCGGCGGTGCTGGTGGCGGACTCACTGACTGCAGTGCTGGTGGCAGGCTCACTTACTGTGGTGCTGGGGGCGCTGCTGGTGGCGGCGGTGCAGGTGGCGGTGCCGGTGGCAGTCTTGTCTGCCTTGCAGATTGGCGTCGACGTGGACCTGCCTTTGATTTTTTGGCCCTTCCCCACCTTGGATGGTGGCGCAGCTGTCTTGCCACTTTCCACTTTAGTTTTGCCTGAGCCCTTGGTGGCAGGTGTTCTCGCCTTCTCCCTCTGGGATGTGGGCAACTTTTTCTGCTTTGGAGGTGGGGGAATGTCCTTGCTCTCGCTCCTTGGGACACTGGCAGCCCTGTTGCTTGGCGCACTCCAGAGTCCCGCTATTGCTGGCACCACTGTGCCCGGTGATGTGATGGCTGAGGTGCTGGGTTGGGACCTGGAAAGGCAGGCCCTAGGGGACGGACGAGGGGTGTAGGGAAGAGGTCAACATTTGATAGGAAAAGCTTTTTAGACAGACTGGGACGGGTAGATGGAGGGTTTTTGGGAGGGGAGGAAGAGGTAGTGGATGTAGGGGGTGTACGTTTGCTGACTTTGGGTGAAGGTGCATGGGCTGGAGGCTGTTGTGAGGTGGATGGCTGTTGGGTGGGTGTGTGACTGCGTTTGTGTAGTTTGGGAGGAGGGCTCACAGACACACTGGGAGAGGACACAGGAGATGTGTGAATGGTAGTGGGGGTGGTGAGTGCAAATGAGCGGTGTGTGGTGATGGGCGTGCTGGTGATGGAAGTAGTGGCTGAAGATGTAGTGGATGCAGGTGTGAGTGGAGACGAGACAGGGAGGGAGGAGGAAGATGTGGAGGAGGGGGACACAGTGGAGGCAGTGGCTGTTGTTATATCTGGATGGGTATGGTGCTTGTGTGAGTGCCTGTGGGATGTGTGGTGCTTATTTTTGCCTGAGCCACCCTTGTGTGTTGATGTGTGTGCATGCTGGTCTGCTGGTGTGCTTGGGATAGGCTGAGGTACAGGGGATTGGGTCTCGGTGGAAGAGGTTGGAGGGGGGAGGCTGGACACAGGGACAATGGCTGCCATCAGTGCTGAGGCCAGAGCCCGAAATGCCCGCTGTTGGGCTGGCTGGCTAGAATGAATGCCCTCCAGGCATGCATTTGTTTGTTGCAAATGCCTCTCTACACCCTGGATGACATTCAGCATGGTAGACTGCCCAACAGTGGATCTCAGGAGGTCAATAGCCTCCTCACTGAGGGCAGCAGGGCTGACTGGGGCAGGGGCTGAGGTGCTTGGGGCGAAGGAGATGCCCACCCTCCTGGGTGAGCAGCCACGGGACACACGCTGAGGGGCTGCTGGGAGGGCAGTGCTGGTAGGGGGGTGGCAGCTGTACCAGTAGATGCAGTGGGCACAGAGGGGCCTGTCACCGCAAGGGAGCTCCCATCAGAGGAGGAGTCGGTGTTGCTGGTCTCTGCTCCTGTCCCCACCGTGGAGCTCCCCTCGCCCTCTATCCCACTGGTGACCTCACACTCCATTGTCTCACCCTCCTGGGCCATGTGGGATGCAGCTCCCTCCTGCTCCGGTGGCACTGCTCCTCCGCATGATCATGCTAATGCACACAAGAACAGGGAGACCACAAAAAGGGTGGGGGGGAGAAAGACATGTTCAGTGCATGCAATACCGCTACTGTTGGCGGACACTACAGACACAGCAGCCCTCTGCACTACGCCATGCACTTAGAGTTCCCTAATTAATCACAGGGACATGGGGTAGAAGGCCTATGCCTGATTGCTGCACACATGGAAGTCACAGCAGCCTGACTAGGTGTAGATGGCTCTTCCACTGGTGGGGTTGGGGTGCCACATAGCCTACCTCACAAAGGGTCCTTGCCTACAAAGCTCGCCCTGGCCTAGGGCAACCCACTGCCCACATCCCCCACCCAGACACCTCCTAATGCACGCAGAGTCAGATCGATGTGACGGTACTCATCCCCTTGTGGCTGCTGTAATGCCCCCAAGCGCCCATCCAACCCCGGATACGCCACCACCAGGATCCGGAACATCAGGGGGGTCATGGTGTGACGGGCACCCCTCCCACGTTGGGAGGCCATCCCCAGCTGGGCCTCCGCTGTCTTCTTGCTCCAGTGGCGAATGTCCTCCCATCTTTTCCGGCAGTGGGTGCTTTGTCTGTGGTGGACCCCCCAGGGTCCGGACATCCTTGGTGATGGCACGCCAAATATCCTTCTTCTAGTGGGCGCTGAACTAGAGGAATAGTACAGGGAAAAATGAAAAACTTAACCGTCCGGACCGCCACAGTCATTGGCCCACGTTCCCACCCTTGCCCTGACGCACATACACTCACCGTCCGCTCATGCAGGCCTCAGTCCCCCTGTATCTTCCATCCATACCACTCCAAACAGGCATTGCCCATACAGCATGCTCACAGTGTACTCACCTGTTTGTCTGGAGGACCGTAGAGTAGCGTGTACTGGGGGAGGACCCCATCCACTAACTTCTCCAACTCCTCCGAAGTGAAGGCACGGGCCCTTTCCCCAGACACATGAGCCATCGTCACTTCCAGACACAGGTCACAGCAGCACTTGCAGTGTAGGTCCTCTCCTGTCGAAGGTCAGGTATCAAGTGAGTGAACAGAGATAAAATGGCGGTCACGTCCGTGGCGGTGCATACCGTCACCGCCAGCCTACATCCTCATTGGCTCCTCTGACCCATAGTGCCCAATGTTAACCAATGCAGAATTGCGTCGCGGTCCTCGACTCTCTACCGCGACGGTGTACAACGCCAGCGCAGTTACCTCATATCCCCTTGTCCCACATTACAGGTCAAGCAGCCGCCATTTCAGGTGGCCACATGGCATTATTTTTAAATGTGTCACACATATCTAGGCCTTGCATACCCACAGTGACAGGCACATAGCGGATTGACAAATGTGTGCAATAAATTATTTTTTTACTACCTCAGTGTTGGCTGACTCTGTGCTCGCTGTTCTCGTCCATAGGGCACGTCCGCTGGGGCAGGTGATGAGATGGCGGCACTCTCCAGTGTACAGACCGCTGGTGGACCTGTCGACAATGGAAGACAGACACATCATTATCACTTACAGACTTGATTGTGCCACAATCCAGGAACTGTGTGCCCAGTTGGAGCCAGACCTGATTTCAGCTATCTGCCATCCCACAGGAATCCCCCCTCTAGTGCAGGTCCTGTCAGTACTCCATTTCCTGGCAAGTGGGTCTTTTCAAACAACAGTGGCCATTGCATTAGGGATGTCCCAGCCTATGTTCTCAAACGTGTTGTCCAGAGTGTTGTCTGCCCTGCTGAAACACATGTGCAGCTACATTGTTTTCCCTCAGGTGGAGGATTTGCCCACAGTGAAAGTTGACTTCTATGCCCTGGGACATATCCCCAACATCCTAGGTGCCATTGATGGGACACATGTGGCCTTGGTACCCCCCGCAGGAGTGAACAGGTGTACAGAAACAGGAAGAGCTACCATTCAATGAATGTGCAGATGGTGTGGTTGGCCGACCAGTACATCTCCTATGTGAACGCCAAGTTTCCAGGCTCAGTGCATGACGCTTACATTTTGAGGAATAGCAGCATCCCTTATGTGATGGGGCAACTCCAGAGGCACTGTGTGTGGCTAATAGGTGAGGACAAGGACCCTATAGCCTGTAAATAGTTGTCTGGGGTTGTCTCTAATGGTTAGTGTGTGTCTAACAGTTGTCCCTCGACATTTGCAGGTACTCCAACCTGTCATGGCTACAGACCCCACTGCGAAATCCCAGGACAAGGGCAAAGGAACGTTACAATGAGGCACATGGGCGAACTAGGAGAGTGATCGAAAGGACCTTCGGCCTCCTGAAGGCCAGGTTCCGGTGCCTCCATATGACAGGTGGTTCTCTCTACTACTCACCAAAGAAGGTGTGCCAGATCATCATGGCCTGCTGTATGCTGCACAACCTCGGTTTGCGATGACAGGTGCCTTTTCTGCAGGCGGATGGTCCAGAAGGAGGTCGTGTGGCAGCTGTGGAGCCTGTGCACAGTGAAGAAGAGGAGGCAGAAGAAGAGGATATCAACAACAGAAACAACGTGATCCAGCAATACTTCCAGTGAGACACAGGTAAGAAGACATCACTGCCTCCTACATCTCATACAATTGTTAGACCTATCATGTGTCGGTCACTTTCACCCAGTGTATGGACCCTGACCTGTCACTTTGCCTTTCCATTCACAGATGTGGGTCCCACTGTGTGACCTCTGCTATGTCACCTCATGGATTAGAGCTGTGTGACATAGGTATGTTGACAGTTATATAATACAATACACTGTTCCAAGAAAGATAAAGAAAGAGAATACTAGGGAGTCCTAATTAATAGGAGCAAGAGTCCTCACACACCCTATTAGGTGTCATGCTTCATCATCGGACAGCTCCTCGTCAGACCGGCGCTGCAATGTCTGACGGGTTCTCCCCAAAGGGGGGCTCTTTGCCGGAGATCTTTTTATCGATGATGCCACAGAACCAATTATGGGTCCGAAGAGAGAGGAGAGAAATCAAAATAGGAAATAAAATTGGCTCAGAACCCTCACTAAATATTCATTTATTCATTGATCTTGGGTGGTGGGCAAGATTAAAAATAACAAGGGAGTGAAATAGAGATAATGCTCAAACACTCACTAGAAAAATGATAAAGCGTAGACGAAGTCAGTGATTACCAGACATTCCTCAATATGTTGTTGACATGTTTCGCGTCTCTTTTGGTCCACAAGGATCCTATGACGCTTCTTCAGGACCTAGTATATCATTAAACTTCTCCAATAAAAAAAACAAATAATATAGACTCCTGCACTGTGAAGCTCACAGTCAAGACCTCAACAGTCACTTACACGAGTTCACTTTAACCCAGACTTACTGTTCTTATTAGTCACCCTAGAGACATGAAGAGAAGAGGTTAAAACTGCATAGCTTCTTCATCAACAATTAATCGTCATAATGATAGCCCAATCAATTCGATCAAGAAAAAACTAATAGTGGCAAACTGTGCAACACAAAGTGATAAAGTGGATGGTAGCAATCCATGCTGGATATGTGCAGGAGGGCTTACCATCCCAAATCGAGAACGGTGTTCATGGGATCACCCAGGCCTGTTGCCAGGTTTACAACAACTCTGGTCATGAAATAAACAGAGACACAAACAAAGAGACACATACCTCTGTTATCATATAATTAAGAACTTAGGCCCGTATTTATACTTTTTTAGCGCCGCATTTGCGTCGTTTTTTGACGCAAAAACGGCGCAAACTTGCAAAATACCATTGTATTTTGTAGGTTTGCGCCGTTTTGCGTCAAAAAGCGGCGCAAATGCGGCGCTAAAAAAAGTATAAATACGGGCCTTAATTCACATTGAAGCAGAGAGTGTTGAAAATTTAAAAATTAACTCATCAGGTCAAGAACACTCCAACTCTTAGAAAACACACTCATGAGGTCGTTAGTACTGATAATGATCATCAAACACATAACGCTCAGTGGCCACAACTTGATGTGTATAAAGATAGTTTAAAAAAGTGAGAATCCTCACTCAAACACAAAAAATAATGAGCAGTAACATTAGGGAAATGCAAAGTTATGGAGAGTGCACTGAAGCACCCAATGTCGTATAACAAGAGTCAGTTAGTCCGTAAGTCATGGAAGAAAATGTTGTGATCTGATAGTATAGGGGAGCCCGATTTGTGATCCACACCCTGGGCATCCCCCGTTTACAGTCACAGATCACCGGGCACGTAGAACAAGGATCCCGAGATTGGGGGATCCATGCCGTTAACTTTTCTTACAATTAGTTCAAAATCGTCAGGCAAATAAAACACCGGTCCCAGGCTTTGGGATCAGTGTAAGGTTAAAACGGGAGCGGCAAGCTCATGAGAAACGCAACGAAGATGCCGAGAGGCCCGTGGCACTTACTTGTGGTCAACTGGTGTCGGATATGGCACCTACCCCTGGCTGCGCTCCCGAACATACAGAGAGCCGAGCGTCCGGGGGCATAAATAATACGCGTGCGGAGCGCGCAAAGATGATTTGCTGTCCTTGTTGCTTAGCGACTCACACACGCACGGTTGGCTAGGGCCGTGACGTGTGATACTAGAAATAGAGAAAGGGACTTCAGATTTCATTACTGCAGCGAAGAAGTGTGGCGGCCATTTTAAGCTAGTGTCAAATCTAGTGTAATTCATAAATAACCGAGTCTGAATCAGATTAGAAGCGTTGAAAAACAGGGTTATTTGTGATTTGGAGTATATCAATCATCGACAATATTGTAACAATTAGTAACACAACACGATGATGTACTGTCATTCGATTACCAAAGAAATCCTGATGTAAATAATACAGGCTCCAACAACAGCCCTGGTAAGATAACAAAAGGTTGTTGATAGAGGAAGGTAGCTGTCAGGCCACAAGAATGCCTAAAGGGAGAGGTTAAACCAAGGTATGTCATCATTTAACCCTTGACGATGAGTGTTAAGTCTATAAACCCAGCGCTGTTCAAGTCCAAAAAGTGGACAGGTCTGTAGTACAACCCACCACATGTCATCTGGAGTATGATTAGCTTCCATAAAATGAATACTAAGTTTGGTTGTGGCGCGTCCACAACGAATGTTGCTGTGGTGTTCATTTATCCTCACTTTGACTGCTCGTGTAGTCATCCCTACATACCGCAAGTTGCAAGGGCAGGTAATCAAATAGATGCAATTGCGAGTATTGCAATTGGTATGTTTCATCAATCGCCATGTCAATATAGGTTCTAAATCAAGGATGTCTGTCCGTTTAGTGAGTGAACACACATTACAGTTTCCACACGGAAAATGGCCCTTAACTAAGGGAAGATCCCACAGAGACCTTTGGCTGTTCGGGGTAATGAGAGCTCTCAGTCGAGTTTGGACCAACATATCTTTAATGTTGGTGGTCCTTTTGAAAGCAAAGAGTTGTTTTGAGATATTCTCACCTCCACTGCAGAGAACAGCCCATCTTTTGTTGATTATCTTTTTGACAGTATTTGATAATGGCGTAAATGTAGATACGCAGGTCAATTTTGTTTCTGAAGATTTAGGGTTCAACTGTAATAATGAATCCCTGTCACTATACTTAGCTCGTTTGTAGGCCGTATTTATCAATCTGTTTGGATAGTGGCGGTCATGCAATTTAGTCTGAAGGTCAGCAGTTTGAGTATCAAATGAATGCAAATTGCTGCAATTCCGTCATAGGCGCAAAAACTGCCCATACGGTAAATTGTCTCTGAGTGCTTTGGGGTGATGGCTGTCATACAGTAATAAGCTGTTACGGTCTGTCGCCTTATGATAAGTACAAGTCTTTAATTTCCCTTCCTCAATACTTATCACCAAGTCTAAAAATGGAATCTCAATGGTAGAAACCATGGATGTAAAATTCAAAAAGGGGTCCAGACCATTAACCCATGTTGTGAAATTGTCTACTTCTGAGATAGGCCCATGCCAGATAACCAAAATGTCGTCTATGTACCGACGCCATAATTTGATGTTATCAAAAAAAGGGTTGGAATCTGGCAAAATAAAACGTTTTTCAAAGTCGTACATATACATACATGCTAGACTTGGGGCAAAGGTACTGCCCATTGAAGTGCCTCGAATCTGGTGAAAGAGCTTGTCTTCAAATTGAAAAAAGTTCCTTGTCATGGCTAAGCTAGCACAATGCATTATAAAATGGATTGGGGTTGCTGAATCCAATCTAGCACGCAGGAGGGATGTCTCAACTACCTTTAGTGTAGCTTCTTGCGGAATGTTAGTATATAATGCCTCAACATCAAGGGTGATGAGAGCATGCACATTAACTGTTGAGATGATAGATTCAATGAGATTGAGGGCATCTTTTGTGTCCCTCAGGTAAGTCAATGATTGTTGTACAAGGGGCCATAGGAAGTAATCACAAAATGTAGATAAGGGTTCGAGGACCTTTCCTTTTAGGCATTCTTGTGGCCTGACAGCTACCCTCCTCTATCAACCACCTTTTGTTATCTTACCAGGGCTGTTGTTGGAGCCTGTGTTATTTACATCAGGATTTCTTTGGTAATCGAATGACAGTACATCATCATGTTGTGTTACTAATTGTTACAATATTGTCGATGATTGATATACTCCAAATCACAAATAACCCTGTTTTTCAACACTTCTAATCTGATTCAGACTTGGTTATTTATGAATTACACTAGATTTGACACTAGCTTAAAATGGCCGCCACACTTCCTTGCTGCAGTAATGAAATCTGAAGTCCCTTTCTCTATTTCTAGTATCACACGTCACGGCCCTAGCCAACCGTGCATGTGTGAGTTGCTAAGCAACAAGGACAGCAAATGCTCTTCGCGCGCTCCGCACGTGTATTATTCATACCCCCGGACGCTCGGCTCCCTGTATGTTCGGGAGGGCAGCCAGGGGTAGGTGCCATATCCGACACCGGTTGACCAGAAGTAAGTGCCACGGGCCTCTCGGCATCTTCGTTGCGTTTCTCATGAGCTTGCCGCTCCCGTTTTAACCTTACACTGATCCCAAAGCCTGGGACCCGTGTTTTATTTGCCTGATGATTTTGAACTAATCGTAAGAAAAGTTAACGGCACGGATCCCCCAATCTCGGGATCCTTGTTCTACATGCCCAGTGATCTGTGACTGTAAACGGGAGATGACCAGGGTGCGGATCACGAACCGGGCTCCCCTATACTATCAGATCACAACATTTTCTTCCATGACTTACGGACTAACTGACTCTTGTTATACGACATTGGGTGCTTCAGTGAACTCTCCATAACTTTGCATTTCCCTAACGTTACTGCTCATTATTTTTTGTGTTTGAGTGAGGATTCTCACTTTTTTAAACTATCTTTATACACATCAAGTTGTGGCCACTGAGCGACCTTATGTGTTTGATGATCATTATCAGTACTAACGACCTCATGAGTGTGTTTTCTAAGAGTTGGAGTGTTCTTGACCTGATGAGTTAATTTTTTTATTTTGAACACTCTCTGCTTCAATGTGAATTAAGTTCTTAATTATATGATAACAGAGGTATGTGTCTCTTTGTTTGTGTCTCTGTTTATTTCATGACCAGAGTTGTTGTAAACCTGGCAACAGGCCTGGGTGATCCCATGAAGCCCGTACTCGATTTGGGATGGTAAGCCCTCCTGCACATATCCAGCATGGGTTGCTACCATCCACTTTATCACTTTGTGTTGCACAGTTTGCCATTATTAGTTTTTGCTTGATCGAATTGATTGGGCTATCATTATGACGATTAATTGTTGATGAAGAAGCTAGGCAGTTTTAACCTCTTCTCTTCATGTCTCTAGGGTGACTAATAGGAACAGCAAGTCCGGATTAAAGTGAACTCGTGTAAGTGACTGTTGACGTCTTGACTGTGAGCTTCAGAATGCAGGAGTCTATATTATTTGTTTTTTTTATTGGAGAAGTTTAATGATATACTAGGTCCTGAAGAAGCGTCATAGGATCCTTGTGGCCCAAAAGAGACGCGAAACATGTCGACCACATATTGAGGAATGTCTGGTAATCACTGACTACCTCTACGCTTTATCATTTTTCCAGTGAGTGTTTGAGCATTATCTCTATTTCACTCCCTTGTTATTTTTAATCTTGCCCACCACCCAAGATCAATGAATAAATGAATATTTAGTGAGGGTTCTGAGCCAATTTTATTTCCTATTTTGATTTCTCTCCTCTCTCTTCGGACCCATAATTGGTTCTGTGGCATCATCGATAAAAAGATCTCCAGCAAAGAGCCCCCCTTTGGGGGGAGCCCGTCAGACATTGCAGCGCCGGTCTGACGAGGAGCCGTCCGATGATGAAGCATGACACCTAATAGGGTGTGTGAGGACTCTTGCTCCTATTAATTAGGACTCCCTAGTATTCTCTTTCTTTATCTTTCTTGGAACAGTGTATTGTATTATATAACTATATTCACTGGAGGGTATACACTGGACCATTAAGCCTCCGATCCCTTTTCTTTTTTGAAGTAATAGGTATGTTGACAACACAATGGAAATTGTTATGTTCCTTAGTTATAGCAAACACACATTTGTGAAAGCACAGACTGACTCCAGATTGTTTTGTGATTCAAGGGTGTTTATTTAGGTGCAAATTAGTAGAGGGTGTTGGAAAATGGTCAGGGGTGATGGTGGAGGAAT
This sequence comes from Pleurodeles waltl, assembly GCF_031143425.1. Taxonomy (NCBI): domain Eukaryota; kingdom Metazoa; phylum Chordata; class Amphibia; order Caudata; family Salamandridae; genus Pleurodeles; species Pleurodeles waltl. The sequence continues at coordinate 1,422,420,702 of NC_090440.1, read as the reverse complement.
GTCCATGGCAGAGTCCAGTTATTTGTCTCACAGTTGCATTGTCCAAAGGGGCATAGGAAGTGGAGCTAGGGCAATTTAAGGATGGACAGTGTGACGAAGTGGGACAGAAGGATGACATTCAGGGTGGTCTCATTTCTTGGCGGGGGTATTGGCATTGTTCTCTGTCTTTGTCCTGGATCTCAGGGACCGTTGCGGGGTGGTTCTCCATCTGCAGGGGGTGGGGTGCTGGTGTCGTGGTCTTGTGGCAGTGCCTCCTGTCAACTAGCGCTGGTGGAGGTGGTGGGCAGTTCATCATCGAGGCTAGTGTCAGGGGCCCCTGGTTGTGCCACAGTGTCCCTCCTGGTGTTGACAAGGTCCTTCAGCACCCCTACAATGGTGACCAGGGTGGTGTTGATGGACTTGAGTTCCTCCCTGATCCCCAAATGCTGTTCCTCCTGCAGCCGCTGGGTCTTCTGAAACTTGGCCAGTACCGTTGCATCGTCTCCTGGGAATGATAGTACGCTCCCATGATGTTGGAGAGGGCCTCATGGAGAGTTGGTTCCCTGGGTCTGTCCTCCCACTGTCGCAAAGCAGTCCTCCCAGTTCCCCTGTTTTCCTGTTCCTATGTCCCCTGATCTGTGTGCCCACTGCACTGCCCCTAGGTCCCTGATGTTCTTGGGTTTGTGTGTTTGCCTGGGTTCCCTGTAGTGGTGGAAACACTGCTGCTTGACATGTCCTGGGGACAGAGGGATGGGCCCGCTGGGTGTGTGCTGTGCTGTGTTTCCTGAGGGGGAGGCTCTGTGGAGGCATGTGGCAGTGTGTGGGGAACCAACTGTCCCGAGGTCCCAGATGGGCTGGGCTGGCCATCCTGATCCAGTTGGACAGAGCTGCTGTCATCACTGTGGGCCTCTTCTGTGGGAGGGGATGGACATGTCTGGAACCTCCTGTCCGGTGACGTTGGGTAGGGGTCCTTCAGGGGTTTAAAGGCCTGATTATTGCATCTGTGTGTGCTATCGTGTGCAATGGATGGGTGACCCTGTACCCCAGTGCTTACATTCTTGTCTAGGACCTTGTGTGATATTTGGTTTGGGGATCTGTGTGGGTATCTGTAATAGACATGCTTTGGTGATGGGTGTCCATGCTTTGGTGTTGCAGGCAGGGCTTGGTGTTGGGATGTTTTTTTTTGTGATAGTGGGACATTTGTGAGGTGTTGGAGTGATGGGGGTGAGGGTGGGGTATGTGATAGCATGCAGGTAGGGTGGGGGATGTAATAGTTAAGATCTGACTTACCAGAGTGCATTCCTGCTACTCCTGCGAGGCCCTCAGGATGCAGTATAGCCAAAACTTGCTCCCCCCATGTTGTTAGTTGTGAGGAAGGAGGTGGGGGTCTGCTGCCAGTCCTCTGAACTCCAATCTGGTGTCTTGGGACCACAGAATGCTCCTTCCCCCGTAGGTCGTTCCACCTCTTCCTGATGTCATCCCTAGTTCTTGGGTACTGTACCACTGCGTTGACCCTGTCTACGACTCTGCGCCATAGCTCCATCTTCCTTGCAAAGGAGGTGTGCTGCATCTGTGATCCGAATAGCTGTGGCTCTACCCAAACGATTTCCTCCACCAGGACTCTGAGCTCCTCCTCAGAGAACCTGGGGTGTCTTTGCGGTGCCATGGTGTGGTGTGGGTGATGTGTTAGGTGGTGTATGTTGTGATGTGTGAGAGGATGTGTTTGTGTGTGTTGTGTGAGGTGCGTGGATGTTGTGTGAGTGATGGTGTTGTTTGCCTGTGGATGCTAGTTTGTTGATGGTAGTGTCTCCCTCTGTGCTTCGTTCTCTATTTTTATCATAGGGGTTTGTGGGTGATGTGGGTGTGTGTTTTATATTGTATTGAGTGTGTGGGAGTGGTGTGTGTATGTGTATGAGGTGTGTGTATTTCGATTTGTCCAATGTTGTTGTGTTTTGTAAATGTGTTTGTATTTTGAGCGCAGCGGTGTGTACCGCCAATGGAATACCGCGGTTGAAAGACCCGCCGTGTGGATTCGTGGGTCGTGATAGTGTGGGCGTATTCCTGTTGGCGTGACGGTGGAGGTTTTGTTATCGCCAGTTTATCACTGACCTTTGGTGTTGGGGACTTGTTTGGGTGTCTAGATTTTGGCAGATTCCGGCCTGTGGGTCGTAATAGCTGTAGCAGATTTCCGCGGCCGCAGCAGTGTGTTGGCGGTCTTCTGCACGGCGGTAAGCAGCATTTACCTCCAATGTTGTAATGAGGGCCATTATCTTTGTGGAGACTTGAACATCACAATAACTGCACAATATCTCGCTGGGTACTAGAACATTGATATAATAAAACACTATGGGGACCACGGAAGCACCGCCAACAGGCTGGCGGTGCTTCCTGGCCAATTCTGACCGCGGCAGTAAAGCCGCGGTCAGAAAAGGGAAACCGGCGGTTTCCCGCCGGTTTTCCCCTGGCCAAAGGAATTCTCCATGGTGGCGCTGCAAGCAGCGCCGCCATGGGGATTCCGACCCCCTTCCCGCCAGTCTGTTCCTGGTGGTTGACACTGCCAGGAAGAGGCTGGCGGGAACGGGTGTCGTGGGGCCCCTGGGGGCCCCTGCACTGCCCATGCCACTGGCATGGCCCCTAACAGGGCCCCAGCAAGATTTTCAGTGTCTGCTTGGCAGACACTGAAAATCGCGACGGGTGCCACTGCACCCGTCGCACCCCAGCAACTCCGCCGGCTCCATTCGGAGCCGGCTTCATCGTTGCTGGGTCTTTCCCGCTGGGCCGGCGGGCGGACTTTTGGCGGTCGCCCGCCGGCCCAGCGGGAAAGTCAGAATGACCGCCGCGGTCATTTGACGCGGTGCGGTCTTCTGGCGGTCTCCGCCCGGCGGGCGCCGCCCGCCGCCCGCCGGGGTCGCAATGACCCCCTATGGCTCTCATTATGACATTTGCGGTAAATCCCACTTACCGCCATGCTGACTGCCGCCAACATACCACCGACGCAGCGGATATCCATTCACCATATTATGGCACAAACACACCAACCTGTCACTATTCAGCCACACACACAAGTCCACAACACCAAAGGTTATTGATAAACTGGCGGTATCAAAACCACACCATTAGGCCAACAGAACTACGCCCATCATATTATGACCCATGAATCACCACAGCAGGCATTCAATGGCCATAAACCATTGGCGGTACATTCCGGTGCACTCAGAATGGACACCCATATACAAAACACTACATTTGTCAATTCAAACAACACACACCTGACACCCATACACACACCACAGCCATACACCCACACCACTATAAAACACACACCCACATTACCTACAACCCCTTACGAATACAAAACATTGGCACGAGACAGACACCATGACTACAGACAAAACCAGAGCCACACACCACCTACATCTATACAGCACCCATGCACCCCATCACACACCCCAACACATCACCCTACACCCCCTCACCTATACAACTCACACAACACCCATGGCACCACAAAGACACCCCAGATTTTCAGAGGAGGAGCTAAGGGTCATGGTAGAGGACATCATCAGGGTATGGCCACAGCTATTTGGAGCACAGGTGCAGCAGATATCCTAGAAAGATGGAACTATGGCAGAGGATTGTGGACAGGGTCAACCCCGTGGGACAGCACCCTGGAACAAGTGATGACATCAGGAAGAGGTGGAACTACATATGGTGGGAGGTGCGTTCCATAGCAGCAAGACACCAACTCGCTGTACAGAGGACTGGTGGTGTACCTCCACCTCCTCCCCCCATCTAACAACATGGGAGGAGCAAGTCTTGGCAATCATGCATCCTGAGGGCCTGGCCGGAGTAGCAGGAGGACTGGACTCTGTAAGTCAACTCTCTATTACTATCACCCCTCTACCTGCATGCCATCACATACCCCCACGCTCACCTTCGCTCCCATCACTCGACCACCTCCCACACCTCCCACCATCACATCGCACTCATCCCAATGCCAAGCCCTGCATGCCATACCAATACATGGACACCACTCACAGACCTGCATTGACACCTATCACTAAAGCATGCACACTAGAGAGAACTAATAATCCCACCATACACCAACATACACAAGTGAAAGCTGCCGGGGCAAATACAAACAAAGAGGGCAACCCACTGATGCACAATATGTCACACACAGAAACAATAACACAGCATTTACATCAACACAGGTATCCCAGCCAATATCAGTGGGGAAGAGGTGCCAGCACTATCCAGTCCCCCAACTGAAGAGGCACACAGTGATGACAGCAACTTTGGTAGCCTGGATCTGGATGACCCACCTGGCCCATCAGAGACTTCTGGACAGTCGGTTACCCAGGCACAGTCATACACCACCACAGAGTCTCCCCCATCTGAAACCACCACCACAGCACCCACCCAGTGTACCCATACCTCTGTCCCGGGACACGTCAATGAGCATTGTGTCGACCACTACAGGGACCCCTGGGCACACCTCATACCCAATACAATCAGGAACCTGGGGTCAGTGGCAGTGGGCACAGGGTTCAGGAGACAGAGTCACAGGACAACAGGGAAACTGGGAAGACTGCTGTGTGCCGGTGGGAGGAGAGGCCCAGGAAACTGTCTCTCCAAGAGGCACTTGCAGAGATCCTGGGAGCCTACCAACATTCCCAGGATGCGCTGGGCCAGATCCTGGACAAAGTGCAGGAGAACAGGCGGCTGCAGGAAGGACAGTTTCAGGGGATCAGGGAGGACTTGCAGGCCATCAACACCACCCTGGTCTACATAGCATGGGTGCTGGCAGACATAGCCAACATTATGAGGGAGGCAGTCTCACAACAGCGGGATCCTGCCACTAGCCAGACATCTGAACTGCCTTCCACCTCCGCTGCCGCTAGTGGACATGAGGCCCCGCCACAGGACCAACGGGCCACCAGCACCCCTCCCCCTGCAGAAGGTGGACCACCGTGCAAACGTTCCCTGCGATCCAGGCAGAAGCCAGAGACTATTGCCAAGACCCACGCCAGGAAATGAGACTCTCCTAATTGTCACCATTGTGTCCCACTCTGTCACCCTGTCCACCTTGAACTGCCATTGCTCCCCTTTCTATGTCCCCTTGGACAATGCACCTGTGCACCAAATAGACTGGAACAATACCCTGGACTTTCCTCCATCATCACCCCATCCCAGTGCACTTGCCCCTCTTCTTCTTAGCACTCCAATAAACACCCATTGAAAAAAATACAAGTATGGCGTATGTCAAATGTTTTAGGTATGTCTTTGTTTAACCAGGTTCAAACATTGCAATTCTACTGTACAGTAATGTTCACACAGGAAAGACCTGTAGGTGCCTGCAGTGATCACACCAGGAGCGATAGTGGGGCACCAACATCTGCAAAATGAATTGCCAAAGGGTACAGTGTGTGGGCATAGCATTGGGAAATAACAGCATGCCGGTGCCAAAAATAATCTGAATAATCAGAATAAAATCTGAATTAACTCTGTTTTACCTGTGTGTCATTGGAAGTACTGTTGTATCAAAGCTGTTCTGTTGTCCTCATCCTCATCCTCTGCCTCCTCATCCTCACTGTCCACAGGTTCCACTACTACTACACAGCCATCTCCAGCCTCCTCATCCTGCAGAAAATGCACATGGCGTCCCAAGGAAAGGTTGTGCAACATGCAGCATGCCACCATTATTTGACAGACCTTCTTGGGTGAGTAGCACAGGGACCCCCCAGTTAGATGGAAGCACCTGAACCTGGCCTTCAGGAGGCCAAAGGTCCCTTTGATTATCATTCTTGATCTCCCATGTGCCTCATTGTAACGTTCTTCTGCCCTTGTCCTGGCATTCCTCACAGGGGTCAGTAGCCATGATAGGTTGGGGTAACCAGAGTCACCTGCAAATATCGAGGGGCAACATTTAGGCACACAGTATCCTATGTGCATTAGCATCATCTGGCAGAGGAGCAGAGGCACCAGCGATGGAGGGAGCTGCATCCCACAAGACCGAGGAGGAAGAGTCCACCGACGCTGAGGGCACCAGTGGGATGGAGGGCGAGGGGAGCACCATGGCGGATACTGGACGGGACAGTTCGGACACTGGTACTTCCTCCGATGGAAGCTCCCTGGTGGTGGCGGACACCTCTGTGCCCACCCCAGCTACAGGTACAGCCGCCACCCCCCATACCAGCACTGCCCTTCCAGGAGCCCCTCAGCGAGTTGCCCGTGCCCGCTCACCCAGGAGGGTGGGCATCTCCTTCGCTCCAGGCACCTCAGGCCCTGCCCCAGTTAGCCCTGCTGCCCTGAGTGAGGAGGCTATTGATTTCCTGCGATCCATCTCTGTTGGGCAGTCAACCATTGTGAATGCTATCCAGGAGCTGGCAGCCCAGATGCAACAGACTAATGCATTTCTGGAGGGCATTCACACTGGCTTGGCAACCCAACAGAGATCAATCCATGCTCTGGCCTCCTTTCTGATGGCAGCCATTGTCCCTGTTTCCACCCTCTCCCCTCCAACTTCCTCTTCCCAATCCCATTCCCCTCAACCCCAAACTATCCCAAGCACACAGGCAGACAATCATGCCCAAAAGACAACACACAAGAGTGGCACAGGCAAACACAAGCACCACACATCATCCCACAGGCAGTCACACAAACACCATCCAGATGCAGACCTACCAACATCCACAATTTCCACTGTCTCCCCCTCCTTCTCCTCCTCCACCTCCCTCCCAGTTGCGTCTACACTCACACCTGCATGTACTACATCCTCATCCACTTCCAGCATCACCACCAAACCTAGCAGAACACACACCTCACTAGCAGACACCTCCACAACAGCCATGCACACGTCCCCTGTGTCCTCTCCCACTGTGTATGACACCCCCCTCCCAAGGTACACAAACGCAAGCACTCAGACACACAACAGCCATCCACCTCACAACAGCATCTAGCCCATGCACCTGCACCCAAACACAGAAGACAGACACCTCATACAACCACTCACTCTTCCTCCACTCCCAAACCTTCTCCCTCTCCCCACCCCAGTGTCCCTAAGAAGTTTTTCCTCTCCACCATTGACCTCTTTCCTACCCCTACCTTCCCTGTGTCCTTTCCCTTCTGTGCAGTGTTTCCGCCAGGCTTTTGATGTCGTTGGTATCGCCCCGGAAAATGTGGCGGTTTCCTGTCTCATAACACGGTGGGCGTAACATTAACTTCTGCCTGGCTGATGGCGACTACCGCCGTGGTGGCTGTTGTTTCCGCCCTGCCGGTCGGTGTGGTAAAGTTGCTGTCGATCTGAGTTCTCACCGCCATGGTCATTATTTGGCAGTAGTTACCGCCAGCCTGTTGGCGGTATTTCAGCCACTTTATCACCGACTGCCAGGGTTGTAATGAGGGCCTAAGTTTCATATTAGCATCATTAGCATCATTTTGTTTATTCTAATATGGAATTGAGGAGACATTTTCATTGCGCCATATTTACAAAAATGGCGTAATGCATGCATTGCACCACTTTGTAAACCCTTGCTCCACATTATGCATGTGCCAGGCATAATGTATGCAAGGGGGCATTCCAATGTAGCGAGGCCCAAACAAATGGCGCAGTGAAATTTATAACATTTCACTGAGCCATTTTAAAGTTATTTTTAATGCCTGTCTTAGGCAGACATTGAAGTGATGCTCCCATTGTATTAACTGGGCCTCATTTGACATTGGTGGATAAACGCCATAATTTTAGATGCTCATCCACCAAAATGCCACAATAGCATGAATATTTTTGATGCTATTATCCTAACGTGTGCATTGGTGCACCATGTTGTATATAGGTCACACACATGGTATCGTCAGGGGGGCTAGTGGGGTGCAAGAAAAGTGGTACATCATCTATGATGCATCACTTCTTATAAATATGCCCCTATATTTTGAGGGGACATGAAGAAAATTGACTTCACAATCATCTCTCTGAGGGGTATAACATTTCTATAATCACACATTATCTTTGTGGACTTGAACATGCCTCTAATCACACAATATCTCTGTTGGGACTTGAACATCAGTATCTTCACACTGACTATGTGAGGGTTTGAGCATTGTCTTTACATACAATTTCAGTAGGGACTTGAACACAATAATCTTCACACACTATCTCTGTGGGGACATGAACATTCCATTACCACACACTATCCCTGTGGGGACTTGAACATCACTGCAATCCAACAATATCTTTGAGTCAACTAAGACATGATTACATTCACACACCATTTGTGTGAGGACTTGAAGGTGTCTATAGTCATACACTATTTCTGTGGGGGCTTGAATATAATCATCTTCCCACTTTACCTCTGTGGATACTTTCATCACAACTATAAACACGATCTCTGTATAGACTGTGGTGCTACTGTGATCACATAGCACTTCTGTGGGCATTATCTCTTACAATGCCTGTGCAGTGATTACATACAACCCCTGAGGGTATTATCGCACACCATCCCTATGTAGACAATAACATTCCTAGGGGGATGAGGTCCAACAGCTACTTCGGAAAAAATTTAATGAACTAATTAAACTATGGGTTCCACTTCACCACATTACTTGATTCCCTCTGTTAATTTCTCTATGACTCAGTTCCCTTTCTCCTAAGATTTGGAGCACTAAGCTGTAGGTTAAATCCAGTTATACGTGTTTTTCTCTAATCATGATGCATAAAATTGTCTGACAATTTATAAGCATAGTACATTTTTTGTGTATCACAAGGACATGTTTTTAATTTAAAATATGGAGAGATTGTGATGTTATTTGTGTATATTGCAGCTAAAATAATATTTAGGCTTGTGTCTTCGACTGCAATTAATCACCATTGGTCATTATGGATTAAGTCCTCACAAGGATAGTAGCACCTGTTCAAGTCCTCACAAGGATGGTTCTGAGCGTGTGATTAAATAACAATGGGGGTCATTATGACCCTGGCGGAAGGCGGAGAACCGGCGGTAAGACCGCCAACAGGGTGGCGGTCTTACTTTGTGGAAGTATGACCATGGCGGTTACCGCCATGGTCATGCGCCGGTTCTCCGTTACGCCCGCCGGGCTGGAGACCTGGGTCTCCAGCCCGGCGGCCGTCACCATACCACCGGCTGTATTTGGACCTGGCTTACCGCCGTGGATTTCCAGCGGTTTGAACCGCCATGAAATCCATGGCGGTAAGCACTATCAGTGACAGGGAATTCCTTCCCTGGCACTGATAGGGGTCTCCCCCACCTCACCCCAACTCCCTCCCCTACCCCCCCCACCACTTCATCCATACCCACACGACACGCACGCAGGCACCACCTACATACTTATACACACACACGCCGACATACATGCCTACATCCACACACACAGTCATACATGCACACCCACATTCAAACATACACACAGACATCCATACAGACATACCCACAGACATACACGCACTCATTCCCATACACACAACACCCCCGCAGACATACACGCACTCACACACCCCCTCTATATACATACATGCACACCCCCATGCACCCACACAACACACAACATCCCCCCACCCCCTCCACTCACGGACGATAGACTTACCTGGTCCGACGATCCTCCGGGAGGGGGACGGGAGCCATGGGGGCAGCTCCGCCGACACCACACCGCCAACAGAACACTGCCACGGCGAATCACAGGACGTGATTCGCTGGGCGGTGTTCTTTTGGCGTGGCAGTGGAGCAACCTCCACTTCCCCGACTCCCGCCAGTATGGCTGTTGGCGGCTCTCCGTCCGTAAAAGGACAGAGATCTGCCAACGTTCATAATAGGCCGAGCGGCAAACCGCCACCACTGGCGGTCTTCCACACGGTGGTCCCTCGGCGGTCTTTAAAAAAGACCGCGAGGTCAAAATGACCCCCAATATTTTGGTAAATTTGAATCAGGATCCTGTATCATGAACTGTTTCTTGACATTTTTCTGTTACTAGTATATTTTAAAAATGTTGGGAAAGGTAGTCCCCACAAGGCAGGTATCCACACATTGGCCCTCATTATGATATTGATGGTAAATCCCACTTACCGCCATGCCGACTGCTGCCAACATAATGCCACCGCGGTGGATAACTGCCAAGCATATTATAACACACACATACCAATCTGTCACTATACAGCCCCACACACAAGTCTGCCAGCCCAAAGGTCAGTGTTAAACTGGCGGTAGCAAAACCCACACCGTTATGCCAACAGAATTACACCCACACCATTATAACCCACGAATCACCGCGGCGGACATTCAATGGCGGTAAACCATTGGCGGGACATACGCTGCGCTCAAAATACACACACACAAATAAAACAACACCACATTGGACATTTCAAACTACACACACATGACATATACATACACCACACCCACACCCCAATGCCCCCACACCACTATAAAACACTCACCCAAATTACCCACAACCCTTTACAACTAGAAAGAATTGATACCAGAGAGAGACAGCAAGAGCACCCACACAACCAGAGCCACATAATAGCATCACCTATGCACCACCCACGTACTTTACATCACATACCCCAACACATCACCCCAAACACCCTCACCCAACCACTCACACTGCAGCCATGGCACCACAACGACATCCCAGATTCTCTGAAGAGGAGCTGAGGGTCATGGTGGAGGAAATCATCCGGGTAGAGTCACAGCGATTTGGATCACAGGTGCAGCAGACATCCATTGCTAGGAAGATGGAGCTATGGAGCAGGATCGTGGACAGGGTCAATACCGTGGGACAGCACCCCAGAACAAGGGACGACATCAGGAAGAGGTGGAACGACCTACAGGGTACGGTACATTCCAGAACAGCAAGACACCAACTACCTGTACAGAGGACTGGCGGTGGACCTCCACCTCCTCCCCCACAACTAACAACATGGGAGGAGCAAGTCTTGGCAATCATGCATCCTGAGGGCCTCACAGGAGTATCAGGAGGACTGGACTCTGGTAAGTCAAATCTCAATTACTATCACCCCTCCTACCTGCATGCCATCACAAACCCTCACCCGTACCCTCACTCCCATCACATCACCACCTCCCACATACCCCACCATCACAATCCACTCATCCAAATACCAAGCCCTGCATGTAACACCAGTGCATGGACAACCCTCACAGACCTGCATGGACATCTATCACCACTGCATGCACACTGAGAGAATTACCTAGCCCAACAAATAGCTACTCACTCAAAGTCAAATCTACCAGTGCAACAACAACCATAGAGGACAACATGATGTCTCATGCAGAAACAATAACACTGCATTTACATCCCCACGGGTCCCTCCGCAACTGTCACCGGAGAAGAGGTGCCTGCAACGTCCCCTCCCCCCCAGAAGAGGCCCACAGTGATGACAGCAGCTCTACTCACCTGGATCTGGATGACCAACCTTGCCCATCAGGGATCTTCAGACAGTCAGTTACCCAGGCACACTGTCACACCACCACAGAGCCTTCCCCTTTAGGAAACACCACCACAGCACCCACCCAGCGGGGCCATACCTCTGTCCTCAGGACATGTCAATCAGCAGTGTGTCCGCCACTATAGGGACCCCGGGCCACCCCACAAACACAGGACGAACAGGGACATGAAGTCAGTGGCAGTTGGCACACAGTTCAGGGGACAGAGGCACAGAACAACAGGGAAGGACAGGCCCAGGTAACCGACTCTCCAGTAGGCACTCACTGCAATCCTGGGAGCATACCACCATGCCAGGAGACAATGGGCCAGATACTGGACAAGTTGCAGGAGAACATGTGGCTGCAGGAGGGACAGTACCTGGGGATCAGGGAGGACTTGAAGGACATCAACACCACCCTGGTCTCCAATGTAGGGGTGGTGGCAGACATGGCCAACACGATGAGGGAGGCAGTGGCACCCCAGTAGGCCGCTGCCACTAGCCAAACCGATGAACAGCCCTCCACCTCCGCTGCCACTAGTGGACAAGATGCCCTGCCACAGGACAAACAGGCCACCAGCAACCCCCCCTGCAGAAGGAGAACTACCCCACAAATGTTCCCTGCAATTCAGGCAGAAGCTAGACACTATTGTCAAGACCCCTGCCAGGAAATAAGACCCTCCTGAATGTCACCCTTGTGTCCCACTCTGTCACCCTGTCCGCCTTGAACTGCCATTGTTTCCCTTCCTATGCGCCCTTGGACAATGCACCTGAGCTACCAATAGACTGGAGTCGACTTTCCTCCATTATCACCCCAGCCCTTTGCGCTTACCACTTTTCTTCAGAGCACTGCAATAAACACACTTTGAAAAAATACAAGTATGGAGTTTGTCAAATGATTTAAGTATGTATCCATTTAACATTGTTGAAACAGTGCAGTTCAACTGTACAGTAATGAATACATAGGAAAGACCTGTAGTTGGCTGCAGTGAATACACCAGGCGCGATCGTGGGGCACAAACATCTGCAAAAAGATTTGTCTAAGGGTACAGTGAGTGGGCATAGAAGTGGGAATTCACAGCTTGCCAGTGAATATGTCAAACACAAAACTGTCAATGAAATGTGAAGTTACACTGTCTTACTTGTGTGTCATTGGAAGTATTGTCTAATCACTGCAGTGCTTTTGTCCTCATCCTCTTCCTCTGCCTCCTCATCTTCACTGTCCACAGGGTCCAGTGCTGCCAAATGGCCATCTCCAGCCTCCTCCTCCTGCAGAAAAGGCACATGGCATCTCAAGGCAAAGTTGTGCAACATGCAGCATGCCACGATTATCTGGCAGACCTTCTTGGGTGAGTAGCACAGGGATCCACCTGTTAGATGGAGGCACGGAAACCTGGCCTTCGGGAGGCTGAAGGTACGTTCTATTATGCTTCTTGTACTCCAATGTGCCTCATTGTAATGTTCCTCTGCCCTTGTCCTGTGATTCCTCACAGGGGTCAGTAGCCATGAGAGGTTGGGGTAACCAGAGTCACCTGCAAATATTGAGGGACAACTGTTAGCCACGCACTATGCCATATGGCCCACACCATACCCATACACCAACAGTCAATGGGAGAGAACGCGGGCTCACCTATTAGCCACACCCTGTGCCTCTGGAGTTGGGCCATCACATTTGGGATGATGCTATTCCTCAGGATAAAAGCATCATCACTGACCCAGGATACTTAACATTGACATGGGAGATGTACTGATCCGCCAAACACACCATCAGCAAATTCATCAAGTGAAAACATTCATGATTTCTGAAGACCAGTTCATTCTGGTGTGGGAACAAATGCAATATGTGTCCCATCAATCACCCCAATGATGTTGGGGATATGTCCCATTGCCTAGAAGTCAGCCTTCACTGTGACCAAATCCTCCACGTGGGGGAAAACAATGTAGCTGTGCATGTGCTTAATCATGGCAGACAACACTCTGGTCAGCACTATTGAGAACATTGGCTGTGACAATCCTGCTACCAAGTCCACTGTCACTTCGAAAGAACCAGTTGCCAAGAAATGGAGCACTGATAGCACTTGCACAAGAGGGGGGATCCTAGTGGGGTGACTGATAGCAGATATCAGGTTAGGCTCCAATTGGGCAAACAGCTCTGTGCTTGTGGCCCTGTCAAGTCTGTAGGTGAGTATAATGTGGCTGTCCTCCATTGTTGCCAAGTCCACCAGGGGTCTGTACACGGCGGAATGTCTCCATCTCCTTTTCATCTGCAGCGGTTGCAATCTATGGGGCAAAAGAGTGAGGAGCCTGTTATAATCTGTACATTGTAGCCACTACAGTTCAATGCATGATGTGATTTAATAATGCTTTAGTGGCATATGTCTTGAATGTTCAATTTTGATCTGTGAAGCAGTTAGCATCCATGGTCTGCCCCTGCCCTTGAAATGGCGTACGCCTGTCCTGTATGCAGGGACAGGTGGAAGTGAGGTAACTCCGCTGACGTTGTGTGCTGTTGGGGAGGCGGATGGGAACCGCCGTGAAACTCTTAATTGGGGATTATTGGACCCTATGGGGTACAGTGGCCAATAGTGATGTACGCCGGCGGTGAGGGTATGCACCGCTGCAGATGTCACCACCATTTTCTATCTGTCCATTCACTTGCTACCTGACCTTGAACAGGAGAGGACCTACAATGCATATGCTGCTGTGACCTGTGTCTGGAACCTACCATGGCCCGTGTGACTGGGGAAAGGGCCCCTGCCTTCACCTCAGAGGAGTTGGAGAGACTGGTGGATGGGGTCCTACCTCAGTACGGACTGCTGTATGGGCCTCCAGACCAACAGGTGAGTACACTGTGGGCACGATGCATGGGGCATGAATGCATGGAGTGGTGTGTGTGAAGGCCTTGTGTAGGGGTGTTTGGTGTATGGGACCTGGGCAGTGGGCAGCATGTATGCTGGGCCATGTCTGTGGGTAAGGGGATGGGAGGGCTATGGTGGGCCATGAGTGTAACAGGAAGGACAGTCTAAATAATACCTTTCCCTGTATATATTTCCTCTGTAGGTCAGCGTCCATCAAAAGAAGGATATATGGTATGCCATTGCCAATGACGTGCGGACCCTGGGGGTCTAAGGCAGACGGAGCACACACTGTCGGAAACGGTGGAGGACCTGAGATGCTGGGCATGGAAGACAGCAGAGGCCCAGCTGGGGATGGCCTCCCAATGAGGAACGGGTGCCCATCAAACCCTGACCCCCCCGATGGCCTGCATATTGGCGGTGGCCTATCCGGAGATGGATGGGCGCTTGGGGGCATCACAGCAGCAACAAGGGGATGAGTACAGTGCCCATCATTACTACTTACGCCTGGTGGGGTGGTATCTGGGTGGGAGAAGTGTGCCTGTGGGTGCCCCTAGGCCAGGGCTGACATTGCAGTTTAGGTCCCATGTTGGGCAGGGTTCTGATGTGATATTCCTCCAACTGAACTAGTAGGCATCCACTACTGGGCAGGGGTGTGTGGGTCCCAGATATGCTGCAGTGGGCGGTATGTGTCCCTCCCCATGCCCTGGAGACTAGCATTGTTACTGGTAGTGCCATGCAGAGTGATTAGGGCTGTTCCCTGTGTATGAGGGTGCTGTGTACGCCAACGGCAGTGTTGGTGCAGCCATTGACCAAGTGTATCCTTTGTCTCTCTCCCCACCTTTCTTGTTTTGTTATCCTTTCCTTATGTGCATTAGCATCATCTGGCAGAGGAGCAGAGGCACCAGAGACGGAGGGAGCTGCATCCCACAGGACCCAGGAGGCAGAGTCCACCAATGGTGAGGGCACCAGTGGGACGGAGGGCGAGGGGAGCACCACAGCGGAGACTGGAGGGGACAGTTCAGACACTCCTCCGATGGTAGCTCCCTGGTGGTGGCGGACACCTCTCTGCCCACCCCGTCTACAGTTACAACCACCACTCCTGGTACCAGCACCGCCCTCCCAGCAGCCCCTCAGCGAATAGCCTATGCCTGCTCACCTAGGATGGTGGGCATCTCCTTCGCCCCAGGCATCTTAGGCTCTGCCCCAGTTAGCCCTGCTGCCTTGAGTGAGGAGGCTATTGACCTCCTACGATCCATCTCTGTTGGGCAGTCAACCATTGTGAATGCCATCCAGGGGCTGGCAGCCCAAATGCACCAGTCCAATGCATTTCTGGAGGGCATTCACACTGGCTTGGCAGCCCAACAGAGATCAATCCAGGCTCTGGCCTACTTTCTGATGGCAGCCATTGCCCCTGTTTCCACCCTCCCCTCTCCAACTTCCTCTACCCAATCCCATTCCCCTCAACCCCAACCTATCCCAAGCACACAGGCAGAGCAGCATGCACACAAGACAACACACAGGAGTGGTTCAGGCAAAGACAAGCACCACACATCATCCCACAGGCACTCACACAAACACCATCCAGATGCAGACATACCAACATCCACTGCCTCCACTGTGCCCCCCTCCTCCTTGTTGTCCACCTCCCTCAAATTAGTGTCTACACTCACACCTGCATGCACATATCCTCATCCACTACCACCATCACGCCTATCACTACACGCCCCTCACTGGCAGTCACCATCCCCACATCCAAGCCCATGTCCCCTGTGTCCTCTCCCACTGTGTCTGTGCCCTCTCCTCCCAAAGTACAAAAACGCATGTACTCAGACACCCAACAGCCATCCACCTCACAACAGAATCCAGCCCATGCACCTGCAGCCAAAATCAGCAGACAGACACCTCCTGCAACCACTTCCTCTTCCTCCACTCCCAACCCTTCACCCTCTTCCAACCCCAAAGTTCCTAAGAAGCTTTTCCTCGCCACTGTTGACTTCTTCCCTACCACTCCCCCGGTCCTTTACGTCAGGCCAGGGTGGTCAGAACGCAGGCGAAAACCTCAGCCACCAAGTAGTGTCGACAGCTACTGCAGGGGGGAGAGGATCCCAGGCACCAGGCAGCCACACTGAAAGGGTGCCTGCACCAGGTACTTCATGGAAGGGCAAAAAGGCACCACCAGCTGTGTCTAGGAAGGGCACGGAGGAACCACCACCTGCGTCTCGGAAGGGCACTGAGGCACCCCCAGCCGCTACAGGGAAGGACAAGGAGACACCCCCTGCTGCTACATTGAAGGGCAAGGGGCAATCCCCGGCTGCTGACAGGAAGGGCAAGGGGCCTGCACCAGCAGGCAGGAAGGACAGGAGGCCTGGTGCTGGGACTCATTTGGATCCCCACCACCAACCATGGGGGTTCAGCCGTCCGAGGCTGCAGGGGAAGGGCTGGAGCCTCCTCCCATCACTGCCAGCACCACCACCACCAGCACCAGCACAACTGCCAGCAACAGCAGCCCTGGTGGGCAGCTGTCTGAGGCTGCAGGCGATGGGCTGGAGCCTCCCCCCACCACTGCCAGCACCACCACTAGCACCACTGCCAGTGTCATGTAGGCTATCATTATTCTAATGAGACTACTGGATTTTGAGCAGCAGAATCGTCCATGGTGTGGGAGACTGAGTCTAACCCACTGCGGGTGACACCTGTTGCTCTAAATCCGGGTTTTGCTCCAGCTAACTAGCAGTGCCTCATCTCTACCAGAGGATAGTGATGATTGGGCAGCCGAACGCATGACATACTAGGCTTCTCAGGAAAGTCGTGGTGACTCAGGTCACTTCCAGTTCTCTCATTTATTATTCAGTCTCATATATAAATTACAAGCAGGGGCATTATATGTTTCATTAAATAGTTTAATTGAAACAATTGCATCTTAGATAGCAAAGCGCGAGCTGCAATAACCAGGACAACACAACATGACAGTATTAGAATTGTGACGAGAAGAGTGAAGCATAAAAACAACGCTATCATATTGTCACTATAATAGATGGACTACTTCCTATCTAAATTATAATGCGAGCACAGCATATTAAGCTCTAATTCTGCCTTTCAGGTTCCCCCTGGAAGACATCGACCCTCATACCTGAGCAAAAGCCTGTGGTCTGTGTTAGCATCTGCAGCGAAGCATTCAGCAATTAGCATACAGTCGTAGTTCCCTGGCTGGAATCTCCCTCTAACGTGTAATGGGACAAGGAAGTGTTTTTATAATAACACAGCTGATGTTCCTACGTAAGGATGTGTATGTTCTCTGAATGTTGGAGACTAAACTTCTACCACATTCACTGGCAATGTACTGAACTGTAGACTTGAACGAAGCACAGAGTGATCAAGAATGTCTTGTTTGAGAACAGAGTGCTGGGCTAGGCAAAAGTAAGATAGAAGAAAATAAAACAAGTTATTGTAAAAATAACAATGTGAAGCCGAATAAAATGTGTCTAGGTTAAAGTACACAGCGGCCTAGTGTGTTAAAATAACATGCATGGAACTATGACTAAAATGGCTACACAATACCAGCAGCAACAGCCCCAGTGGGCAGCTGTGCAAGGCTGCAGGGGATGGGCTGGAGCCTCCCACCACCACTGCCAGTACTGCCCCCAAAACCACTGCCAGCAGGAGCAGCAGCCCCAGTGGGCAACCGTATGAGGCTGCAGGGGATGGGCTGGAGCCTCCCCCACCACTGCCAGCACCGTCACCAGCACCGCTACCGCTACCAGCATTGCCACTGTCACCACTGAGCAGCCGTCACCACCGGCAGGCAGTGTGTAGTCCTGCATCCAAGGGCTGTTGTGCAGCCTGGCCCCTGCAAATCCTGTGGGTCTGACACCCAGGTGAGAGACTGTGACCTTGCACTCCCCAAGATCCGCATCACAGGGCATAATGCCCCCTCCAGAACCAGTGAAGAAGCCATCCACTCAGCCCATCCTTCCCAGGATGAAGCACACTGGGCACTATGCCCCCTCCAGAACCAGTGGAGAAGCCATCTACTTACCCCATCCTTCCCAGGATGAAGCTCACTGGGCACAATACCCCCTCCAGAACCAGTGGAAAAAGCCATCCACTAGAGAGACTGTGGCCTTTCACTCCCCAGGACCAAGCAGTGGGCAAACCACCCACTTGAGAGACTGTGGCCTTGCACTCCCCAGGACCAAGCAGTGGACAAACCACCCACTTGACAGTGCACAGGGCATGTTGACCCCTCCAGGACCAGTGGTACTGTACAATCTTCCGGCTGAGGTGCCCCCCATTGCCCGTCCCTCTGAGGTGCCTGTCTATTTTCAACCTGATGCACCTGCAGTGTTTTCTCCGTGTTGTTGCAGGAGTGAGGTGGGGTTTTGGCCTATGTGTTGTGGCCCTGTGGCCCACGGACATTGAGGACTGGGCAGTGTCCCTACATTTGTAAATATGTATACACGTTTGTATTTTGATGCACTTATTCATTGTATTTTGTCGTATTATCACTTTCTTCAAATCATTCTGTCCTTGCATTATTCCTGAGGGGTATGGGGTGAATATGTAATGTTACTCCATCTGGTTGTGTGTATGGTGTTGGGGGTGGGGGTGTTGCGTGTTATGTGTGTGTGTCACTCTCTTTTTCCTCCCAAACCCCTTGTGTGCTAGGCGGCAGCACTCACCGTGGTCGTCTTCACCGACATTGGTGTTCATAATGCAGCAGCAGGTAGACGAGCATGGGGAAAACTTGCAGCTCGGGCTCCATGGTGCCATGGTTGTTCCCTGAGTCTCCACAGATGAGTCTTTTGACATCTGTGCAGTGTTTCCACCAGGCTTTTGATGTCGACCCCGGAAAAGGTGGTGGATAGGCCGGTCATAATAGAGTGGGCGGTACATTGTCTTCCACCTGGCTGTTGGCGGTTACCGCCGTGGTGCTTTTTTGATTCCGCCCTGGCGGTCGGTGTGTTAAAGTGGCTGTCTGTCTGAGCGGTTTCCACCGTGGTCATAATTCCATTTTTGTTACCGCCGGCCTGTTTGCGGTTTTACCGCCGCTTTATCACCGACCGCTAGGTTGTAATGAGGGCCATAGTGTACTACAGTATAGTTTCTACTTTTAACATATTTACATAGGCACAAAACCATCTATGCAATACTGTGGCAATACCTACAAATTACAGTGCTAGTTAGAAAAATATTTTTGAAATGTGCAGTTCTCCCTAAACTGCTGGAAAAATATATAGGCATTTATAATACATTTCTCTATCTATTACCACTTTAGTAAAGTGGTTATTGTAAGTGAACAACAATACATCTTTCTACTTACTTATATCTAAGATCATAGTCCAGAACACAATTGATGGAAATTAGGTCTTTGGTTGGCAGTCAGGTTACCCCCGTCCAAGCAAGGACCCTCACTATACTTAGTGTAAGTCACAGACAATCCAAATGATCCTGTGCCCACCCTCTGGTAGCTTGGCACTGAGCAGTCAGACTGAACTTAGAAGGCAATGTGTAAAGTATCTGTGCAATAAATCATGCAATAACACAGTAGAACACCACAAAAATACACCACACAATGTTCAGAAAAATATATCATATTTATCTGGTAAGATGCAGGTGTAAACAATGAAAATGCAATAAGTATATTATGGAATATAACTGTAAAAATGATATAAAGTGTCTATAGTCTCTTAAAAGCAACAAATGCCACTTGCAAGCACAAAGTACCTTGTTTGCGTTCAAAATCTCCACAAAGAACTGCAGATAAGGAGATGCGTGGAAAATAGGGAGGTGTGTGTCAATTTCTCACCCCACACACGGCGATGCGTTCTTTATTTTTCACACAGGGAGGTCTTTGCATCGATTTCCGGTGCTCGGTCTTGGATCCTCTTCTGGTTGCGGGGTTTTCGGACGCCCCGGAGTCGATGCGTTGAAATACGGTGCTGGCAGGACGATGTCACATGGGCTGCATCAATCCGGTGCGCATTGTATGGTAAATTCTACTGCACAGCAAGGGCTGCGTCGTTCTGGCTCGGCTTTGCGTTGATCCAGTGGGCCGTGCGCTGAATTTCTGGTCTCTATGTTGGCTCAGCATCGATCTTCTCCATGTGAAGTCGGGCTGCGTCCTTCCGGTTCGGCGTGTGGTGAATTTTTCACTGCGATGCAGACTTTGCGTCGTTTTCTGCAAGCTGTGCATCAATTTCCACCACACAGGTAATTCTTCTTGCAGAGATGAAATCTTTTTGGTCCTGAGTTTTCAGGGAACAGGAGGCAAGCTCTATTGAAGCCCTTGAAGAGCACTTCTCAGCACAGCCAGAGAGCAGCAAGGCAGCAGGGCAACAGCAAGGCAGAAATCCTTCTTAGAAAAGCAGTCAGATGAGTCCTTTGGGCAGCAGGCAGTTGTTCTTGGCAGGTTGCAAGATCTGGTTAAGGTTCTTCTGCAGGAAGTGTCTGTGAGGTAGAGTGTCTACCCTAGAAGTGTCTGAGTTGGTAGGGGCAGAGGCCCTGTTTAAATACCTAAATGTGCCTTTGAAGTGGGGGAGACTTTGAAGCGTGGCTTAGAAGTGCACAAGGTCCCCTTTCAGTTCAATCCTGTCTGCCAGGGTCCCGGTAGAGGGTGTTCCAGTCCTTTGTGTGAGGGTCAGGCCCTCCACCCTCCCAGCCCAGGAAGACCCATTCAATATGCAGATGTGTGCAAGTGTGACTGAGCATCCTGTCTTTCGTGTTGTCTGAGTGAATGCACAAGGGAGCTGTCAACTAAACCTAGCCAGACGTGGATTGGAAGGCACAGAAGGTTTTAAGTGTAGATAAATGCTCACTCTCTAAAAGTAGCATTTCTAAAATAGTAATATAAAATCCAACTTCACTATTAAGCAGGGTTTTGTATCATCATTCTGGCCATACTAAATATGACCTGGCTACTCCTTTCAGATCAGGATTTACCACTCAAAACAGTATATGAGGGTAGCCTTAATGCTACCCTATGAAAGGAGCAGGCCTCACAGCAGTTTAAAAACGAATCTAGGAGTTTTACACTACCAAGACATATAGAACACACTTGTTCATGTCCTGCCTTTTACCTACATAGCACCCTACCCTATAGGCTACCTAGGACCTACCTTAGGGGAGACCTAAATGTAGAAAAAGGGGAGTTTAAGGCTTGGCATGTATTTTTAAATGCCCAGTCGAAGTGGCAATGAAACTGCACAAAAAGGCACTGCAGAGGCATGTCTGAGACATGGCTAGGGGGCTACTTATGTGGGTGGCACAACCAGTGCTGCAGCCCACTAGTAACATTTAATTTACGGACCCTGGCCACATGTAGTGCACTTGACTAGGGACTTACAAATAAATTAAATAAGCCAATAGGGTATGAGCCAATGTCACCATGTTTTAAGGAGCATATGCACTTTAGCACTGATTAGCAGTGGTAAAGTGTACAGAGTCCTAAAGCCAGCAAAAATGAGGTCAGAAAAAGAGGAGGAGGAAGGCAAAAATGTTGGTGGTGACCCTGCAGAAAGGTCATTTACAACAACAATGAATCAGAGAAGGCAGACAAACTGCTAAAAACTAAATGGCTGCTTTGCAGCTTTGGTAAACCAGACATTAGCCAATCACATACTGACCTCTTATCCACATGCATTGCGGTGTACCACAAATTTTCCATGGTATACTGTGACACCATATATAACTAATTTTTTTAACATATAACTTTAACACTACTTACACAATTCATAACATACTACAAAAAGGTGCCATTTCATTTACTCCTCACAATGTATATTCTGCACATGTTACATCTACATCCTTTCACACAATTACTTCAAAAAGCTGCCATTTCATTTATCCTTCACAATGTATATTCTGCACACATTACATCTACATCCGTTCACACACTTTCATACTATGGGTCTCATTATGAGTTTGGCGGGCGGCCAAACTCATAATGAGACCCATAGTCTTCCTGCCATCAGGCCACCTGTGCGGCCTGAACACCGCTGGCCCTATTAGGAGTTTATTCACCGCAGGGCTGGTGGGCGCCGGCCTTGCAGTGAACTGGATCTTAGCATTGCAGTGGGTTCCTAATGGAACCCACTGCAATGTGGTAGTGCGGCACATTCGGGCAGTGGAATGCACAACGGGGCTGTGTAAACTGCCATGGACAGGCTGGTGGATCAGGACTTGTAATCCCCAGGGCAACGCTGCCTGGCAGATTACAACGGCCGGGACCACCGGGACCTCCAGGCTGCAGGCTGGCAGCAGTCTGATGGTGTCATCGGTTAGACAGTGGTGGGTGCACTACGGTCATAATGCCGCGGTCGGACCGCCACTTTGGCGGCGGTCCAACCATGGCCCTGGCGGTCTAGTGGCTGCCAGGGTCATAATGAGGCGCAAAGTCTGTTTCAATCACTTCACTCCACACCACTCCACTTTATGCCACTATAGTAAATGCTATTACACTCTTTGCCACTCCAATCTACGACACTCCAGTCTTTGCTATTCTACTGTATGCCACTATAATCTATCTCACTCCACTGTATGTTGGTCCACTCTATGCCACTACACTCTATGCTAAACCCTCTATGCTATTACATTGTATCACACTCCATTCTACACACTTCCACTGCTCACCACTCCACTATATGCTGTTCTACTGTACACCACTCCACTGTATGCCTCTACACTCCACAATACTCAACTGTATGCTATTCCACTCTACAGCACTTCACTGTAAAGCACTTAACTCCACGCAGCTCCACTGTACCCCACTCTACTCCATGCCACTTCAGTATACACTGTTCCACTGTATGCAACTATACTCTATGCGCTCAACTTTATGCTGTTTGACTCCATGCCCCTCCACTTTACAACACTAAACTCTAAACTACTTCACGGTATGCTGGTCCACTGTAGAGTACTCCACAGTACCACACTCTAAGGTCCAACTGTCTATTATACAACACTCAACTGTACACTATTTCACTAGAGAGAACTCCACTGTAAGCTAATCCACTGTATGCCAAAGCAGTCTATACCACTCCACTCTTTGCCACTCCATTATATGGCACTACACTATATGCTGTTATATTCTATACCACTAGACTCAATGCTGTTCTACTCTATACTACTAAACTGCACCTCATTGCACTGTATGCCACTCCATTCAACACCACTGCACTCTACAGTACGCCATTGTGCGCTAAACACCGTACCACATGCCATTCCATGCAACTTCACTCTTTGCCTCTCCAATGTACGCTATTCGACTGTACACCATTCAAATCTACCCCACTACACTGTATAACACTCCACTATACTCAATTTGACTTTACATCACTCCCCTGTATGCCAATACACTCTTCATCACTCCTCTGTACCCCCTGCAGTCTACAGCACTCCATTATATGCTATTCCCCTGTATGCAACTGCAGTCTATGCCACTCAACTCTATCCTAGTCAACTGTATGTTATCCCACTCTACGCCAGTCTCCTATATGCCTCTCCACTGTATGCTACTCCAAAGTATGCTACTCCACTGGACCCCACTCCACTCTACGCCACTCTACTGTACACCACTGCAGTGTATGTCACTCCACTGTACACTATTCCAGTTTATGCGACTCCACTGTACTCTACACTGCTGTGCATTATTTCAGTGTATGGCAGCTTATTGTATGCTATTCCACTCCACACCACTCACCTTTACACCTCTCACATGTAGGTTATTCTATTGTACACCACTCCACTTTACCACAAGCCACTCTATGTCACGCCACTCTATGCCACTCCACTATACAGTACTTCCTTGTGTGCAACTCCACCTTTTCTATTCAACAGTACATCACATCACTCTACTCTTCATCACTCCACGGTATGCAAATCCACTTTACACCACTCCAGTCTACACCACTTCACTGTATACTACTCCACTCTACACCAATCCACTTAATGCTATTGCACTGTATGCAACTCCACTCATGCTGTTTTGCTCTACCCTACTCTCCTGTATGTCACGCCAGTGTATTTCACTACAGAGTAAGCCACTCAACTGTACGCTAGTCCGTTGTACTCTAGTGCACTCTGGGGCAGTGCACTATATGCCACTCCAGTCTATGCCACTCCACCATTTGCTATGCCACGTTATGGCACTCCAGTGTACTCCTCTCCACTTTACCCCACTCCACTGTATACTATTCTTGTCTACCCCACTACGCAGTACACTAATAAAGCCAATGACACTCCTCTATAAGCAACTCAACTGTATAATATTTGGATGGGTGGGCTCACAAGAGTCAACAAGGTGGGGGTGTGGCCAAGCAACATGACAGACAGGACATGAGCCTCTGAGCTCCCGGCCATCCTCTGATAAAATCCTAACTAATCCTGTGTAATCCCAACCCGTCATAGCACTGAAAATACCTCAATCTTGATAGTGGTGTTGTTGGAAGAGATCAACTCCAAGACTGGCTGTCTAGAGCTGCTTGGAGAGTGTGGCAACTTGAAAGGCTTGTCTGGTGTGAGGCATGGAGAATAGACAGAAACAAACCACCCTTGCCTAGTGGATGTGGAGTATGGCTGGCACCTTTCGGGTTGAGCTGACCTGTAGGGGTGGTGCAGCAGGGGCCAGATACCCCAGGGCCACTTGGTGCTGGATGAGGCGGAACTACCCATGGCTGTGGGACTGACGTACCCCGGGGCTGGAATTGCACTGTGCTGCTGGCTGTGGCCCAATGCTGTGCGAGGATTCTCGTTCTGTTCACGTGGTGGAGGTGAGTTCTGTTGGTGGTATGATGGTTGGGGGCCTTGATTGTTACAGCTGTCCCCTGGCCTGAAAGGTATAGATGAGGAGACCTGGGGAATGCGGTAAATGCCAAGTGCAGCATACTGACAGGGGGAACTTGAGGTTGAACTCCGCACCGGGAGAGACAACTGATTGAGATGCTTGGGCCCGGTGCTGCACCCATGCTCTCCATGGACCTGAAAACAGTTGCAGGTTCCCCCCTCCACAGTCCGCACTCCATTCTGGGCCCTGCTCCGTGAAGCACAATGTGGTGGAGGCACCCGGGTCTCAACCCCAGTTTGGGCCCCTTTTATATCTGGCATATGGCTGAGAGGGAAGAAGATAAATGCAACTCCCTTAGGGCCAGGAATAATGGCCCTTTGGTTGGCATCACCTGTACAAGGAACTGTGAAACTCCCCGCACAGTGCACTGTAAGTATTGGAGGAACTGAGATGGCAGCTACCTGGTAGATATCAAAGAGATTGGGAAGGTGAAACCTGACTTCATACCTGCATGGGCCAGGTGCGGCTGTGGTGCAACAGTGTGGCTCAGGGACCCAAGTGACCCACCCTGGAATCCTATGCAGAGACAACACGGTTCTCATGCCTAGACACATGCAGCCTACACGAAAAGGAAATGTGCACAGTGTCCCCTCAATGGTGGGAGGGCTGTGGGGTAGACTTCCACCATTAGCATCTCTTTAATTCAAGAAGACACATCTGGAGGACCCGAGACCAAATCTGTCGACAGACCACCGAAGAGGGGCATCAGCCCCTGAAAGAGCTGAGCAGTGCCTGCCTCGTGGAGAGCAGCAGTTATGCAGGCATGTCTGGTGCCTGAGTACCTGATAGACTCTAACTCTGGGAAGAGTTCAGTGACAGTACTGCAGGACTCAGGCACCCAAGTTATATTTGGTGAATGAGATAGTGAGTGAGGGGTGAGAGGACCAGGAACAACACCTATGGGCCTGGAAAGACAGTAGTCTTCTACTACTTAAGGAATGGAGAATAGTGTTCTAAAGGCCTTAGACCCCGGAATTCTTTCAGCAATAATTGGTTGGACCTGCGTTGGGGCTGCTCTCAGCATCTCCCCTTTACGGAACCCTCAGTTGCGGGCTGACCAGTTGAGACTCCCTTAGTGACAGCAAGTCACCATCATTGCAGGGACTGGGAGTCTGAGGTCAAAACAACTATGGAGGACCACGGTGGAGTTAACATCTGGAAGCCCAGGTCTAATCACCATGGTGAAAGATAAGGGACCACGGTTGGACCAGTCCAATAAATTTGTGAACTACACACAGACGGGTCCCTCGAATGGGAAAAACTGGCGAGAAATCATTGACTGACCAAGGAGCACAGATCAATGAGCAGTCTAGGCCATCCCTTCTACTGGCAGACCTGATGTAGGCCATCAAGTGCACCCCCAAGGAGCTTATCACCATGTTAGACTCGGTAGCCATTGATGTCAACCTCGTCAGAGTGGACCTCCGAGGTGTCCCTGACTGCGTGACAACCACTGAAACAAATGTAGGAGAGCTGCAACAGGAAGTGATCACACTCTGAGACATTATATTCTCACTACAATAAACTGACAGCAAGGATTGAAGAATGGATGGAAGACTTAAAAAAAAGGTCCAGAAGAAATAAACTGTGATTTATGGGCTTCCCTGAGAGGGCAGAAGGCCCATCCGTGGAGCTCTTCTTGGAAGATTGGATCACTAAAAGTATGCACCTACCACAATTACTGAAAATCGTCACAATAGAGAGGGCACATTGAGCGCCGGTCCCTATACCAAATCCTGGTGCCCCACTGTGTGCCATTAACATCCATCTCTAGGGACCACAACACAAGTCTTCAGCACATCCATATTAAAGGCCCACTGGCTTTTGAGGGGCGACAAGAATTAATCTTTCCTGACTTTTCCCAGAAGGTTCAAATCCAATGCAAAACTTATCTGGTTGTTAGGAAAAGGATAAGCGACCTTAACCTGTGTTACAGCCTGATGTTTCCAGCAAAGCTCTGTGTTGTGCATAATGGAAAAGTAAATTTCTTTTTTACAGCTGCTAAGGCCAGTGACTGGATGGATACGTTGTCCTGGAACTCCCATCCAAAATCAATCTGGTGATAGAACACCTTCCTCAATAGTGCAGGTTCACTCTGCATAATTAAAGAAATGAAAAAATGGATGTAAGTCCTTCAGGGATAAAGGCCCTTTGGGCCGAATAATGGTGTGTTCAGGTGGCACCCTCAGAGACATGGAGACAGTGCCTGCCGGACTCCTGGATGTCCTTCCAGGTTCAACAGGGAAGATCTGGATTAGGCACGGACAGCACTGACAGCCGTCCACTGTGATACCTATAGAACAGTGCTGTAAGACTACAATGCTGTGTAAGTCCAAAAGACTATCTGCTGCTGTAGTGCCTTTCATGCTGTGACTACCGTTTACTGATTAGTGATAGAGAACTTTGTGTTACTCCTGGTGGAACTAATTGAAGCATCATTGAATGATTGCTAGTTGGCTCTTATTTTAGCCACTGGGTCCTATCCTTGTTAATACAAGGGGACGGGCTGTGGGGGGAGAAGTTTATGATTGTATCTGTTTCATATTATATCAGGTTGGCAAAACAATAGGTTTTAAGGGGCACAGTCGCTGGCAGGGCTGAATGAGAACCACTGCCTTGCAGCCCCAATGGCATACTGACTCCTTGCACAGCATATACTTCTGTGACTTTTTAAATATCTGTCTTTTTGAGCTGATTAGTACCAGGGAGAATGGGGTGGGAAATGCTAGTTTCTGCACAGTCTAGGTTTAGGCAGTGTTAGTTTGGTTTACTGCCCAAGGGGTGGGGCAATTTGGGAGGAGAAGATGAATTCACTGTTATCCTGGACACATGCTGCTTATATGGATGGGAACATTGCAACCTCATGTTGCAGGGCCAGAGAGAGAGGTTTGGGGACATCAAATCTGGGCAGGCTAGTCAACATATGGTGCTAAAATTTGATGATGATGGTGGATGAAGTGTTTAAATTTCTATCATGGAATGTCAGGGGACACGCCCAGCTGGTGAAATGGCAGAGGGTCTATGCGTACCTAAAGTCCTATGGGTCTCTGTGGCATTCCTACAGGAGCTGCATGTGTGAGAGGATTGTGTTTTTAGCCTCTGTAAGCCCTGGTGAGGACAATTATATGCAAACTCATATACTGGGTATGCCCGAGGGTCACCAATATGGGTGGCTTATAGGGTACCCTTCCATTACAGGAGACACATTGTGGATCTGGATGGCTGGTTCGTGACTTGGAGGCGTGTGACTTGGATGAGCATGAGTTGTGCATGTTGAATGTGTATGCTCCCAATCATGACTGTGAGACATTTTAAACAGGGTAGCAACTGTGACTGTTCAATGCTTGTCAGCCGATATAGGTGGTCATTACAACCCTGGTGGTCAGTGTTAAAGCGGCGATAAGACCGCCAACAGGCTGGCGGTAAAAAAAGTGGAATCACGACCGTGGCGGAAACCGCTAACATAGACAGCCACTTTAACACTCCGACCGCCACAGCGGTACAATCAAATACAGCGGCGGTCACCGCCAACAGACAGGCGGAGGACAATGTACCGCCCACAGGATTACAAACTACCAATCCGCCACCTTTTCCGGGGCGGATTCACCGCGAACAAAAACACGGCGGAAACAGGACTTCGAAGGGAAAACGCTCACCTCTGCACACCCCACGAGGAACCAGGACGCCATTGAACCAGAGCTCCACATTTTACCAGCCTTTATCTTCTTGATCCTCTACCAGGAGCACGAACGCCGGCGGCGAAGACCACGGTGAGTGCTGCACCTGCTACAGAGGGGAGGAGGGAGGGAAAAAACAGTGGCACACACACGCAATACGCAACACGCAACACCCCCACCCCCACCCTCACCCACGACAACACACACACTAATACAGCATGATACATTACAGTTACACCCCCAACCCCCGGAAGAATGCAAAGACAAAAGGAAATGAGGTGAACGATTGTAATATTTTAAATTCAGTATTCAAAAAATATACATACACTATTAACAAATATATACACCAATAATATAAGTCCAAGGTATTCCACCATTTCAGTCTGTGGACCACTGGGTCCAAAATGCATGGGCGAGGCCCACACAAGATACCCGAACAAGACGGAGAGAACACTGCAGGGGCATCATATAGAAATAAAACAGGCACCTCAGGGGGAAGGGAAGGGGTGGGCACCTCAGCCGGTTGAGTGCACAACACCAAATCCATGAGGGGGCCCAATGCCCACTGTTCAATCATGGGGAGTGCAAAGCCACAGTCTCCCAAGTCTCTACAGTGGGTGGGTTTCCCACTGTTCAATCCTGGGGAGTGCAAAGCCACAGTCTCTCAAGTCTCTACAGTGGGTGGGATGCCCACTGTTCAATCCTGGGGAGTGCAAAGCCACAGTCTCTCAAGTCTCCCAAGTGGGTGGGTTGCCCACTGTTCAATCCTGGGGAGTGCAAAGCCACAGTCTTTCAAGTGGATGTCAATCTCCACTGGTTCTGTAGGGGGCCTTGTGCCCAGAGTGCTTCATCCTGCCAAGGACAGAGGTAGTGGATGTCTTTCCCCACTGGTTCTGGAGGGGGCCAGGGGGCCTTGTGCGCAGAGTGCTTCATCCTGCCAAGGACTGAGGTAGTGGATGTCAATCACCACTGGTTCTGGAGGGGGCCTTGTGCCCAGAGTGCTTCATCCTGCTCGTGGCGGCCTCAGTAGCGTCAGAGCTTTTGGCGCTCATGGGCCTGCGGTGCTTGTTGCGGCGGTGTCCTTGGCAGCGGTGCTTGTGGTGGCGGTGCTTTTGGCAGCGGTGCTTGTGGCAGCGGTGTTTTTGGCAGCGGTGTCTTTGCCAGCGGTTCAGCTGCTGGCTGTCCAGTCTGTGGCAGTGTGGCTGCTAGCATTCCTGTCTTGGGCAGCGGGGCTGCTGCTGGCGATCCTGTCTTGGGAAGCGGTTCAGCTGCTGGCGGTCCTGTCTGTGGCAGTGTGGCTGCTGGCGGTCCTGTCTTGGGCAGCGGGCTGCTGCTGGCGGTCCTGTCTGGGGCAGCGGGGCTGCTGGCGGTCGCCTCCTGGGCAGCGGGGCTGCTGCTGGCGGTCCTGTCTGGGGCAGCGGGGCTGCTGGCGGTCACCTCCTGGGCAGCGGGCTGCTGCTGGTGGTCCTGTCTGGGGCAGTGGGTCTGCTGCTGGCGGTCCTGTCTGGGGCAGCAGGGCTGCTGGCGGTCCTGTCTGTGGCAGTGTGGCTGCTGGCAGTCCTGTCTGGGGCAGCGGGGCTGCTGCTGGAGGTCCAGTCTGGGGCAGCGGGCTGCTGGCGGTCGCCTATTGGGCAACGGGGCTGCTGCTGCCGGTCCTGTCTGGCGCAGTGGGCTGCTGCTGGTGGTCCTGTCTTGGGCAGCGGGGCTGCTGGCGGTCCTGTCTGTGTCAGTGTGGCTGCTGGCGGTCCTGTCTGGGGCAGCAGGGCTGCTGGTGGTCGCCTCCTGGACAGCGGGGCTGCTGCTGGCGGTCCTGTCTGGGGCAGCGGGGTTGCTGGCGGTCCTGTCTGTGGCAGTGTGGCTGCTGGCGGTCCTGTCTGGGGCAGCGGGGCTGCTGCTGGCAGTCCTGTCTGGGGCAGCAGGGCTGCTGGCAGTCGCCTCCTGGGCAGCGGGGCTAATGGCGGTCTTCTCCGCCGTGCTGATCTTCCCAGACTTGCTGGTTTTCTTGTGCCCCTTCTCCACCTTGGAAGGTGTTGCAGCTGACTCCACACTCCCACCTGTACCCCTGGGAGCAGCTTTGGTTGCTGGTGTCTTCCCCCTCTCTCGCCGGGCACTGGACAACTTTTGATGCTTGACAGTTGGGGGACTGTCCATGCTGTTGCTCCTTGCCACACTGGCTGCCCTGCTGCCTGGTGCACTCCATAATCCG
Source organism: Pleurodeles waltl (assembly GCF_031143425.1). Classification (NCBI taxonomy): domain Eukaryota; kingdom Metazoa; phylum Chordata; class Amphibia; order Caudata; family Salamandridae; genus Pleurodeles; species Pleurodeles waltl. The sequence continues at coordinate 1,422,389,687 of NC_090440.1, read as the reverse complement.
GTGACTACTGGCACCACTGGTCTCGCCGATGTTGTGGCTGAGGTGCTAGGTTGGGACCTGGAGAGTCGGGCCCTAGGAGACTGACGGGGTGGGGGAGGTGAGGGAAAGAGGTCAAAGGTGGCCAGGAAATGTTTCTTAAGAACCCTGGGACGGGTAGATGGAGGGGGGATGGAAGTGGAGGAAGAGGTTGTGGTTGTAGGAGGTGTCCGTTTGCCGACTTTGGGTGAAGGTGCATGGGCTGGAGGCTGTTGTGAGGTGGATGGCTGTTGGGTGGGTGTGTGGCAGTGTTTGTGTACCTTGGGAGGGGGCCTCACAGACACACTGGGAGAGGACACAGGGGATGTCTGAATGGTAGTGGGGGTGGTGACTGCACATGAGCGGGATGTGGTGGTGGGTGTGCTGGTGATGGACGTAGTGGCTGAAGATGTACTGCATGCAGGTGTGAGTGGAGACGAGACTCGGAGGGAGGAGGGAGACGAGGAGGAGGGGGACACAGTGGAGGCAGTGGATGTTGGTATGTCTGCATGTGTGTGATGCTTGCGTGAGTGCCTGTGGGATGTGGGGTGCTTATGTTTTCCTGAGCTTCCTTCGTGTGTTGAGGTGTGTGCATGCTGGTCTGATGGTGTACTTGGGATAGGCTGAGGTACAGGGGATTGGGTCTGGGTGGAGGAAGTTCAAGGGGGGAGGCTAGAGACAGGGACAATGGCTGCCATCAGTGCTGAGGCCAGAGTCTGAAAAGCTTGCTGAATGGCTGCCTGACCAGAATTAATTCCCTCCAGGAATGCATTGGTTTGTTGCAACTGCCTCTCTACACCCTGGATGGCATTCAAAATGGTAGACTGCCCAACATTGAGGGACCTGAAGAGGTCAATGGCCTCCTCACTGAGGGCAGCAGGGGTGACTGGGGCAGGGGCTGAGGTGCCCGGGGCGAAGGAGATGCCCACCCTCCTGGGTGAGCGGGCACGGGGCAAAGGCTGAGGGGCTGCTGGGAGGGCGGTGCTGGAGGGGGGTGGTGGCTGTACCTGTAGATGCAGGGGCACAGATGGGCCGCCACCGCAAGGGAGCTCCCATCAGAGGACGAGTCCGTATCACTGGTCTCAGCTCCTGTCCCTGCTGTGGAGCTCCCCTCGCCCTCCATCCCACTGGTGAAATCAGACTCCGTAGTGTCGCCCTCCAGGGCCATGTGGGATGCAGCTCCCTCCTGCTCCGGTGCCACTGCTCCTCCGCCTGATGATGCTAATGCACACAAGTACATGGAGACAACAAAAAGGGGGGGAGACAGAAGAAAGACATGTTGAGTGCATGCATTACCACTACCGTTGGCGGACACAACAGACACAGAAGCCCCCTGCACTACGCCGCGCACTTGGGATCCACTATTCAATCCCTGGGACGTGGCCTACAAGGCTATGGCCGATATCTGCACACATGGATGTCACAGGAGCCTGACTAGGTGTAGTTGGCACTGTACCCAGGTGTGGTGGGGTGCCACAGGGTTTTCCTGAAAAAGGGGACTTAACTAGCAAACTCGCCCTGGCCTAGGGAAACCCACAGCCCACCTCCCCCACCCAGACACCTCCACTGCACGCTGAATCAGCAGAATGAGAGTGTGCTCACCCCCTTGTTGCTGCTGTGATGCCCTCAAGCGCCCATCCAACTCCGGACATGCCACCGCCTGGATCCTGAACATCAGCGGGGTCATGATGCGACGGGCACCCCTCCCACGTTGGGAGGCCATCCCCAGCTGGGCCTCCGCTGTCTTCTTGCTCCAGCGGCGAATGTCCTCCCATCTTTTCCGGCAGTGGGTGCTCCGTCTGTAGTAGACCACCAAGGTCCGGACGTCCTTGGCGATGGCACGTCAAATATCCTTCTTCTGGTGGGAGCTGACCTACAGGAATTGTACAGGGGAAAAAGAGAAGTTATTACCAATTGCACCGTCACAGTCATTGGCCCGAATCCCTACCCTTGCAATGTGGCACATGCACTCACCGTCGTTTCATGCACGCCTCATTCTCCCCCCCCTATCTTTCATCTAAACCACTCCACACAGGCATAGCCCATACAGCATGCTCCCAGTGTACTTACCTGTTTTTCTGGAGGACTGTAGAGTAGCGTGTACTGGGGAGGACCCCATCCATGAGTTTCTCCAACTCCTCTTTGGTGAAGGCAGGGGCCCTTTCCCCAGACGCATGAGCCATTGTCTCTTCCAGACTGAGGTCACAGCAGCACTTGCAGTGTAGGTCCTCTCCTGTCGAAGATCAGGTATCGAGTGATTGAACAGATAGAAAATGGCGGTCACGTCCGCGGCAGTGCGTACCGTCACCGCCGGCGTACATCGTCATTGGCTCCTGGGACCCATAGGGCCCAATGTTAATCAATGCAGAACTGCGCCGCGGTCTTCGCCCGCCTACCGCGACGTTGTACAACGCCAGCACAGTTACCTCACATCCCATTGTCCCACTTTACAGATCAGGCAGCTGCCATTTCAGGGGCACACATGGCTTTATTTTTAACTGCGTTACACATACCTAGGCCTTGGCTCAACACTCATACAGGCAAATTTCGGTTTATGAATAGTTTTCTGAGTAAGCTGTGTTTACGTACCTCTGAGTTGGTTGACTCTGTGCTCGCTGATGTCCTCCATAGACACCGTCCGCTGGGACAATTGAGGAGATGGCGCCATCCTCCGGTGTAAAGACCGCTGGTGGACCTGTCGACAATGGAGGAAAGACATGTAATCATCACCTACAGGCTTGATCGTGCCACAATCCTGGAACTTTGTGCCTAGTTGGAGCCAGACCTGATGTCAGCTATCCGCCATCCCACAGGAACCCCCCCCTCAAGTGCAGGTGCTGTCAGTACTCCATTTCCTTGCAAGTGGGTCTTTTCAAACAACAGTGGCCATAGCATCAGGGATGACCCAGCCTATGTTTTCCAACGTGTTGTTCAGAGTGTTGTCTGCCCTGCTGAAACACATGCAGAACTACATCGTTTTCCCTCAGGTGGAGGATTTGCCAACAGTGAAAGGTGACTTCTATGCCCTGGGACATATCCCCAACATCATAGGTGCCATTGATGGGTCACATGTGGCCTTGGTCTCCCCCGCAGGAGTGAAGAGGTGTACAGAAACCGGAAGAGTTACCACTCGATGAATGTGCAGATGGTGTGTTTGGCAGACCTCTACATCTCCCATGTTAATGCCAAATTCCCTGGCTCATTGCATGACGTTTACATCCTGCGGAATAGCAGCATCCATTATGCGATGGGGCAACTCCAGAGGCACCGTGTGTGGCTACTAGGTGAGCACCTGGAACCAAATCAGTGGGAATAGTTGTCTGGGTCTGGGGATATCCCTAAGAGTTAGTGTGTGTCTAACAGTTGTCCCTCGCCATTTGCAAGTGACTCTGGTTACGCCAACCTGTCATGGCTACTGACCCCAGTGAGGAATCCCAGGACAAGGGCAGAGGAACGCTACAATGAGGCCCATGGGCAAACTAGGAGGATTATAGAGCGGACCTTCGGCCTCCTGAAGGCCAGGTTCCGTTGCCTCCATATGACAGGTGGTTCCCTATTCTACTCACCATAGAAGGTGTGCCAGATCATCGTGGCCTGCTGTATGCTTCACAACTTGGCTTTGCGACAACAGGTGCCTTTTCTGCAGGAGGATGGTCCAGATGGAGGTGTTCTGGCAGCTGTGGAGCCTGTGGATAGTGAAGACGAGGAAGCAGAAGAAGAGGACATCGACAACAGGAACTCTGTGATCCTGCAATACTTCCAGTGAGACACAGGTAAGAAGACAAACCTGCCTACTACATGTACTTTAACACTTCTACCTCTCTACTGTCCTTTTCATCCAGTGTATGGTCACTGAGTTGTCACTTTCCCTTACGATTTCACAGTTGTGGGTCTCACTGTGTGACATCTGCTTTGTTTCCTCATGGACTAGAGCTGTGTGACATAGGTATGTTGACATTACAATTGAAAGAGCATTTTGTCACTGTAATTACTAATACACTAATTCGAAATCACAGACAGACTCCAGATTGTTTGGTGCTTTAAGGGTGTTTATTTAAGTGCTCAATATTGGAGGGTCTTGTAAAATGGTGAGGGGTGATGGTGGAGGAATGTCCATGGCAGAGTCCAGTCTACTAGTCTCACAGGTGCATTGTCCAAAGGGGTGTAGGAAGTGGAGCTGGGGCAGTTTGAGGATGGTCAGGGTGACAAGGTGGGACAAAAGGATGACATTCAGGATGGTCTCATTTCTTGGCGGGGTCTTGGCATTGTTCTCTGTCTTTGTCCTGAACCTCAGGGACTGTTTGCGGGGTGGTTCTCCCTCTGCAGGGGGTGGGGTACTGGTGTGGTGGCCCTGTGGCGGTGCCTCCTGTCCACTAGCGCCGGTGGAGGTGGTGGGCAGTTCATCGTCTAGGCTAGTGTCAGGGGCCCCTTGTTGTGCCACAGTGTCCCTCCTGGTGTTGAAGACTTCCTTCAGCACCCCTATGATGGTGCCCAGGGTGGAATTGATGGATCTGAGTTCCTCCCTGAAGCCCAAATACTGTTCCTCCTGCAGCTGCTGGGTCTCCTGAAACTTGGGCAGTACCGTTGCTATTGTCTTCTGGGAATGATGGTAGGCTCCCATGATGTTAGAGAGGGCCTCGTAGAGAGTGGGTTCTCTGGGCCTGTCCTGCCCCTGTCCCACAGCAGCCCTCCCAGTTCCCCTGTTTCACTGGGCCTCTGTCCCCTGAACGGTGTGCCCACTGCCCCCAGGCCCCTGTTGTTGTTGGGGTGGTGGGTTAGCCTGGGTTCCCTGTAGTGGTGGACACACTGCTGATTGACGTGTCCTGGGGACAGAGGTATGGGCCCACTGGGTGGGTGCTGTGCTGGTGTTTCCAGAGGGAGGAAGCTCTGTGGTACCCTGTGACTGTGTGAGGGGAACCGACCGTCCCTAGGTCCCAGATGGGCCGGGCTGGTCGTCTAGATCCAGTTGGACAGAGCTGCTGTCATCACTGTGGGCCTCTTCTGTTGGTGGTGTGGACATGTGTGGACCCTCCTGTTCTGTGAAGTTGGGTAGGGGTCCTGCAGGGGTGTAAAAGCATGATTATTGCATAAGTGTGTACCATGGTGTGCAATGGGTGGGTGACCGTGTACCCCAGTGCTTGCATTCCTGTGTGGGACCTTGTGTGATGATGGTTTACGGGGGTGTATGGGTATGTGCAGTGGCCATGCTTTGGTGATGGGTGTCAATGCTTTGTTGTTGCATGCAGGGCTTAGTGTTGGGATGGCTGGTTTGTGATATTGGGACATTTGTGAGGAGTTGGAGTGATGGGGTGAGGGCGAGGGTGGGGGTATGTGATGGCATACAGGTAGGGTGGGGGATATAGTAGTAAAGATTTGACTTATCAGAGTCCATTCCTCCAGCTACTCCTGCGAGGCCCTCAGGATGCAGAATAGCCAAGACTTGCTCCTCCCATGTTGTTAGTTGTGGGGGAGGAGGTGGGGGTCCGCCGGCAGTCCTCTGAACCGCAATGTGGTGTCTTGAGACCACGGAACGCACCTTCCCCCATAGGTCGTTCCACCTCTTCCTGATGTCATCCCTATTTCTTGGGTGCTGTACCACTGCATTGACCCTGTCCACTATTCTTCGCCATAGCTCCATCTTCCTAGCTATGGAGGTGTGCTGCACCTGTGCTCCGAATAGCTGTGGCTCTTCCCGGGTGATTTCCTCCACCATGACCCTGAGCTCCTCCTCAGGGAACCTGGGGTGTCTTTACCATGCCATGGGGTGGTGTGGGTGATGTGTGGGGTGGTGTGTGTTGTGATGTGTGGGGTGATATTTAGTGGTGTGTTGTGTGAGGTGCGTGGATGTTATCTTATGTGGGTGGTGGTGTTGTGTGCCTGTGGATGCTTGTTTGTAGATTGTGGTGTCTCTCTCTGGCCTTCTTTTGGGATTTTGGTCGTAGGGGTTTGTGGGTGATGTGGGTGTGTGTTTTATATTGTATTGGGTGTGTGGGAGTGGTGTGTGTATGTGTATCAGGTGTGTGTATTTTGATTTGTCCAATGTGGTAGTGTTTTGTAAATGTGTGTGTATTTTGAGCGCAGCAGTGTGTACCGCCAATGGAATACCACGGTTGAAAGACCGCTGCGTGGATTCGTGGGTCATGATAGTGTGGGCGTATTCCTGTTGGCGTGACGGTGTCGGTTTTGTTTTTGCCAGTTTATCACTGACCTTTGGTGTGGCGGACTTGTGTGGGTGTCTAAATTCCGTGGCGGTGTGTTGGCGGTCTTCTGCACGGCGGTAAGAGGCTTTTACCGCCAATGTTGTAATGACCCCCATAGTGTTAAGGGGAGACTGCAATTGTGTCCTTGATGGGATGCTTGACCAAGAGCCACCACGGGGAACATCAAACCACATATAACAGGACAACTGAGGGGTCTACTACAGTAGTGAAACCTGCTGGATGTCTGGCGAGTCATCCTGACTCAAGGGTATTCTTATGTTACACACCAGCTGCAGGGATGCATAGCCACTTGGACTACTGCTTTTATCAATTGGTCTGAGAGTGAAAGAGGTTACTTATTTGGCATGCTGCCTCTCAGACCACTCTCCATTGTTGATGAGCCTGAAGAAGGGTTGTGTATGCCCCACAATCCACTTGTGGTGATTAACCTTCGAGGCATTTTCAGACCCACCATTTGCCACCACAATCCATGAGGAGCTGTCTCATTATTTTGCAAAACCCGGGGAACTTCCAGAAGTAGGGGTCACGACTGGAGGGGTTGAAAGTGGTGATCAGAGGGATTTACCTTCAGACCTCATATGGTGTTAGATGACAGCTAGAACAGGACCTATCCCAGAAGGAACTCAAGCCACCAGACGTACAAAAAACAGTCAAAGTCCAACCACAGCACCACAGGGAGGGGGAATGGCAGCAAACCCATAAAGAACTTTGAGATGACTGGTGTAGACTGGAGAAACACACTCACAAAGCATACCAACAGTGATTGCATGCGGAGGGAGACAAATCTGTGGCGATGCGAGCACAACTGCTTAACCAGCAGGAGTACCGAGATCCGGTGTTGTCTGTGCAAGATCAGTCTGGAACATTTGTTTACTCTCAAACTACGGTTAATGAAGTGTTTTGTGCCCACCTCTCTACCACGTGTGTGGAGGTGGTACACAACAGGGCGATTATGGGAGAGAGCTCCTTGACGGGATTGACCTTCCCAGGTTGAGGGATGAGGATGGAACTGCCATGGATATTCCCATTACTAGGGAGGAACTTTGGGCGGCGTTGAAGCAACTAAAACCTGCTAAAACCCTGGGAGGTGACCGTCTCCCGACCAAATTTCATCAAAAATATGCAGTAGAGATTGTAGAAAAATTGTTGGAGGTCTGTCACAAAGCACTACAATGGGGACAATTGGCCCCCACTATGTGCAAGGCCCTGGTGGTTTTATTACTGAAGCCCAGCAAAGACCCAGAGATTGCATCATCTTACCACCCAATTTCGCTTATAAATGTAGATATTAAGATATTGAGTGGTGTACTGGCAGCACAGTTGCTCCCACATTTACAAGCATCCACAGGTGTAGGAAAGTACCATCTTGCCTGGCATGTTACCCCCATTTTTCACTGTATATATGTTGTTTTAGTTGTATGTGTCACTGGGACCCTGGTAACCCAGGGCCCCAGTGCTCATAAGTGTGCCTGAATGTGTTACCTGTGTAGTGACTAACTGTCTCACTGAGGCTCTGCTAATCAGAACCTCAGTGGTTATGCTCTCTCATTTCTTTCTAAATTGTCACTAACAGGCTAGTGACCAATTTTACCAATTTACATTGGCTTACTGGAACACCCTTATAATTCCCTAGTATATGGTACTGAGGTACCCAGGGTATTGGGGTTCCAGGAGATCCCTATGGGCTGCAGCATTTCTTTTGCCACCCATAGGGAGCTCTGACAATTCTTACACAGGCCTGCCACTGCAGCCTGAGTGAAATAACGTCCACGTTATTTCACAGCCATTTTACACTGCACTTAAGTAACTTATAAGTCACCTATATGTCTAACCTTTACCTGGTAAAGGTTAGGTGCAAAGTTACTTAGTGTGAGGGCACCCTGGCACTAGCCAAGGTGCCCCCACATTGTTCAGAGACAATTCACTGAACTTTGTGAGTGCGGGGACACCATTACACGCGTGCACTACATACAGGTCACTACCTATATGTAGCTTCACCATGGTAACTCCGAATATGGCCATGTAACATGTCTATGATCATGGAATTGCCCCCTCTATGCCATCCTGGCATTGTTGGTACAATTCCATGATCCCAGTGGTCTGTAGCACAGACCCTGGTACTGCCATACTGCCCTTCCTGGGGTTTCTCTGCAGCTGCTGCTGCTGCCAACCCCTCAGACAGGCAGCTGCCCTCCTGGGGTCCAGCCAGGCCTGGCCCAGGATGGCAGAACAAAGAACTTCCTCTGAGAGAGGGTGTGACACCCTCTCCCTTTGGAAAATGGTGTGAAGGCAGGGGAGGAGTAGCCTCCCCCAGCCTCTGGAAATGCTTTGTTGGGCACAGATGTGCCCAATTCTGCATAAGCCAGTCTACACCGGTTCAGGGACCCCTTAGCCCCTGCTCTGGCGCGAAACTGGACAAAGGAAAGGGGAGTGACCACTCCCCTGACCTGCACCTCCCCTGGGAGGTGTCCAAAGCTCCTCCAGTGTGCTCCAGACCTCTGCCATCTTGGAAACAGAGGTGCTGCTGGCACACTGGACTGCTCTGAGTGGCCAGTGCCACCAGGTGACGTCAGAGACTCCTTGTGATAGGCTCCTTCAGGTGTTAGTAGCCTTTCCTCTCTCCTAGGTAGCCAAACCCTCTTTTCTGGCTATTTAGGGTCTCTGTCTCTGGGGAAACTTTAGATAACGAATGCATGAGCTCAGCCGAGTTCCTCTGCATCTCCCTCTTCACCTTCTGATAAGGAATCGACCGCTGACCGCGCTGGAAGCCTGCAAACCTGCAACATAGTAGCAAAGACGACTACTGCAACTCTGTAACACTGATCCTGCCGCCTTCTCGACTGTTTTCCTGCTTGTGCATGCTGTGGGGGTAGTCTGCCTCCTCTCTGCACCAGAAACTCCGAAGAAATCTCCCGTGGGTCGACGGAATCTTCCCCCTGCAACCGCAGGCACCAAAAAGCTGCATCTCCGGTCCCTTGGGTCTCCTCTCAGCACGACGAGCGAGGTCCCTCGAATCCAGCGACACCGTCCAAGTGACCCCCACAGTCCAGTGACTCTTCAGCCCAAGTTTGGTGGAGGTAAGTCCTTGCCTCACCTCGCTGGGCTGCATTGCTGGGAACCGCGACTTTGCAAGCTTCTCCGGCCCCTGTGCACTTCCGGCGGAAATCCTGTGTGCACAGCCAAGCCTGGGTCCACGGCACTCTAACCTGCATTGCACGACTTTCTAAGTTGGTCTCCGGCGACGTGGGACTCCTTTGTGCAACTTCGGCGAGCACCGTTTCACGCATCCTCGTAGTGCCTGTTTCTGGCACTTCTCTGGGTGCTACCTGCTTCAGTGAGGGCTCTTTGTCTTGCTCGACGTCCCCTCTCTCGGCAGGTCCAATTTGCGACCTTCTGGTCCCTCCTGGGCCCCAGCAGCGTCCAAAAACGCCAAACGCACGATTTGCGTGTAACAAGGCTTGTTGGCGTCCATCCGGCGGGAAAACACTTCTGTACGACTCTCCAAGGCGTGGGGAATCCATCCTCCAAAGGGGAAGTCTCTAGCCCTTGTCGTTCCTGCAGTATTCACAGTTCTTCAGCCTAGTAAGAGCTTCTTTGCACCAACCGCTGGCATTTCTTGGGCATCTGCCCATCTCCGAGCTGCTTGTGACTTTTGGACTTGGTCCCCTTGTTCCACAGGTACCTTCAGACAGGAATCCATCGTTGTTGCATTGCTGATTTGTGTTTTCCTTGCATTTTCCCTCTAACACGACTATTTTGTCCTTAGGGAAACTTTAGTGCACTTTGCACTCACTTTTCAGGGTCTTGGGGAGGGTTATTTTTCTAACTCTCACTATTTTCTAATAGTCCCAGCGACCCTCTACAAGGTCACATAGGTTTGGGGTCCATTCGTGGTTCGCATTCCACTTCTGGAGTATATGGTTTGTGTTGCCCCTATCCCTATGTTTCCCCATTGCATCCTATTGTAACTATACATTGTTTGCACTGTTTTCTAAGACTATACTGCATATTTTTGCTATTGTGTATATATATCTTGTGTATATTTCCTATCCTCTCACTGAGGGTACACTCTAAGATACTTTGGCATATTGTCATAAAAATAAAGTACCTTTATTTTTAGTATAACTGTGTATTGTGTTTTCTTATGATATTGTGCATATGACACTAAGTGGTACTGTAGTAGCTTCACACGTCTCCTAGTTCAGCCTAAGCTGCTCTGCTAAGCTACCATTATCTATCAGCCTAAGCTGCTAGACACCCTATACACTAATAAGGGATAACTGGGCCTGGTGCAAGGTGCAAGTACCCCTTGGTACTCACTACAAGCCAGTCCAGCCTCCTACATTGGTTGTGCAGCGGTGGGATAAGTGCTTTGAGACTACTTACCACTCTTGTCATTGTACTTTTCATAAGAGAAAAATATACAAAACAAGGTCAGTGTATATACACATAGCCAAAAAGTTTTGCATTTCCTCTTTTCACTCTTTTCTAAGTGCTGAAAAGTACTTCTAAACTTTCAAAAAGTTCATAAAAGTTTAAAAAGTTTTTTTTCTGTCTTTCCAAAAAGTTCTGAAAACTTTTTTCTCTTTGTCTATCACTTTAACTCTCTCTAAAAATGTCTGGCACAGGCCAAAAAGTTGAACTGTCCAAACTTGCATATGATCACCTTAGCTGGAAAGGAGCAAGGAGTCTCTGCATAGAGAGAGGTTTGAGTGTAGGGAAGAATCCTTCCTTAGAACTGTTAATTAATATGCTTAGAGTACAGGATAAGGCCATAAGTGCCCAATCTGTAGAAAAAGTAGCTAATGGTTCTCAATCTGATCCAGGGACTCCCCCAGGAAAAGGTTCAGGAAAGAAACTTCTCAGCCTGCCCATTACTAGACAGTCTAGCATAGTTGGTACAGAGGTTGAATCACATCATACTGATGATGTGCTCTCACATTATACTGGTGGCCAAGCTGTTAGGGTGCCCTCTGTAAGGGACAGGTCTCCTTCTGTTCATTCCCATCATACCTCTGTATCTAGAAATGTCCCTCCCACCCACCCTGATGACAGATTGTTAGAAAGGGAGCTCAATAGATTGAGAGTGGAACAAACCAGACTGAAGCTCAAGAAGCAACAGCTGGATTTGGATAGACAGTCTTTAGAAGTAGAGAGGGAAAGACAGAAGTTGGGTTTAGATACCCATGGTGGCAGCAGCAGTATTCCCCATAGTCATCCTGCAAAAGAGCATGATTCCAGGAATCTGCACAAGATAGTTCCCCCTTATAAGGAGGGGGATGACATTAACAAGTGGTTTGCTGCACTTGAGAGGGCCTGTGCTGTACAGGATGTCCCTCAAAAGCAGTGGGCTGCTATCCTATGGCTATCATTTACTGGAAAAGGTAGGGATAGGCTCCTTACTGTAAAAGAAAATGATGCTAACAATTTCCAAGTTCTTAAGAATGCACTCCTGGATGGTTATGGCTTAACCACTGAACAGTACAGGATAAAGTTCAGAGATACCAAAAAGGAGTCTTCACAAGACTGGGTTGATTTCATTGACCAGGCAGTGAAGGCCTTGGAGGGGTGGTTACATGGCAGTAAAGTTACTGATTATGACAGCCTGTATAACTTGATCCTGAGAGAGCATATTCTTAATAATTGTGTGTCTGATTTGTTGCACCAGTACTTGGTGGACTCTGATCTGACCTCTCCCCAAGAATTGGGAAAGAAGGCAGACAAATGGGTCAGAACAAGAGTGAACAGAAAAGTTCATACAGGGGGTGACAAAGATGGCAACAAAAAGAAGGATGGTAAGTCTTCTGACAAGGGTGGGGACAAATCTAAAAATGAGTCTTCATCAGGCCCACAAAAACACTCTGGTGGGGGTGGTGGGTCCAAATCCTCCTTTAATCAGAACAAGGAAAAGAAACCATGGTGCTATTTATGTAAGATAAAAGGCCATTGGACAACAGATCCCAGTTGTCCAAAGAAAGGCACCACAGCTCCTACCACTACAACCCCTACTGCTACACCTAGTGTCCCTACTAATAGCAGTGGTGGTGGGAGCAAACCTACTAATAGCCAATCCAAGGGAGTGGCTGGGCTCACTTTTGGTAATTTAGTTGGGGTTGGTCTGATTAGGGAGACCACAGAGGCTACTTTAGTCTCTGAAGGGGCTATTGACTTAGCCACTTTGGTTGCTTGCCCCCATAACTTGGAGAAGTACAAGCAACTAACCCTAATAAATGGTGTTGAGGTCCAGGCCTACAGGGACACAGGTGCCAGTGTCACAATGGTGATTGAGAAACTGGTGCACCCTGAACAACACATACTTGGACACCAGTACCAAGTAACCGATGCTCACAACATAACACAAAGCCACCCCAAGGCTGTTGTAAATCTCAACTGGGGGGGGGTATCTGGTCCAAAGAAAGTTGTGGTAGCTTCAGATTTACCTGTAGACTGTCTATTAGGGAACGATTTGGAGACATCAGCTTGGTCAGATGTGGAGTTGGAGGCCCATGCAGCAATGCTGGGCATCCCAGGGCATATTTTTGCTTTGACAAGGGCTCAGGCCAAAAAGCAAAAAGGACAGGGAAGCTTGGATCCTGGAACAATGGACCAAGTGCTCCTTAAAGCTAGGGCTAGTAGAAGCAAACCACTTCCTACTATCCCTCCCTCTACAGTGGATTCTACTTCTGAGGAAGAAGAATTCCCTCCCTGTGCAGAACCTACACCAGAGGAGCTGGAAGCAGACACTGCTGAGCTTTTGGGTGAAGGGGGGCCTGCCAGAGAGGAGCTGAGTGTGGCACAGCAAACCTGTCCCACATTAGAGGGTCTCAGACAGCAAGCTGTCAAACAGGCTAATGGGGATGTCAGTGACTCACACAGAGTTTACTGGGAGGACAACCTCTTGTACACTGAGCATAGGGATCCTAAACCTGGAGCTGCCAGGAGATTAGTGATTCCTCAGGAGTACAGAAAGTTCCTCCTAACACTGGCACATGACATTCCCTTAGCTGGGCACCTGGGTCAAATGAAAACTTGGGACAGATTGGTACCACTGTTTCATTGGCCTAGGATGTCTGAGGACACAAAAGAATTTTGTAAGTCCTGTGAAACCTGTCAAGCCAGTGGCAAGACAGGTGGCACTCCAAAGGCACCCCTTATCCCACTGCCTGTGGTTGGGGTTCCCTTTGAAAGGGTAGGGGTTGATATAGTTGGCCCCCTTGACCCTCCTACTGCTTCAGGCAATAGGTTTATCTTGGTGGTAGTGGACCATGCCACAAGATATCCTGAAGCTATTCCTTTAAGGACCACTACAGCTCCTGCAGTGGCAAAGGCCCTCCTGGGAATATTTTCCAGGGTGGGCTTCCCAAAGGAAGTAGTATCAGACAGAGGAAGCAATTTCATGTCTGCATACTTAAAGGCCATGTGGAAGGAGTGTGGTGTAACCTACAAGTTCACAACACCCTATCATCCACAAACAAATGGACTGGTGGAGAGATTTAATAAAACTCTCAAAGGCATGATTATGGGACTCCCTGAAAAACTCCGCAGGAGATGGGATATCCTTCTACCATGCCTCCTTTTTGCCTACAGGGAGGTACCCCAGAAAGGAGTGGGCTTCAGCCCCTTTGAACTTCTTTTTGGACACCCTGTTAGGGGTCCACTCACACTTGTAAAGGAGGGTTGGGAACAACCTTTAAAAGCTCCTAAGCAGGATATTGTGGATTATGTACTTGGCCTCAGATCAAGGATGGCTGAGTACATGAAAAAGGCCAGTAAAAACCTTCAGGCCAGCCAAGAGCTCCAGAAGCAATGGCATGATCAGAAGGCTGTTTTGGTTCAGTACCAACCAGGGCAGAAAGTGTGGGTCTTGGAGCCTGTGGCCCCAAGAGCACTCCAAGATAAATGGAGTGGACCCCACACAATTGTTGAAAAGAAGGGTGAAGTCACCTACTTGGTTGACTTAGGCACTGCCAGGAGTCCCCTTAGGGTGCTCCATGTCAACCGCCTGAAACCCTACTATGACAGGGCTGATCTCACCCTGCTCATGGCAACAGATGAGGGACAGGAAGAAGACAGTGATCCTCTACCTGATCTCTTCTCTTCCACAGAACAAGATGCTCTTGTGGAAGGTGTAGTTTTGGCTGATTGTCTTACTGCTGAGCAGAAAGATAATTGCATAAATCTCCTAGGACAATTTTCAGAACTCTTCTCCATTGTGCCAGGCACCACTTCTTGGTGTGAGCACACTATAGATACTGGAGACAGTTTACCTGTCAAAAGTAAGATCTATAGGCAGCCTGACCATGTCAGGGACTGCATAAAGCAAGAAGTTCAGAAGATGTTGGAACTAGGAGTGGTTGAGCACTCTGACAGTCCATGGGCTTCTCCTGTGGTACTGGTACCAAAACCCAATTCTAAAGATGGAAAGAAGGAAATGAGGTTTTGTGTAGACTATAGAGGTCTCAACTTGGTAACCAAAACTGATGCTCACCCTATACCCAGGGCAGATGAGCTAATAGATACACTGGCATCTGCCAAGTATCTAAGCACTTTTGATTTGACTGCAGGGTATTGGCAGATCAAAATGTCAGAAGATGCTAAACCTAAGACTGCATTTTCTACCATTGGAGGACATTACCAGTTTACTGTAATGCCTTTTGGTTTGAAAAATGCACCTGCCACTTTTCAGAGGTTGGTGAACACAGTCCTGCAAGGGCTGGAAGCTTTCAGTGCAGCATATTTGGACGATATAGCTGTCTTTAGCTCCAGCTGGGATGATCACCTGGTCCACCTTTGGAAAGTTTTGGAGGCCCTGCAAAAGGCAGGCCTCACTATCAAGGCTTCAAAGTGCCAGATAGGGCAGGGTAAGGTGGTTTATCTGGGACACCTTGTTGGTGGGGAACAGATTGCACCACTTCAGGGGAAAATCCAAACAATCATTGATTGGATTCCCCCTACCACTCAGACTCAGGTGAGAGCCTTCCTAGGCCTCACTGGGTATTACAGGAGGTTCATTAAGAACTATGGCTCCATTGCAGCCCCTCTTAATGACCTCACATCCAAGAAAATGCCTAAAAAGGTATTATGGACAGCAAACTGTCAGAAAGCTTTTGAGGAGCTGAAGCAGGCCATGTGCTCTGCACCTGTCCTGAAAAGCCCTTGTTACTCTAAAAAATTCTATGTCCAAACTGATGCATCTGAATTAGGAGTAGGGGCAGTCCTATCACAACTTAATTCTGAGGGCCAGGATCAACCTGTTGCTTTTATTAGTAGAAGGTTGACCCCTAGAGAAAAGCGTTGGTCTGCCATTGAGAGGGAGGCCTTTGCTGTGGTCTGGGCTCTGAAGAAGTTGAGGCCATACCTGTTTGGCACTCACTTCATTGTTCAGACAGACCACAAACCTCTACTTTGGCTAAAACAAATGAAAGGTGAAAATCCTAAATTGTTGAGGTGGTCCATATCCCTACAGGGAATGGATTATACAGTGGAACATAGACCTGGGAGTAGCCACTCCAATGCAGATGGACTCTCCAGATATTTCCACTTAGACAATGAAGACTCATCAGGTAATGGCTAGTCTTATTGTCCTTCGTTTGGGGGGGGTTGTGTAGGAAAGTACCATCTTGCCTGGCATGTTACCCCCATTTTTCACTGTATATATGTTGTTTTAGTTGTATGTGTCACTGGGACCCTGGTAACCCAGGGCCCCAGTGCTCATAAGTGTGCCTGAATGTGTTACCTGTGTAGTGACTAACTGTCTCACTGAGGCTCTGCTAATCAGAACCTCAGTGGTTATGCTCTCTCATTTCTTTCTAAATTGTCACTAACAGGCTAGTGACCAATTTTACCAATTTACATTGGCTTACTGGAACACCCTTATAATTCCCTAGTATATGGTACTGAGGTACCCAGGGTATTGGGGTTCCAGGAGATCCCTATGGGCTGCAGCATTTCTTTTGCCACCCATAGGGAGCTCTGACAATTCTTACACAGGCCTGCCACTGCAGCCTGAGTGAAATAACGTCCACGTTATTTCACAGCCATTTTACACTGCACTTAAGTAACTTATAAGTCACCTATATGTCTAACCTTTACCTGGTAAAGGTTAGGTGCAAAGTTACTTAGTGTGAGGGCACCCTGGCACTAGCCAAGGTGCCCCCACATTATTCAGAGCCAATTCACTGAACTTTGTGAGTGCGGGGACACCATTACACGCGTGCACTACATACAGGTCACTACCTATATGTAGCTTCACCATGGTAACTCCGAATATGGCCATGTAACATGTCTATGATCATGGAATTGCCCCCTCTATGCCATCCTGGCATTGTTGGTACAATTCCATGATCCCAGTGGTCTGTAGCACAGACCCTGGTACTGCCATACTGCCCTTCCTGGGGTTTCTCTGCAGCTGCTGCTGCTGCCAACCCCTCAGACAGGCAGCTGCCCTCCTGGGGTCCAGCCAGGCCTGGCCCAGGATGGCAGAACAAAGAACTTCCTCTGAGAGAGGGTGTGACACCCTCTCCCTTTGGAAAATGGTGTGAAGGCAGGGGAGGAGTAGCCTCCCCCAGCCTCTGGAAATGCTTTGTTGGGCACAGATGTGCCCAATTCTGCATAAGCCAGTCTACACCGGTTCAGGGACCCCTTAGCCCCTGCTCTGGCGCGAAACTGGACAAAGGAAAGGGGAGTGACCACTCCCCTGACCTGCACCTCCCCTGGGAGGTGTCCAAAGCTCCTCCAGTGTGCTCCAGACCTCTGCCATCTTGGAAACAGAGGTGCTGCTGGCACACTGGACTGCTCTGAGTGGCCAGTGCCACCAGGTGACGTCAGAGACTCCTTGTGATAGGCTCCTTCAGGTGTTAGTAGCCTTTCCTCTCTCCTAGGTAGCCAAACCCTCTTTTCTGGCTATTTAGGGTCTCTGTCTCTGGGGAAACTTTAGATAACGAATGCATGAGCTCAGCCGAGTTCCTCTGCATCTCCCTCTTCACCTTCTGATAAGGAATCGACCGCTGACCGCGCTGGAAGCCTGCAAACCTGCAACATAGTAGCAAAGACGACTACTGCAACTCTGTAACGCTGATCCTGCCGCCTTCTCGACTGTTTTCCTGCTTGTGCATGCTGTGGGGGTAGTCTGCCTCCTCTCTGCACCAGAAGCTCCGAAGAAATCTCCCGTGGGTCGACGGAATCTTCCCCCTGCAACCGCAGGCACCAAAAAGCTGCATCTCCGGTCCCTTGGGTCTCCTCTCAGCACGACGAGCGAGGTCCCTCGAATTCAGCGACACCGTCCAAGTGACCCCCACAGTCCAGTGACTCTTCAGCCCAAGTTTGGTGGAGGTAAGTCCTTGCCTCACCTCGCTGGGCTGCATTGCTGGGAACCGCGACTTTGCAAGCTTCTCCGGCCCCTGTGCACTTCCGGCGGAAATCCTGTGTGCACAGCCAAGCCTGGGTCCACGGCACTCTAACCTGCATTGCACGACATTCTAAGTTGGTCTCCGGCGACGTGGGACTCCTTTGTGCAACTTCGGCGAGCACCGTTTCACGCATCCTCGTAGTGCCTGTTTCTGGCACTTCTCCAGGTGCTACCTGCTTCAGTGAGGGCTCTTTGTCTTGCTCGACGTCCCCTCTCTCGGCAGGTCCAATTTGCGACGTTCTGGTCCCTCCTGGGCCCCAGCAGCGTCCAAAAACGCCAAACGCACGATTTGCGTGTAGCAAGGCTTGTTGGCGTCCATCCGGCGGGAAAACACTTCTGCACGACTCTCCAAGGCGTGGGGAATCCATCCTCCAAAGGGGAAGTCTCTAGCCCTTGTCGTTCCTGCAGTATTCACAGTTCTTCAGCCTAGTAAGAGCTTCTTTGCACCAACCGCTGGCATTTCTTGGGCATCTGCCCATCTCCGAGCTGCTTGTGACTTTTGGACTTGGTCCCCTTGTTCCACAGGTACCTTCAGACAGGAATCCATCGTTGTTGCATTGCTGATTTGTGTTTTCCTTGCATTTTCCCTCTAACACGACTATTTTGTCCTCAGGGAAACTTTAGTGCACTTTGCACTCACTTTTCAGGGTCTTGGGGAGGGTTATTTTTCTAACTCTCACTATTTTCTAATAGTCCCAGCGACCCTCTACAAGGTCACATAGGTTTGGGGTCCATTCGTGGTTCGCATTCCACTTCTGGAGTATATGGTTTGTGTTGCCCCTATCCCTATGTTTCCCCATTGCATCCTATTGTAACTATACATTGTTTGCACTGTTTTCTAAGACTATACTGCATATTTTTGCTATTGTGTATATATATCTTGTGTATATTTCCTATCCTCTCACTGAGGGTACACTCTAAGATACTTTGGCATATTGTCATAAAAATAAAGTACCTTTATTTTTAGTATAACTGTGTATTGTGTTTTCTTATGATATTGTGCATATGACACTAAGTGGTACTGTAGTAGCTTCACACGTCTCCTAGTTCAGCCTAAGCTGCTCTGCTAAGCTACCATTATCTATCAGCCTACGCTGCTAGACACCCTATACACTAATAAGGGATAACTGGGCCTGGTGCAAGGTGCAAGTACCCCTTGGTACTCACTACAAGCCAGTCCAGCCTCCTACAACAGGCACACAACACCACCACCCACATGACATCCACGCACCTCATTGATTCAAATGGATCAATGTGAGTTTATACCACAGAGAAGCACAATGCACAGTCTTCACAGGTTGTTTCAAAATCCTTCATGCCCCACACCTATAAGAGGGTCACTAAGCTTTGTCCCTCTTGAACATCAAGAAGGTGTTTGACTCCGTTGACTGGAAGTTCTTGTGGCCCATCCTGGAGAAAATGGGATTTGACATGGGTCAAGTTGTTATATATTGACCCGGGTGCCAGGGTACAGATGGGTGGTGTGTCTGGAAGATTTGCACTGTACCGGTGTACCATCTGGGTTGCCCCTTATCCCCCTTACTGTTTGCCCTGACTAGGAAACTTGTGGCAGCTTTGCTGTGCCGTGAGCTGGGTCCCTGGGGAACTGCGGTAGTGGACACCATGCGTGTGGTGTCCCTGTATGCTGATAGTGCCATGGTGTATATGGCCTACCTGGGGGGCTAATCCCCGTGATGCTGCATGTGTTGCAAACCTTCAGAAAGGTGTCTGGTCTCTTTGTTAATGTTCACAAATCTTAACTGTTGTTGATTGGTTGCTTAGCGGGGCTCTGGATAGAGTCAATCCCAGTGCTGGGACTCCTGTGGCATGGGGAGGATGTGAGATATCTTGAGGTCTGGATCACCCGCAAAAGACAAACATTTCTTGATCTTAACATTGGCAGAGTGCTGTATGGTTTAAGGGTGTCAGTCACCTCCCTTTATCACTGATGTGTAAACGGTCATTGCTAAAATAGTGGTGATTCTCAGATGTGAATACACACTACAAAACACAATGTATGAGATACCCCAGAAATATTTTGCGGGAATAGATAGACTGATTACGTAATTGCTGTGGGTCCATTGACCGAAATGCAGAGGGTTCTCTATGCTCAAACAAACATGGGAGAGGAATGGACTTGAATGCCCCAATATGACGTTTCACTACTTTGCAGCTCATTTACAACACATGGTCCAGTGGCTCGACGAAGGTGACAACTGGGAAAACTGAAAGGCTCCTATACAGACTTCCCGCTTCAGGATTTGCTGTTTGCAGCTCCTGGATACTTGCGAAGACTCCCCAACTGGATGCTGAATCAGTACCAGGACCTATTTTAAGAAATTAGGCAACAATAAACTCACATTCAAATCGGAGATGTTAAAGTACCAATTAAGAGGCAAGTGAAGATATAAGAGGTAATTTTCGACTGATGACTTACTGCAGAGGAGTACAATTATATTGTAAAAAGTAATTGTAAATATTTTTGTAGCTACTGTGTTTGGGATTGCGCAGTTATGAGTCACACGATGCGCATCATATGTGCGAGATATGCCACTTGTGTGCTACAACCATTTGCTAGAATACCAGAGGTGATATCTGTGCAATATTGGAGAGTTGGCATCTGCAGATTCCCGTGAGATTTATATCTCAGGGGTCAATTTATCACATGGGTAGACGCAAGAGGATTATTTCTGTTAGGTCCCAGGCAATAACTGCAATATGTTAAGATAACAGCAACAGCACAAGAGATATGGCTTTGTTTCCCTGAGAAACCAATGCCGTCACAGACATTGGCTGGGCTGCTCACATTGGGTGGGACACATAGACTGATCTCACATCTTCACAGCACACTGAGAGCAGACCTGCCAAAAAAAGTGCCCAAAACACAGAAGAAATGGGAACATACACTGGGCGAGTCACTCACCACCCGAGAATGGGAACAGGTTCGTAAAGGGGCCCTCGTAGTGAATTCTAATGCATGCTTTAAGCTGGTACAGTACAACTTTACACACCAGGCATACCTTGCACCTACTACCGTACAGAAGATATACACCACTTACTCATCTCGATGTGTTCGCTGTGATTCGCCTGCGGCAGACTTTGTGCATATGGTGTGGCAACGTTCTCCGATTGTGCCATACAGGACAATGGTGTTGGAGGCTTTAAATAAGGTGATTTCATGGGAGGTATCGCGTTCTCCACAAATGGTACTGCTGGGACTCCTCCGGACCCCAATGAAAAGGAAACTCAGCCACTAGTTCTTTCTGTTCGACCTGCTGTTGGTGAAAAGGCACATCACCATTAAATGGATGAGTGTACAACCTCCCAGCTACACTGATAATGGGAGAGGTAATCAGAATGACGCATGTAGGGATAGATGAGCGATTGGAAGATGATTTAGCTGCCAGGGCATTAATGGTGACAGAGCTACGAGACGGGCAAAGGGCAGGAGTGGCTGAGGGGGACCTTGAGGGAGAAATGAGGGCAGGATTCTAAATGGAACGAATAATGTTGGGGAGATGATACATGATTGCCACATCGAGATTATTCATTCACCTGGACTGCGAACCAATGACCAGACATCCTTGGATTGCTCACGAACTGCTCAGTTGATGTACCGGTTGTTTCTTCATGAGTAATAAGATTCCAACACGAAAATGTATCCTGCAACAATTAAGCAGCATGAGGGGGTGGGGTGTAAATATAGATTTGTTCATTGTTGAAGTATTGTGGTAACTCTTGCTTGTAGTATATACTGATTAATGGAGTTTTGATGTGGAATAGTGCTCCTATGAAGCCGATAAAGAAACTCATTAAAAAAAAAGCGTAACAGAGACTCTCGCAAGATCACCAATTTAAAAATAGAGCAGAAATAAAATGATAACAAATTCAGTGATCCCAAAAGACTCTTGTATAAAAAATGGCAGTGATACAGCATTTCTATATCCCACTGGCCCTGGGGATCACCACCTCCCCAGAGCCACTGGATCGGAAATAAAGCAAGGGGCCTGGTTGGCCCCACTAGACCCCGTGGGCCACCAACTCCCTGGGGCTGCAATTAAAATATGATGGAGGGCCGTGCAGACCTCCTTGGTCCCCGGGGACCACCAACTCCCCTGAGGCAGTAACTTTATGAAAAATATATAAAAATACATGAGTGGGGCCATGACGCCCCCCTCCATGTCCATATATAGACAGGGGACCCTCACCCCCCAGGGACAACTCCTGCTACTTCCCAACGTGCCCACCCTCAGACGGTAGCTATTTTCTTTGGCTCACCTGGAACTGTGACAGGGCCCACCTAGCAAAAGCAAACACTCTGCTTCTAGCAAGCTGGAGCTTTAAAAGTGGTCCCACTTACTGAAAGTGGAGATTTCATCTCTTGGCTTGCCCGTAGACATGAAGGCAGGGAAAAAGTTTAAATTATAGCTCTTGCACACAGAAAGCTGATATTTGCATAGCTTCCTGTGTTCAGAAGCAATGCTGGCTCCCTCAGGAGGCAGGGAGCTGGCTGGGACTGTGGGAGCTTTGAGGCACCCCCCTGCAGCCCCCATACATCTTTACTGGGTGCCCTGTGTGGGGACAGGGCACCCTTGAACCCTTGGCCGGGCCTCGGGCCGCCACTTCATTTTATTGTCACAGCCCCAGGGAGGTGGTTGTCCCTGGTGCCCGGGAAGTCTGTGCACCTCCTGCTTTTTTAATCCTGAAGCCCCAGGAACATGAAGGTCCCCAGGGCACAGGGGGGTCTGCACGGCCCCCCTAACAATTTACATTATGTTGCACTGGTGAGGTGGTTGTCCCCATGGGCTCGAGGGTCCATGCACCTCCCCATATATTTATTTAATGTTGTTCTGTGGAGATGGTGGTTCTAGGGACTCGGGGGGCGTCTGCACGCACACCCCTAACATTTATTTATTATGTTGCCTGGGGAGGTGGTGGAATTATGGTACAGAGTAAAACTGAAAAACAACTGATATTCTCCCAGAGATCAACTCATAACTTGTACACATACAAACACTGACTTGCATAACAAATGTAATGTTGAAAACTTCTCAATATTTATTCCTATAAATAACAAAGTGAAATGTAATTAAACAAAAACTATACCATAGTCTCTGTCAAAGCAT
This sequence comes from Pleurodeles waltl, assembly GCF_031143425.1. NCBI lineage: Eukaryota > Metazoa > Chordata > Amphibia > Caudata > Salamandridae > Pleurodeles > Pleurodeles waltl. The sequence continues at coordinate 1,422,366,918 of NC_090440.1, read as the reverse complement.
TAAGGGAAATGTGCTAGATAATCTCAACTGTAAAATGATGTCTGTTTCCTTATGGTTGAGGTTATGAGTATTGCATTTGGGCCCATATTTATATTTTTTAGCGCCCCATTTGCGTCATTTTTTGACGCAAAATCAGCGCAAACATACAAAATACAATTGTATTTTGTAAATTTGTGCTGCTTTTCCATCAAAAAATGCTGCAAATGCGTCGCTAAAAAAGTATAAATATGGGCCTTGGTGTGCAAATTATGCCATGCATAGCAGTTGTTTGTGTCAGGCAGTACCCAAAATCTTCCCATGCTTGGTACCCTGAAACCAGTGCAAGCTTCTGGGAAATGTTTTAACATATAGGAGATCACATATCTGGTTTCTGGACTATTGATCCCATAGAGGTCCTTGAAGCAGGAGGGATCAAATTCCCACAGAAGGTGGAGCACAGGGCTTGGAATCTTCAGATTTTGTTAATTACACAGTTTGTATATGAATATTTTTGCTATCAGATTATTCTGTACTGTAGGGATGGTATGTCACACTATCTGAAAAACAAGCCCACACTCTCTAAATGTAAATGAGCCTAATCATTGAAAGACGCAATTTTGTGTCTGTTCCATCATAGTCCCAGAAGGAAGTTTAATTAATTGTGATCATATCCTCTAAGGCTAGTAGAGAAGGTCAAGAAGCAGCACAGACAACACCAGGACCATCTTCTGCACTGCCACATGGCTGTTGTTCTGATGGCTACCATCTCTAGGGTTTCTGCTTCACCTCAGCAAGAAAGGAAGATTTTGGTGAGGTCGGGTAGAAAAAGTAAATGCCTGGAAATAGGCTTGTACATTTGTAATAAGGTGTTAGAGATGATTCAGGCGTGCACACTTTTGGAATGTCAGGAAGGAGAACGCATATTTGGGCAATGCATTACAATTAATTTTCTCATGTGGAAATTCAAGGTGGGGCAAGAAGAAGAAGGTTTTTACATAGATGTTGCTCAGGGCAATGAGGATGATCTTGATTTATGACAATGCATTTACAACATATTACCATGCTGCAAACAAAAATCAATATTTTACCAAACTTGGATAGAAAAACAGATATATACAAAAATGGTGCCAGAAAGAATGTTTCCAGTTAAAGAAGAATTATATTAATAAATATATAAAAATGGTTTGTTTAAAAAAAGAAACAAGTTCTATCATAAAACCTATAAGAACACTTAAAAAACAAAAACACAAACAAAAGAATGATTTTGTGATCTAGTTATATACAATGCTGTTTGTTGTAATGGTTGGCCTCCCATAGCAGGTTAGGTAGTGGGCTTGGTTCAAAACCAATCCCTATAAACAATCTCTGCTGTAGAGAGCCAACATTTGAATGCAGCAGGGTTTGAACTTGTGTGTTGGTTTGAGCATGGGACCGGACTAGATGCAAGGACATCCTCTCTGGGCCCACTGCCAGGACTGGGTGCTCATATTACCCACCCTGAGGCACATAGCTGCTTGTTTGGAGCATGTGTGATCAACAGTGGCTGTTTGGGAACAGGTTCTGCCTCTGGAACCCCTGTGACCCGTAGTGTATAGGGCTTTGCAGAGCCTGCTTCTCATGGCTAAAGGCAAGTATTGCAAGGGTAAAAAATAATTTACTATTTTTATATAGGGCCAGCATTAATTCTCTACAAAGTACAGCCACAGTCTGTGCGCACTGATGGATTGCTGGAAATAGATATTGAAGTTCAAAAGACAAGCCATTGTGGCACAGGATCAAATTAGTCTATAAATGCACTGAAAACAGTTTTAACCTAAGTTTTGGTTAGGTTTCCTTATAATGCCATAAAGTATGTTTGAATATCGCTGAAAACCACTGAAAAACACACACTTAAAGGTTTAGTTATGTTTATAAAATAAAAGCATAACTAAAATAATATTCACTAGCTATGATTCAGTAATTGAACCAAAACACACTCAGTCATGCTGTGCTTATAACCTCACATATTAAATCAATCATGGCATATTAAATGACATGGAGATATATAAACACACATATATACTTACAAAAATTATACTTACCATTTTACCTATGAAGTGGAGTTGATGTAAAGTGCTGGGATGTGAAGGTACTCCTACATTAATGCCTGTGATGTAATGACACTAGAAGTGAGGTAACAACATATAACCATTTTCTTGCAAGGTGTGGGGTCATTTTTCTTATTTTTTGTTCTGGGCTGCTCACCTTACCCTGGTGGTTCTGGGCTAAAAAGTATATAAGACTGCCAGCTCTAAATAGGTGGACAGTTTGATGTACTTACACTGATGGTCTGAGTCTGTTGGGCTTTTAGTGTAAGGTTTCTGTTGGCTCTGCCAACATGGGCACCACCATCAAAAACATTATGGTCAACCTAATTGTAAATAAATCAGGTAGACCGTCAGTTTGGCAGACAGGGTACTCTGTCACATTTGAGGTGGAGTACCAGGTACAAAAAAATGCAAGGAGGTCCTTAGCCACTTTTTAAAAGTCAAAGTTCAACAGCAGGCCAAGGCTGGAAGCTGTAGCTGGGTATAGCTTCACCAGGGTGCATACCTTTAGTGAGAAGTTCTGTTAAACCTTTTTCTATGTGGCAAACAACTCTCTGCTGGATGAACCTTGTTTTCATGCCCGCTTAGGTTGCTTTCTTCCTTTGAAAGTCTTTCTTCCTGTGTAAGTCTCTCAGACCTCCACGAGTGCAAAAATGAGAAAACAGTCCCATTTTTTTGCAACTGCTGGGAAAGTTCTTTCTGGTCAGCTCGGCAATCACTAGCTTTTCAGGGCAAGCTTTTGGCCACCAGGTCTTCCTCTAGCTAGTACACCAATTTCCAGTTACCTGTGGTCAGCTGGACACTCATGGATTTAGGAGCCTTTTGTATTATTGTGTCCCTGAAACAAGAAAACAGTTTCAGTCCTTTCAATCAATCAATCAATCAATCAGGAATTTGTAAAGCACCCTACTCACCCGTGAGGGTCTCAAGGCGCTGAGGACGGGGACACCAGCAGGAGTCAGGTGCCCTTGAATCCAGAGTCCATGAATGAATATGATTCTTCCAGCGAGAGTTAAAGGTTAAGCGTCTTCCAGCAGGGCCTTCTTTGGGTAGTGTCTTTCCTGATCCAGGAATGCTCTGAGGAGATGGTGGTTGAGATACCAGATCTATCCCTTAGAATTAACCGGTGTTGGGAACAATTCTGTCACCAAAAAACTATTTTCTCAGTCTCTCACCTTTCTTGTAGCTCTTCCTCTTTCCCTTAATGTAAAATTATCCAGGAGACCAGGTTTCATAATACAGAACCCCTCAGCCACAGGGTAGGTGTGTCTTCAGAGTCTTGACCACTCCTCTATTTAGACAAGCTTTCCCTCTGCCTGACATTGTCCAAGTGAGATCTCTGCCCCACTATTGCTAAGGCCTGCCTATTTATGAGTGGCCTTTGAATTAATAAGAAAAGTGCACACTGCATATTCAAGGCTAAGGCTGTTTTTTGTTCCCCATAGTTCTGAGGAAAATTTAATTTAAGCTTCTCCTCAGGTTTGTTGAGAGACTATAGATTTGTATTAGTCTGCATTAATGCCCGAAAGATGTATGAATTTGAATTTCTGGTGTCTTCACAAATCATCAGTGGTACTATTTCTAGTATTTTAAGAAGGCCTTATGTTCACTGAAATGACTGTTTAGGTTCAGAATATTGATAAAGATTGGCTTCTGCCCACAATACCTGAGTTGATTTAGTGTGCTATGATCAAACATATTAGAAAGTGCAATGGACAATGGGACTTGACTGTGTCCTTTCCAACTCAGAGAGTTCAAAACAGGTCTTTCCCTCTCCAACCCTATTATTCATACTGTCACTGGAGTATTTGGACTGCATTGTCAAAGGGATCATCTAAGGATAGGCTTTCGTTGGTATAGTATGATACAATATCACCCTATGCCAATAACATTTGTCTTTATGTGGTAGACTCTGACATGATGTACAATAATAGATAGTGACCACTTTACATTCTACTCCCAACTTTTGACTGGAGTCAAAGGATGCAATCATACAAATGGAAGCTGAGCATTGTTAATGCTTGGATGAAATGGTAGATTTAGTAATGAGACTACTCTCTGGGTGGGTGAAGGAATGAGGGACTCGGGCAGTTTATGCAGTTCAGACAATTTGATTTTGATTAGGATTATATCATAAGAAGACATTTGGGGGCCAGCAAGCATGAAGTTATCTAATCATTTATTTGTGAAATATGGCATGGAAATTTTAGATTCCTATAGCTTGGGCATGTCCTACAGAAATAAACTGATGTTTATGTAGGATTGACAGATTGCTTTGCCCTCAAAGGGTGCCGAAAGACTTTGTCTCAGTCCTGCTACCAAACTGGATGGGCATGTTGTTTGTTTTGATATTTATTAGATGCAAGTGGTTGAGCAATGTCATGGTTGTAAAGATACATTATTTGTGTATTTATTTAATTTTTCTAAAAATGTTTACATAAATATAAGAGGCTAACTGACATCTGAATACTCAGCTTCCTTGTATATACATTGATACACACATTAACCTTTAAGCCAATCCATCCCTGGCTGCTGATGTTTGGACATTCAATTAAGCCAAGTATATTAGAAGTCTACTTGTATTTTAGGCAAACTGTTAGACCTAACATTCTTGGTGTGGTATTCCCCCTGAACTTTTGCCTGCACTCCCCTATTGAGATGAACCTGGTATCTGCATCAGACCCTTACTCCATGTGTACATGTTACTTTAACTGTGTCCAGGGTAAATACACACATGTAAGTGGCGCTTTGGGCTTTTTGTCACTATTTTCACCTAGAACTTCAGAATTGAAGTTCTACTTTTTGGATTCTTGTGATTTTAGTGTTGTTTTTGTTTAATAAATTGTACTTGCCTTTTCTAAATTGGTCTGGGGACTGTCTGTCACAGCGTCCAATTCCTCGGAGTCTTCGCGCTGCTAAACAAGAGGCCCACCGCCTGGCAACACCAACTCAGAATGCCTTTATAGCGCTGAGTATTGGAGGTGCCCGAAGAGGGGAAGGGAAGTAGGAAGGGAACTGCTGAGAAGGAGATCTGAAAGACAAAAAGTTTTCAACCCAAATGCAGCACATAAAAACTATAATGACAATTGTCTCCTTTAAACATTTACATTTCGTTTTGGTATAAGTAGTAATTTCTGAATATCAATAGTCAGTCTACATAAGACTTGGACCGACCATCAATTGCTAATAACAACATTAAAAGGAAACCACAAAGTTTTTTCTAGAGGTTATCATTAAATGAAATTGTAGCGATATCTTTTAGAGCAAAGATTGTTTTTTCAGAAAAACTCTCATCGAAAAATGTCCCACTGCAAACACGGACTGAGTTTCAATTATAAGCAAAGAATATCGTTTCCCTTTAAAAACATGAAACACGATAAATACAAAGTCCTTTAAACTCTAAATTTCCACCATAAATCTTTTACGAGGAACAATGCCAACGATGTTTAGATAATCCGTTTGTATACTGATATGTGCCAAGATTAAACTTCACATAAACCTTCAAACTATTGTCGAGTACGCTTCTCTGTAACACAAGGATATTCCTGAACTCTATTTGAACTCTAGGAAAGAGCAACAAAGAATCAACAATGCAAGCGTAATTAGGAAAATGCTCACAAAGGGAGAAACCCCCGTTGGCAACAAACTTACCGTTGCGAGTACGACCTACTCGTCATTCTTTCTTGCAACTCTTTACCTGGAAATAAACCCGATGCAGGAATTCCCAGCTCTCTGTCTCTCGCTCAATTCCAAAATAGTGAGCATCTTTGGCAGGGTGTGGCTGGTATTTATAGCCTGACCACACCCCAAAATGGCTGCTAGCAATGCATACTGGGTGTTGTGGTTCTCTTATTGTTTACCAAGTAGCAGTTCTGGGACAGGCAAAAGCACGCAACCACCAACATCCAAACCCACCAGACCGGTGAGCTCTGCCACATGGGAAAGGTGAACAACGTCATCTGACACAGGTTGGGACAAACAAGGCGCTGCAATCACACGCAATAACGGGCAAACCTCTGGATGGAGCGGGTCTGAGACCGCGCAGTGTTTTATGCCTGACACTGTCTTGTCCTGTGTTTCACTTTACTGTTTGAGTGTTGCATAAATACTTTACACATTGCCTCTAAGTTAAGCCAGACTGCTTTTGTGCCAGGCTATCAAAGGGTTAGACACAGATTTATTTATTGATAATTGTGGTTCACCCTCACAAGGCTTGTGTTTCTTACTTGAGTGGGTCTCTCACCCCTGTCAACAAATAACCCGATTTCTTACCCAAACTATTTAAAAAAAATGAATAACAAAATATGAATCCACTGCACTTATAATTGTTTTTCTAAATGGATCCCTACTCTACCTGTCAGTGTCTTTGGCCCCACATGCAAAGTTGGAGCTTGACAATCTGAAGAGCTATACTGTGGCTGAACTCAAGGAGTTAGCAAGGAGAAGAGGCTGCCCTAAAAAAAAAGCAGCAGGAATGTGGAGCTTCAAAAGGACTTAATGATATGGGCAGAGGCCCACCAGTCACTAACAGATGATGAGGAGACAGGAGATAATGAGGAAGGATCAGAACAGGACCAGCAGGAGAATCTTGGTATGCAGCCTGTTGAGGAGGGAGGCAGCCAACTTATAGGATTAAAAGTTCAGTCCTGTACAGATAGCAGTGTGGCTACAAGAGACCTGCCCCAAGGGGGATAGAGAACAGGAGGGAAGAGAGGAAGCTCAGGCTAGAGCTGGCTAAACTAAAAATAGAAAAGGAGGAAAACTTGTCCATGGAGGCAAAGATTGGCTTGGCTGAGAAAAAGCTACTATTGGAGCATGAAAAACATTTCCTTGCTTTAGCCAACTGGTGGTCACATGACTGGTGGACACCCCACTCAACCAGTAACCTAATTTCTAAGAGGTATACATATTTTCACCAGGTTAACATGATTCCAACAAGAAGCTAATGCAGCTCAGTTTCTGAGAAAAGCCATTGCTGCTGTTCTAAAGTATAAGCAGAAGGTTGTTCAATTTCTGAGCAGGACATTGTACATGTATAGATTGAAAGTGGTTGCAGTATCTATTTATGGTGCAGCGCTATGAGGTCATATTAACGTAGCATTGTTACAAAAGATTTAAAATAACTTTTGCTTTCACACCTACGTTTAGATCCTGGTACCCCCAGGTGGCCAATTCAGAGAAAACGCATCCTTCATTAATTTAGGTTCACACAACAGGATCATTATGAAAACTTGTCATTATAAAGTCAGGGAAGCTTGGCACAGCACTAAAATTGACACCCAGATCACGAGGATCCTCCTACACGAGGATCATCCCAGCTTTGAAATGGATTGAGGTAGCATTTAACCCGAAGCACAGAACGATTTATATGCTACATTTAGGCTTAGGGTATCGCCTACAAACACACATGTATATGATTTGACGGAACGCTGGCAAGGTTTGTGATAATCCGATGTTACTGTACAATGGGGATACGGAAATTGTTATGAACTGTAAGCCATTTTGCACTAAATCAGCAATCCCTCTTCGGGAATGGCTTGCATTTTACTCAAAGTATAAACATTTATGGATCATCTTGATGATTTTATAGAAATGATCAAGCAGTAATCTAAAATGCCACTCATATTTGGCTTGATTGGAATGTTTTGGTAGTTATTTAACACATTTGTAAAAGCATTGTTATTATTTTGTTCGAATTTAATGGGCTTTAGACTCATGAAATGCATAAATAACTTGTTGATATATGTTGCTTTTAATTCGTTTATATTTCTATTCTCTGATGTAGCATAATTTACATTTTTAATGCATGTGTTGTGAAGTTTTGTAGAAAGAACATTAAATAAATATTACAAAAATAAGTCAGCTAAGGACCATGTGAAATGCTCGCCTAAGCTTTAAATCATTTCCATATCAGCCTGCTTTTTCATTATTGGGCCGCTAAGGAGTGTAATCCTCACATTAAATAAAGTCCCTGTTTCTCTCTTTGAACATACATCATTGAGTGTGTGAATCTCTACAATTTTTAGGACTAATAGATGATATAACTGAAATGTCAGTCCCTTTTTGCTACAAGGTAAAGCTTTTAAAGGGGAATCTACCAAAAAAACAATGGTGGTCATTACAACCCTGGTGGTCGGTGTTAAAGCGGCGGTAAAACCGCCAACAGACCGGCAGTAATAAAAATTGAATCCCGACAGTGGCGGAAACCGCCAACATAGACAGCCACTTTAACATTCCGACCGCCACGGCAGTACAAACAAACACTGCAGCGGTAACCGGCAACAGACAGACGGAGGACAATGTACCGCCCCACACTATTACAACCCACCAATCTGCCACCTTTTTCGTGGCGGATTCACTGCAAACAAAAACATGGCAGAAACAGGACTTCGAAGGGAAAACGCTCACCTCTACACACCCCACGAGGAACCAGGACGCCATGGATTCGGAACTTCAGATACTCCCAGCCTTTATCTTCCTGCTCCTCTACTAGGAGCACGAACGCCGGCGGCGAAGACCACAGTGAGTACTGCACCTACGTCACAGGGGAGGGGCGAGGGAAAAAACAGTGACACACACACGCAACACCCCCACCCCCACCCTCACCCACTACAGCACTCACACTAATACATGTTGATACATTACAGTTACACCACCAAACCCCCCTGGAAGAATGCAAGGACAAAAGGAAATGAGTCGAATAATTGTTATATATTCAATTACAGAAATCAAAAATATTTACAAATATATACATTTATACTATATACAATTATATACACCAAGAACACAAGTCCAAGGGATTCCATCATCACAGTCCGTGGATCACTGGGCCCAAAAGGCATGGGCGAGGCCCACACTCAATACCCGAACAAGACGGAGAGAACACTGCAGGGGCATCAGATAGAAATTAAAACAGGCATCTCAGGGGAAGGGAAGGGGGGGACCTCAGCCGGTTGAGTGCACGACGCCAGATCCACGAGGGGGCTCCATGCCCATTGATGTATCCTGGGGGGTGCAAAGCCACAGTCTCTCAAGTCTCTACAGTGGGTGGGTTGCCCACTGTTCAGTCCTGGGGAGTGTAAAGCCACAGTCTCTCAAGTCTCTACAGTGGGTGGTTTGCCCACTGTTCAATCCTTGGGAGTGCAAAGCCACAGTCTCTCAAGTGGATGCCTTTATCCACTGGTTCTGGAGGGGGCTTGGTGCCCAGAGTGCTTCATCCTGCCAAGGACTGAGGTAGTAGATGTGAATCTCCACTGGTTCTGGAGAGGGCTTTGTGCCCAGAGTGGTTCATCCTGCCAAGGACTGAGGTAGTGGATGCAACTCTCCACTGGTTCTGGAGGGCACTTGGTGCCCAGAGTGCTTCATCCTGCCAAGGACTGAGGTAGTGGATGCAACTCTCCACTGGTTCTGGAGGGGGCTTTGTGCCCAGAGTGCTTCATCCTGCCAACGACTGAGGTAGTGGATGTGAATCTCCACTGGTTCTGGAGGGGGCTTGGTGCCCAGAGTGCTTCATCCTGCCCGTGGCGGCCTCAGTAGCGTGGGTATCATTGGCGCTCACTGGCCTGCGGTGCTGCTGGCGGCGGTGTCCTGGGCAGCGGTTCTACTGGTGGCGGTCTTGTCCTGGCCTGCGGTGCTGCTGGCGGCGGTGTCCTGGGCAGCGGTTCAGCTGGTGGCGGTCTTTTCCTGGCCTGCAGTGCTGCTGGCGGTCTTCTCCTGGACAGTGGGGCTGCTGCTGGCGGTTCTGTCTTGGGCAGTGGGGCTGCTGCTGGCGGATCTGTCTTGGGCAGAGAGGCTTTTGGTGGGAGAAAAACCTGGAAAATGCACAAAGACTAAGAGGAGTGGCCACCCGCAGCCTGCACCACCCCACTCAATTTCATTTTCCTCTACCTTGGATGGCAGGAAAATAGCCTGTCAGGGTTAGGGATGTCACCCCTTCCCACAGGAATTTGTCACATAGTGAGTGTAAAAAAATAGAAAAAGTACACTGTTCCAATATTTACATATGCAGGGAGGGTGTGTCAGTATTGTCAGGAGAGCCCTCAGGCATCCCCTAGGATGCTGAGCATCATCATTGGGCTATCTCCTCGTCAGACCGGTACTGCACTGTCTGGCGGACCACCCCACACAAGGTGGTGGCACTCAACCGAAATTAATACAGTAGAAATGATAAGGTCTGCAAAAAATACTGACAATAGACAAAGAAGGAGAGACAATAGATTAAAATTGACTCTGAGCCTTAGGCATCGCGATTTAATAACTCAGAAAAAGGTTCAGGCCAAGATTAAAAAAGGGGAACAAGTGGAGTTAGTACGGGGAATAATGTCCCACTTTAATCCATGAAAAAAAGAAAGGTAGTGTACCTAATCCTAACATAGTGTGGTCAACATGTTTCGCGCCTCTGTGGTCTAGAAATGTTCCCTTGGCACTTCGTCAGGACCATATTGACTACTTCTCCTAACTATAAAAACGTAAATAAGTGCTGGTAGGTCACTTACTAAACGAGGACTATTTGTCACCGTCACTGGGTCAGTGGGTCGCCCTGCATAAAAAACAGAGAAATATAGAAATAGACGTACATTGATGTCTACAAGGTGAACAAAAAGTGATAGAAGTAATCACCCCGAAACAGAGTGTAACACAGTAAACATGACATACAGAGCTTACCATTCCATAGTAGAGATAGGGCATCCTAGGAACGCGCAAGCCTCAAACCAAAGGGAAATAACAAGGTGTAGAAGAATATAATATTACTGTGTATGGACATGGTACAAACTTGTCAATGGTTCCACAAACTTGTGAGAACAACGTGTACAGGAAAAACATTAAGTTAAACTCCCACAAAGCCTTTGAAAACTGATACGAATCTAGCTGTCAACATACATATGAATAAACATAAGCATTATGCCCCAGGGTATGATTAGGCTCCATTGGAGCACGTCTGTTAATGACAACATGTGCTGAAACAGTGAAAAAAAGATAAGTGCTCAGTCCAAGCTACTACACCTAGTGTTAAAACGTAGAAATATTGGTTGCCTACACAAGATAGTAGTTAAACAATACATATTGTTAGTTGATCGGGTTTCCTCATCACAGTCTCGTGAGGGGAGTGAAAGGCTGTCACAGCACCATAAATTAAGCGATCGTCACAACACTTACTTCAGATCTTCCTCCAGTCTGCTGGTTAACCTACCCGGGGTTGCATGCCTGAAGACAGCTGCACAGCGTCCCGGGAGGGTTATAAATAGCTGGAATCAGGCGCGCAAATGTGCGCGTGTGACCAGGAGTTCAGGAATGATCAAGATCGGTCATAGAAATCAAAAACGGACTACAAAAAAATATGCAGCGGCCATCTTGGTGGTAGAATTTGTCACAGGAGCCAAAGATAACTATGTGGGAGTCTGTCTGCATGTGAAGGAAGCACAAACATGGTATAAAATGACATCCACTGATAAAAATAAAAATAATAATAGGCAAGTGAGAGTCCAAGACCCACATGGGGCTAGAATGGTTGATGGTGTACAAATTGGAAAAGAAAAATGTAGGAAATACACAGCAAATATCTGTCGGTTGATTGGATCAATGACAAATCCCTGTAAGAAGTCTGGAGGGCAGGACAGGATGTAAGAGGCATATCCTGGGAAACCTGTATAGGTGATATAATAACACCAAAATATTAACCAGCCTAGAAAGCAGTTTTTATTATTTTCACAACAGTCACAGAATATCGAGTTAATAAAACTGATTTGTCACTGATGTGACTGATTTAAGGTGACAAGGTACACCATGGGATCTCATCATTTTGGCCTTCACTAGACGTCTTGAGTCTAAAAATCCAAGTTGTTCCGTTCGAAATAGATACTTGGGATCATTGTTATTATGTCTCAACACCTGTAAAACTACCCACCATAGGTCGTCAGGGCCATGGTGTGCTTCCAAGAAATGAGCACTGAGTTTAGTAGTAATACGGGAACACCTAATATTACCTCGATGTTCATTGATTCTTTGTTTGACAGGTCTGGTAGTCATGCCAACGTACTGTAAATTGCAAGGACAAGTAATCAAATAAATACATTGTCGAGTATTGCAATTCGTGTGTCTCTACAGGTGCCAGGTGCCAACATGTTTCAAATGCAAATGGTCCACCCGTTTGGTCAAGCAGCAGACATTACAGGGCCCACACGGGTAATGTCCGGTAACAGGAGGTAGATTCCATAAAGTAGTCTGGTTTGACGTATCTCCTTGTATACGTGGACGTGTATGCACAACTAAATCTTTAATGTTGGATGATCTTTTGAAGGCAAAAAGCGGTCTCGGAATCTGGGTACCCCCACAATGTAGAATGCTCCAACGTTTATTGATGAGTTTTTTGATGGTGTTGGACAGAGGGGTATATGTGGATACACAAATTATCCGAGGTTCTGTTTCCCTAGTAACAGGTGCTAACAGAGCTTCCCTGTGGTTATTACGAGCCCTCTTATAGGCCGGATTGATAATCTTCTTAGGGTAATGACGATTGTGTAACTTATGTTTCAACTCAAGAGCCTGAATGTCAAAGGATTGAACGGAGCTACAGTTACGACGTAACCTCAAAAATTGACCAACAGGGAGATTGTCACACAGGGCCTTTGGGTGATGGCTGTTGTATAGAAGCAAGCTATTCCGGTCAGTATTCTTGTGATACGTATCGGTCACAAGTTTACCATCAACAATCCTGATCATTAATTCCAGGAAAGGAACTTGAATAGTAGAGAGGTGGGCAGTAAATCTCAAAAAGGGTCTAAAGTATTGACCCAGTAGATGAAGAGATCTACATCCTGTACAGAGCCTTGCCAAATAATAAGTATGTCATCTATATATCTTCGCCACAATTTGATGTTATCATGATAAGGATTGGATGCAGGTAAAATGAACAATTTTTCAAAATGATACATGGCATGCCAAACTTGGAGCAAATGTGCTGCCCAAAGAAGTTCCCCGAATCTGATGAAAGAAGGAATCCTCAAATTGAAAAAAGTTCTGCGTCATAGCTAAGGTAGCACATTGCATCACAAAATGCACAGGAGTGGGGGAAGACCAGGAGCACTGTAGGAGAGCAGACTCCACGACTCGTAGGGTGGCTTCCTGGGGAATGTTCGTATATAAGGCCTCTACATCTGAAAGGATCAGTACCTGCGTTTGCATAGTGGAATTGACAGTCTCAATCAAATTGAGGACATCTTTGGTGTCTTTGAGATAAGTTCTGGAATCCCTTACCAAGGGCTGTTGAAAAAAATCACAATAGCCCCTCCTTTATCTGCTGGTTTTATCACTATAGATTGATCAGCGGACAGAGTTTGAAGGGCCTCCCTTTCAAGAGTAGGTAAGTTGATAAATGGTTGTTTTGGGTGGACCTGGTCAAGGTCTGATAAGACAGCTTTTTCAAAGGCCAGGACCTCACATGGAAGAGAATGTGATGGAGGCATAAAAGTAGAAGGTTGTTTTAGACCTATGTCATCAACAGTGGGATGAGCAGGCCGGTCTCTGAAAAAGAAGTGAAGACGAACCTTCCTAAAGAATTGGGACAGCTCACAATTTAAGCGGAAAAAGTCCTCAAATGGTTTATGTACAAAACCTAGGCCTCTATTCAGGACTCTCGATTCATCTCTTGTCGACTGGATAGGTTAACCACTAGGTCCTCGGAGGGGGAATCTTGCCCTGACTTCGGGTGACCATTTGTGGTTCCTCTCTGCCCCAGTGAACTCTCCTGCCTCTTCCTCTCCTTCTGCCTCTTCCTCTGCCCTGACGCGGCCTAAAAAAGGTCCATAAGGTAACATAGGGCGAGGTTGAAAGAATGGATAGGGAGGTTGCCAGAAAACGGGTTGATTAATAGGATAATGTGGAAGGTTGTAAAAGGGTTGAGGCATACTGTCATCAGTGCTCCATCCGTCGGATGAGGAACTGCTGCTGTAATTACGCACTTTTTTATTGGGCTCTATGGAATCATCTGATGAGCGGGATTGTGCATCAGCCTCAAAGTCTTCCTTAATATAAGGATAGACCTTCTCCCGTTTAAACTTATTAATGTCTTTTTGTAATTTAGAGATTTTTTGCTGGGTGAGGAACTCTTTGGTCTCATTGAGTTCCGTGTTAATCTTAAGGAGGCGGCTCATGAATGCTGCTAAGGTGACTGTCGTTTTTATTGTGCTTTCCACACAGTTAATATGTATGGTGATGGATTCGGCTAGACGTTTTGAAGTGTTAATGATGAGGACAAGCCAATCACGGGTGCACTTCCATGCAACCTGTGCCCAGTCTTTCCTAAAGGCCAAATCCTGTAGAAAAATCCTGGGCACATTTGAGACCAAAAGACCGTTCGGGGCAATGTTGGCTCTAAGGTATTCCGTCATGATCGTGCCATGCATTATGGTTTTGATCAATTCGCGCTTAAGAGAGGATAGTTTGTCCAAGTCCTCCTTAAGGCTGCCTGTTTGACCCGAGCCATCACTAGTGAGAATAGAAGGGGCCTGGAGAATGGCCAAAACTACCTCATAGTCATTGCTGAGGCCTTGGAAATGATCCACGGTTCAGGTTAGACGGAGAAGAACGTAAAATCAAGGATAGAAGTTACCCTAAAAAAAGAACAATATAAGTCCCACAGCAAAACTGCTGTCCAAACTATCAAAACAAAGAAAGGGATGGGGAGAATTGTGGTCCAGTGTACTGTCTCCCAAAGCCTAGATACGAAAATAGAAAAAATACACTGTTCCAATATTTACATATGCAGGGAGGGTGTGTCAGTATTGTCAGGAGAGCCCTCAAGCATCCCCTAGGATGCTGAGTATCATCATTGGGCTATCTCCTCGTCAGACCGGTACTGCAATGTTGGCGGATGAGGTGTGAAGTAGCTTGGGCTGAACATAAAAGGTGTGCCTGGGGGAGGAGATCTGCCTCAGCAGATGGTGAAACAGGATGGGGGAGAGCAGCCAAACTGGTCTTCAAAGGAGGGAAGGTCATTTGGAGCAGCTCAGGACCTCCCCCATTTCCTGCAACCCCTCTTGATTTGATTTGGAGAGGGCAGGAGAGGGGTGTATTTAGGATCTTTAACCACGCCAGTGGGTGGGCTCAGCCAGACCTAACCTCCAAAATTCTGGTTCAGCCCTGTTGATTTTTTAAAGAATGTTGCTCCCTGGTATTGATTTTTGCCACTATTCCCAGGAAGTGGTCATCCAAGGGGGAAGTTGCCTGTCTGTTATGGACAGTTAACCCCCCCATGGTCCACCCCAGGAGCAAGGATAAATATGGCAGAGCTGTACCCATGCCTCAGATCCCTACAAGGAAGAACATCAGAAGGACTGCCATGCTGGACCGCTGACCTGCACCTGGACACTTCACTCTGAAGGACTGCACCAGCTGCACACTGGGGCTTCACCACTAAAAGTACTTTGCTTGGCTTCAACTGGTTAAAGAAGGGACTCCCTGCTTGCTACAGGTGAAAAATAGCTAACCAGAGTTCCCTGCATCAGCTCCTGAAGAAACTGACCACCTTACCACTGTCCAGTGGTCATTTTAGAGTTTGAGCCATTCTGGGAGTTGGAGTCCTAACCCTCAAGGAGCTTGTGGAACGTTGGGATGAAATGTGGGCTCCTAAAGGACCTTCTAAAACCTTCTGGAAAAATATCCAGAAGTTTGTAGAAGATTGGAGAACTTTTGAGAAAATGCGTCATAAAGGGATCGACCCACCGTTGAGAGTCAAAGCAGCTTACGTCGACCACGACCGGGCTTGACTTGCAGGTTTAGCCCACTGAAAGGCTCCAGAACCCCAGATTTCCAGGATTTCACTAGGTGCTCTTGGAAAGGCAATATGGCAACATTGACTCGAAATCGGCTTGCTGTGGAGGTTCGTCCGAATTCAGAGAGAAAAAGCTCCAAATAAACAGCTACCAAATGAACCAATTGTACAAAAAACAGGTAAAACAAATGTACACAAAGGGCCAATGCCCAGTCCAATGTACTAAGGGCCCACAGGGCCACAGGGCACAGTCCAAGGCCCAACTTGAATCCTGACTTCATCCGGACAGAACTCTGCAGGGGCATCAGTTTACAAGTGGGCAGGCACCTCAGGGGGATGAGCGGTGGGGGACACCTCAGCAGAATATGGGAACAAGCCCACTTCTCCATGCCCATGCTTCATGCCCATTTCTCTGTCCTGGGGAGTGCAAGGCCACAGTCTCTCAGGTGGGTGACTTTCCCACTGGTTCTGGAGGGAGCTCCATGACCATTTCTCTGTCCTGGAGAGTGCAAGGCCACAGTCTCTTAGGTGGGTGACGTTCCCACTGGTTCTGGAGGGGGCTCCATGGCAATTTCTCTGTGCTGGGGAGTGCAAGTTCACAATTTCTCAGATGGGTAACTTGTCCACTGTTCCTGGAGTGGGCCCTTTGAACAGCAGTCCCATCCAGTAGTTGGCCCATCACATTTCGAATGCTGCTATTCCTCAGGGCAAAGACATCATGCACCGACCCCGGATACTTAGCATTGACGTGGGAGATATACTGGTCCGCCAAGCACACCATCTGTACATTCATAGAGTGGAAACTCTTATGATTTCTGATCAGTCACCCCTATAATGTTGAGGATCTGTCCCATTGCATAGAACTCACCTTCAGTTTGGCCAAATCTTCCACCTGGGGAAATACAATGTAGCTGCACATGTGTCTATTGAGAACATTGGCTGTGACATTCCTGCTGCCAAGCCCACTGTCACTTGGAAAGAACCAGTTGCCAGGAAATGGGGCACAGATAGAACTTTCATAAGAGGGGGGATCCCAGTGCGGTGAAGGATAGCAGATATCAGGACAGGCTCCAATTGGGCACACAGCTCTGTGATTGTGGCCCTGTCAAGTCTATAGGTGAGTATTATGTGCCTGTCCTCAATTGTTGCCAAGTCCACGAGGGGTCTGTACACGGGGGTATGTCTCCATATCCTATTCATCCACAGCGGTAGCAATCTATGCAGCAAAAGAGTGAAGAGCCTATCACAAACTGAACAATGGGGCTACAACAGAACATTGCATGCTCTTAACTTGTAATGGGTCAGTGTGAATTGTCCAGTATGTCCAAATTTAAACAGTGACACAGCAATCATCCAGGGCTTGCCTCCACCCCTGAAATGGCATCCGCCTGTCCTTTGTGAAGGGACAGGTAGAAGTGAGTTAATTCCGCTGACGTTGTGCGCCGTTGCGGGAGGCGGTCTGGAACTGCCGCGCAACTCCTCATTGGGTAACATTTGGCTCTATGGGTTACAGTTGCCAATGGTGTTCTATGCCGGCAGTGACGGTATGCACCACTGAGGACATGACTGCCATTTTATATCAGATTCCCCACTTGCTAGCTGATCTTCTACAGGAGAGGACCTGCACTGCATGTGCTGCTGTGACCTGTGTCTGGAACCTACCATGGCCCGTGTGACTGGGGAAAGGGCTCCTGCCTTCTCTTCGGCAGAGTTGGAGAGACTGATGGATGGGGTCTTACCCCAATACGGACTGCTGTATGGGCCTCTAAACCAACAGGTGAGTACACTGTGGGCACGATGCATGTGGCATGAATGCATGTCGTGGTGTGTGTGAAGGCCTCGTGTAAGGGGGTGGGTGGATGTCATCTGGACAGCGTATTGGTTGTGTGCTGGGTCATGTGTGTGCAAATGGTGTTGTGAAGGGGTATGGTGGGCCATAAGTGTAACAGGCAGGACTGTCTGACTAATACTATTTTCCTGTATGTATTTCCTCTGCAGGTCAGCACCCATCAAAAGAAGGGTATGTGGCGTGCCATCGCCAAGGACATGCGGACCCTGGGGGTCTACGGCAGGTAGAGAACCCACTGTTGGAAACAGTGGGAGGTCCTGAGATGCTGGGCATGGATGACTGAGGAGGCCCAGAGCTGGGGATGGCCTCCTAACGAGGAAGGGGTGCCCGTCGAACCCTGACACCCCTGATGGCCCGCATGCTGGCAGTGGCCTATCCATAGCTGGATGGGTGCTTGAGGGCATCACAGCAGCCACAAGGAGGTGAGTACAGTGCCCATCATCACTACTAACGCCTGGTGGGGTGGTATGTGGGTGGTGGATGTGTGTCAGTGGGTGTCCCCAGGCCAGGCCTGACATTGCAGCATAGGTCCCCTGTTGGCTAGGGTTCTGAAGGATAGTCCTCCTACCTAATTCTTAGGCATCCACTACTGGTCAGGGTTGTGTGGGTCCCAGGTGTGCTGCATTTGCCAGTGTGTGCCCCTCCCCATGCCTTGTTGGCTAGAAATATCACTGGTAGTGCAATGCATAGTGCCTAGGGCTGTTCCCTGTGTGTGACGGTGCTGTGTATGCCAACGGTGATGTTGGTGCAGTCATTGACCAAGTGTATCCTTTGTCTCTTCCCCCCCCCTTCTTGTTGTGTCACCCTGTCCTTATGTGTATTAGCATTGTCTGGTGGAGGAGCAGAGGCACCGGGGATGAAGAGAGGTGCATCCCACAGGACCCAGAGTCAACTGACAGTGCGGTCACCAGTGGGACGGAGGGCGAGGGGAGCACCATGGCAGAGACTGGAGGGGACAGTTCTGACACAGATACCTCCTCCATTGGGAGCTCCCTGGTGGTGCTGGACACCTCTGTGACCACCCCAGTGACAGGTACAGTCGCCACCCCCATACCAGCACCGCCCTCCCAGCAGCCCCTCAACGAGTTGCCCGTGCCGGCTCACCCAGGAGGGTGGGCATCTCCTTCACCCCAGGCACCTCAGGCCCTGCCCCAGTGAGCCCTGCTGCCCTGAGTGAGGAGGCTATTGACCTCCTGAGATCCATCTCTGTGGGGCAGTCAATAATTGTGAATGCCATCCAGGGGCTGGCAGCCCACATGCAACAGACTAATGCATTCCTGGAGGGCATTCCCACTGGCTTGGCAGTTCAACAGAGATCGATCCAGGCTCTGGCCTTCTCTCTGATGGCAGCCATTGTCCCTGTTTCTACCATCCCGCCTTCAACTTCAACTTCCTCTTCCCAATCCCATTCTCCTCAACCCCAACCTATCCCAAGCACACAGGCAGATAAGCGTGCACACAAGACAACACACAAGAATGGCACAGGCAAACACAATCGCCACACTTCATCCCACAGGCACTCACACAAACACCATCCAGATGCAGACACACAACATCCACAATTCCCACTGTCTCCCCCTCCTACTCCACCTCCCTCCCAGATCTGTCTAGACACACACTTACATGCACTATACCATCACCCACTATCAGCATCACCACCACACCTAGCAGAACACACACCTAACTGGCAGACACCTCCACAACAGCCATGGACACGTCCCCTGTGTCCTCTCCCACTGTGTCTGTTCCTCCCTAAGGTACACAAACGCAAGTACTCAGACACCTCACAACAGCATCCAGCCCATGCACCTGCACCCAAAATGAGCAGCCAGACACCTCCATCAACCACTCCCTCTTACTCCACTCCCAAACCTTCTCCCTCTTCCTGCCCCAGTGTCCCTAAGAAACTGCTCCTATCCACCATTGACCTCTTTCCTACCCCTCCCCCCGTCCTGCACATCTGGCCAGGGTGGGAAGAACCAAGCCAAGCACCTCAGCCACCTAGTCCTCGGGCCCAGTCATCACCACACCCACTTGTGGTGGAAAAGGATCCAGGGCACATGTCCTGAGGGTGAAGGAGCCTGCCCAAGCTGCTGCCAAGAAAGAAAAGAGCCTGCCCAAGCTGCGGCCAAGAAGTGAAAGGAGCCTGCCCAAGCTGCTGGTAAGACGTTAAAGCAGCCTGCCTCAGCTGCTGCCAGGACGACTAAGGAGCCTCCCCACCTGCCAGGAAGATCAAGGAGCCAGCACCAGCAGTCAGGAAGGGCAAAGAGCCTGGGGCAGGAACTGTGACAGATCCCTCACCACCAACCATGGTTGTGCAGCAGTCCAAACATACTTGGATGTTTGTGGTGGTGCCGACTGTCGATCTGACGCTTTCGCCACAGTCATAATGTGGCTGTCCGACTGCCTAGGACCGTCAGGCTCATTATTAGGGCCTTTGTCCCCTAAGTTAAATCCTGTTGCTCGTTGCCAAGGTACCAAGGGTTGAGCTGGGTTTAAATTATTGAGACCTAAATGAACCTGGTGAGGGTTAGTGGCCTATTGCTAAGTGTAGGTACTTACCTGACCTTATCAGTAATCCACTTTCCAACACACCCGAACTTCCCCGGCTGGTCCACAGGACACAACCTCGACCTGGAAACAAAAGGTGACCCTTGTGAGAACATTGTCTGACTTTACATGTAATTTTAAAGTTGTTTTCCATTTATTCCTGTGGTGCGTAATTTACACAGAAACAGAACTTTTTTTAAAATTTGAAAAATCATAACTTAAGAAGTACTTACCCGACTTGGATGATCTTGGTCTTAAAACCTTCATAAAAATCTGAAGTAATTTTTCTAAATTGGTCTCCAGTTAGTCTTTTGAGTGTGTGTCCATATTTATTGATACTGTGAGTACAAGAAATGCTTAGCACATCTCCTGGATTAGCCGAACTACTCAACCAATCTACAAAACAAATAGATCATTAGGTAATCTATTTTGCCTCTGAATACCCAGGTGTGAATGCCCAGAATCTCTGCACATGTACATTGTTTTTGCATATGGTATAGAGAGCCAGCCTCTAACAATGGCATACACATGAGCAGGAGTAACATAATCAACAAACAATTAGAAACATTCAAAAGATTGGGCCAGGACAAAGGTACTGTCAAACTAAATATTTATAATGAAAATGAGATAAATATCTCAAAATGTTGGTTTAATATAAAGGGTACAGGAAAGAGTCACCCAAATGTCTAAAGGTTGGGTCGCATGCCCAGCACTTGCCTCCTATTCATATTGTCAGAACCAACCTCCTACGAAAAAGACATCAACGGGGCAGATAGCAGGCACCTGCATTATCTTACTTTTTTGGGGGGGGGGTCCATGGGCTTGGGTTTAGTAGGGATGGGTTTGGTTTTGGGAGCGGTGTTTTTGGATTTGGGATGAGTGATTTAGGATGTGCTAAGGCATGGGTTGGGGTATGGAAGTGGTAGAAAGACTGTTGGGAGGGTGGATTTACATTTTGGAGAGGTAGTTTGGGATATAGAAGGGGTGGGTTGGTATGTGGAAGGGGTGGAAAGATGTTTGGAAGGGATAGTTTGGGATGTGGAAGGGGTCAGGGCAAGGACAAAGAGAAGGTCTTCTTTAGGAAAAATTGGGTAGTGTGGTTGGCAGGGAGTTCGTTTTGGAAGGTAGAGGCAGTGTTAGTGTCTGATGTGTCTTTTGATGTTCCTAGTGCCTGTAGTTCCACTTTATGTGGTGTACATGTTAGTTTATGTCTCTTATTGGGTGTCTGTTGTATTAATGACAGTGGGTGTTCAGTGTGTGTAACATGCAATGTATGTGTGTGTGGATGGGTGTGCTGTAGAGGCTCTGTGCGTGGATGTGGTGCCTGTGGATGTGCTGGTACATGTGACTGTGGGTCTGAGTGTGGGTGTGGATATTTGTGTCACAGAAGAGTGTTGTGTCTGCAGGTTTGGTGGTGGTGGGTGTCGATGTTTGTGTTGTAGGTATGCTTGTGGTGGTGGGGGCGGGGTGGTATCCGTATGTTTGTGTGTGTGTGTGTGTGTTTCTTGCTGTGTTTGCATTGGATGTGCTGTTTGTGTTTGAGAGGGTGCATGCAAATGTGTGAGTGTGCTTTGGATAGGACTGGGAAGAGGGATTTTGGATGGAGAATGTGTAGGGATTGGGGTAGGAGGTTGGGATGGGTGGGATTCTGCAGTCAGTGAGGAGGCCAGATCCTGGAATGACCTCTGTAAACCAAACATGGCACTGTGAATGCCATCCAGGTCAGCTAGCATCTGTGCCATCTGACCACTAAGCCCATGGATTGCATACAAAACTGCAGTCTGACCTACAGAGATAGTCCACAATAGGTCAATAGCCTCCTCATTGAGCGCAGCCTGGGAGACAGGGCCATGGCTAGAGGTGTTTGCAGCAAAGGTGATGGCACCCCTTTTAAGGTATTGGATATAGCTAACTGGAGGGAAGCAAGTAGGAAGGTGGAGATGGAAACATGGGTGTGGACAGCGATACAGGTAGACTTGTTGTACTGGGGTCCACTACCACTGGGACTAATGTTCGGTGGAAGCCTCCCAAGATGATGTTGAGACACTGGTGGTCTCTGTGCTAGTCCCCTCACCCTCTATGGCACTGGGTCCCTCAGTGTTGGTGATGTCTGAACTGGTGCCCAGCTTCTTCCATGTTGAAGTGGCTGCTGCCACTTTCGCCTTAGGTTCAATAGTCTGAGTGTATCTGTGTAAATAGAATGGAACATGAACTTTGCTCACAAAACACTTGCCAAGTCTACATATTAAAACAGATTCAAGTCTCTCAAACTTGCCTTCTTTATCATCAGTATCTCAAGCATTTAGGAAAGAATTCCACAAACCATTTGCTCATATTTAGAAATTCCCCATGCTAGCTCCCATTTCATGTATGCCTTTTGTGTCTCATCCACTTTTATTTCTATGCATGACAAATGGCATCGAAAGCATGAGTACATACATAGGCCTGGTTCCATTCCTTGTTCACTTCAGTACAGAGCAAAAACATGTCCACATTTCCAAAAGATTCATGTTTTGGGCCTGATATTGATTTATCCAGATGGGAAAATCTAACATCTATGTGCATAAACTGACTTGAATCTTGCTGTTGGAACATATTTCTAGCATATTTCAGATGCAAAATGATGCCATTGTACACACATTTCCAGACCTTTTGGAGCAGATGCTCATGATCATATTGTCATTGTACCAACTTACGAATGTAAAATCTGAAACATCAACAGTATCATAAGCTTATACTATGCCATGTCAGCAATAATAGGGCCTAAATTACCTTGTGATGGAGCATCACATGTGACCCAATCCTCAAGATGGGACATGTGTGGTACAAATGCCCCTTACAACATGGAGAAAATGCAGGTACTCCTTTTTCTCATGCAGACATGTGTCTGGTCTGAACAGTATTTGTCTTGTGATGAGGAAACTAGTGAAAACCTTTAGCATAAAACAATATACCAAACACGGCATAAAACACGTCTTAAATTAAAAACTTACACCTTCAAAAATCATCTTCTCCATTGGTTGTGTGTCATCCTTCAAGGTGATGCCAAAGAACATTGTTTAAAATGATAAAAAGTTAATCAAGAATAGCTACATACAATAAATAGCCCCTGCAAACAGTGCCCAGACCAGTTAGATTTAGCCAGAGCTAAAAATGGTGGGGTTCTATAAAGAAGCCATTTACTGAAATATATTATTCTGCACCAATTGATTCCTCTCAGAACATCAAAATTCAACCTATTAATTTCCTCCCACATCTTTTTTGTTAATGCTAGCCCTTCATACATTTCTCATTTTTTGATAGCTTTCGAAAACTTCAGATCTGCAAGCAGCCTTTTCTGTTCTACCGCTCACTTATAGTCTGGGGGTTCCACCAATTCTACTACCACTTTTTGACTATCCCGAATCTGTTCACAATTAATGTTACTAAATATGGTGAACATTGCTCTAGAAGAGTGAAGGAACAGGAAATCACTGTGTACTACTTCCCCAATTTCCGACAAACTCTTCCACCTATTGTTGGACAAAAAGTCTACAACCTTCCTAAATCTGACACTCTCCCTTTTTCCTACTACATCGGGATCCAGCTGAATGCCAGACTCCCACACCAATTCTGACAGAGGAGTGGAAGTGTTGATATGAGGAACTGTGTATCTCAGGTAGAGATTGACCTGCTTCCTGAAAAAACACCTTAGACTCATAGCTAACTTTCTTTGGTGATTTTGTTAGTTTTACCACATCATGTATGCAATGCACCTTAAAAATCAACTCCAAGAAATCCTGCTAAAAAATGATATTGTATAATAATAGTATTTAAGATTGGGAAGTGCCAAACTGCACTTCTCCAATTCCACATATAAAGTGCTTAGTGCTATTCGGGCAGTTTTATTTTACCAGATAAAAGATATAAACATAGACTCCACTTTTCTAAAAAAAGGATGTGGTTAAAACACATGGGGTAGCTGAGAACAAAAAGTTAAATAATGGCAGAATAGACATTTTGATTAAAGCAACTCCTCCTAAAATAGTTAAAGAAAGCGATCTCCACCGTGCAGACATAGCTTGTACTTTAAAAAGCAAAGGAGCAAACTTAAGATCATATAAATCCTCAACTTTTGAGGAATATCTAATCCCCAAATATCTTTTGGGCTGAACGTTTACACAAGGCACAATTTCAGGGCATAATCTATTTGAGCTGCATCCGCAAAGAATAATTTGTTGTTATGTATTTATTAGCCCCCCACTTGCTCAAATTGCGAGAATGTCCCAAAGGATTTTCCCTGTGAGCTTTTGTTGCCACTCTGCAAAATGGGAGGCCTAATCTCACTATTCTGCCTTACTGCAATTGCTAATGGATCAAAGAAAAAGCAAATGAAATTGGTAAGAGTGGGCAGCCCTGCTGAGTCCCTCAACATACTTAATTTACCCACCACTGTGACGTTTATTATAATATTGGCTTCGGCATTCCCATACATCCTGTGCACCAACCCTGTGATCTGGGAAGGCACCCAAAAATTCGCTAAGATGTCAAACAGCGTTTCCCAGACCACAATGTCAAATGCCTTTTGTGCATCCAGTAAAAAGAACTGCAGCACGAGTGATATTGACAGAAAAATAGTCCAGTGCTTTGGCTAGATAACGTGTATTTGTTGCCAAGTGGTGACTGGAAATAAAACGATTCTGGTCACGATAGATTCATTCGGCTGCTATAAAATTAAATCGATTGGCAAGAAGCTTCATGATTATTTTATAATCAGAGTTTAATAAAGTAGTTGGGTGGTTCGAGTTAGGATCTTCCCCATCTTTATCTTTTTTCAGTAACCTGACCACATTCCCTGCAAGGAACAATATCCAAATAGTGCCTCCCTTCAGCATTGTGTTGGCTACCAATAAAAAGTATTCTGCCAATACATCAAGGAATGATTTTAAAAATTCCGCTGGGAGGCCATCAGGGCCACACACCTTACCATTTTGGAGGCTTTTATCCACCCCACCAGTTCATCCTTGGTTAAAGGATAGTCAATACTTTCCATGAGCCATCCCTGGTTTACTAAGGATCTTAGAATGCTTCAAAGAAAATATCGCCAACAAGAACGGTGATGGAAGCTTAGTCCCAACCCAACTGAGAGAGATATGTACAAAGAGGCAAGTATCAAGGCCAAATCTACATATTTGAATCAGAAAATTAAAGAAGCACTCTATACCCCCAGAGACGTTTTCAAAGTAGTCAGGGCTCTGACTGCTCCTATTCCCCAATTGGAGTTAGACAATTCCCAAGAGTTCTGTAATAAGGTAGCAGTCTCTTTTAAAATAAAGTTCTACAAATTCATGCTAATTTTAAGTCTTCTGGAGGAATAGACAGTTGTAGAGAAACTTTGGATAATAGCTTAGACATAGATCGCCCTTTGTTAACACATTTTCAACCCTTATCTTCAGTGAGAATTAAAAAACTCATGTCAGAAATTAAATCTGGCTCTCCCAATTATCCTTGCCCTCCCTATGTCTTACAACTTGCTCCGGATTTGGTCTCCGAAGCCCTAGCCCCTATTTCTCATGAGGTCCTCACCACAGGGCTTTACCCTCTTGCTTGGAAGGATGCTACAGTGATTCCGTTAAAAAAGAAACCAGATGGTGCTAGACAAGACCTGAATAATCTACGCCCCATCTCTCTACTTCCTTTTCAGACTAAGATCTTTGAGAAACAGTTTAATAAGGAATTAGCTGATTTTCTATCTCAGGAGAGTTAGACCCCTTCCAACATGGTTTTAGACAGGCACAAAGCACTGAATCAGCACTCATCACCACCTCTGACACAATCCGTAGATTGGTGGATGAGGGACATGGAGCCATACTAGTTTTGTTAGATCTATATGCGGCTTTTGATACCATTTCTCCTCAGATTATGATATCCCGCCTCTATCAGGCAGGGATTAGGGGCACAGCCTTAAATACTCTCACATCTTTTCTTAAAGACAGATCGATTAGAATGAATTGTGGGGACTTTACTTCCCCAGCTTATCATTTACCCTGTGGTGTCCCCCAGGGCTCATCATTTAGCCCCACACTTTTCAATCTGTATGTTGCGCCCTTAGCTAAACTAATAAGGAGTTTTGGCTTTTTGCCTACCTCTTATGCTGATGACACACAGTTGATTATCCCATAATCCAAGAATTGGGAGGAAGTGGCAGATCGTTTAAAAAATTGTGTGCAAGAGGTCAATAGGTGGATGTGCTCAAATTGGCTCAAATTAAATAGCAATAAGATGGAAATCTTATGTTTTGGATCTGCTAAGGGTTTGTGGAGTTCTTGCTGGTGGCCAACAGATTGCGGTATTTTATCTGCTCCTATTGTTGCCATCAAAATCTGGGCGTTATTTTTGACAATACTCTTTCTTTCAAGCTGCAGGTTAACCATGTCATTAAAATGAGTTTTTGGATTCTAAAATTGTTGAAACAAATTCTCCCCTATTTGCAGAGGGAGTGGAGAATCACTGTTATTTTAGCACTGGTCATGTCTAAATTGGACTATTGCAACACCTTAATGCTTAATCTTGATAAGTCATCTCTCAAGAAGCTTCAGTTAATTCAGAATACAGCAGCTTGTTTTGTACTTGATCTTTTGCGCTCGGCCTCTGCTAGTGACAGTCTGAAACAACTGCACTGGCTGCCGGTGGCGAGTCAAATTAGGTTTAAAACCCTATGTTTGACTTATAAGGCTACACAGGGAAGTGGACCTGATTATTTATCTTCCAGACTATGTTAGTACAGACCTAAACGTAAACTTAGATCCATGGGATCCTTTTTAATTCAGGTCCCTCGTACTTATAAAGCCAGATGGGGTGACAAGGCATTTACGGTAGAAGCGGCCAGATGCTGGAATTCTCTCCCTCTCGGCATAAGGAAGGAACAAAACTTTATGGCTTTTAAGAGGCTTGTCAAAACATGGTTGTTCCCGCGTTAATTCAATCTTCTCTTGCTCCTCTCTTGAGCGTTTCAATGCTTCAGCCGGAACGCGCAATATAAGTACCACAATACAAATACATATCTTAGGTAAAGTAGGAATAGTGTATTCTCCAATGCTTCTGCATCTTCCGCTTGATTTTGGCTATATATCCATCTATAACGCTCTAACATAATTCCCCATACTTTTCTTTGTTCCATACACCTTACCCCAGAGACTGGGCATTTCAAAGCATGAATCATATGGCTAGCAGCCTGCTCATGTGCCTGCCACGCTAAGAATCTCCTCATAAAATTACTTTACTCATCAACTTTCTGCATGTAGGCAGGATTCACCACCTTGCACCAAGTACAATACAGCTCACTTAACGCCTGGTTGTCCTGGTCTAGTTCTTTCTTATTTGCTCTGAAAGGATGCCTTAAAAATGCATCTAAACTATCAAGTCTGCTTTTGTTGTTTTATGCTCCTAATATTAGAAGCATCTTTTGCTATCACGATCCCCCTTAAGTATGCTTTTAGAGCATCCCACGCTACACTAGGAGGGGCTGACCCATGGTCCCTGCTTAAAAACTATTTAATCTCCTCTTCAGATTTCTGAACCTATCATTCTTCTTGTAGGTTCTTCTTGCTAAGGATCCACCTCCTAGTTTGGCCATACCTCTCTCCACCAATACCTCCAAAGCAAATATTGAGGGGTCTGAAAAGCAATTACGAAGCATCCACTGGCCCCTAAAAACCAGGGTTTTTTATTGTAAAGAGAAATCAATCCAAGACAACCCATGGAATTGATTAGACAAACAAGTATATTCTATCGTAGTCAGAAAAGACGCCCTCTATGGATCAATAAGTGCCAAGGTTCTTTGATAGTTCTGCAAAACTTTCAGAACTCTAGGTTTTAGCAGTTTTTTCTTTTTTACTATGGAGTCTATACTGGGGTCCCGGAGAAAGTTGAAGTCTCCTCCCATAATAAATTCACCTGGAACTTGTAATAAAGACTGAAAAGCTCCTTGTAAGACCCCAGGTTACATTTAATGGTGGCGTAAAAGCGTACCAATGAAAGTTGTCGAGAAGGCACCAAACAATTCACCCAGCACTAACTTCCATTTGTATCACTGGCAAAATCCAGCACTTCGGTTCCTAGCCTTTTGGCCAGAAAAATTGCACTGCCACGATGAACCTCTTGGACAGTAGAGAACCCTCTGTAATCTGTTCAATTTTTAAACAGAGAAAATTCCAAAAGCTTCTTGGCTAAAATATGAGTCACTTGCAATAAAACTACTGAATGACTCTCAGCTCTAACCCACACTCCTGTTGAACACCTCTTTTTATTATTATTTAGGCCATTGGCATTCAAAGAAACCACCTTCAATATGCAATTAGACATTGACATCACACAAAAAGACATTACAATTTATCATTGCCCGTACTTTCACATCACAGAGGAGAAAAAATGGACCAAAGAAAGTGCAATCTGCTTGTAAGTGCCTAATGTGCATAAAATGGCAACAAAACAAAAGTGCAAACTTATGGCCCATACGTAATCAATATTTAAAGCGCACTTGTTAAATAAAATGCCACCTAAGCTGTCCATTGCCCTTTTCCTCCATTTCCCCATACAACATAAAGTGCATAAAAGCTGAACCTACACCAGGGCTGACCAGATGTTAAAGTGCATATAGTGCCCAACACCCATCTACATCCTACAGCTTATACCTTGTCTGCCCATGACTTATCCCACGTGCAATCAACTTACTGTCCAACATTGGAGTTCAATCAATAAAGGTATACCTGCTTCCCAGCCTTCGATACAGGTACATATGTCCCACTTTTGATGTGCTGTGACCTGTATGGATGACAAAAAAAACAAAAGAGATAGTGAGTGATTTTGTTTGTCTGAAGTGGTGTGATACAATTTTGTTGCATCTCTTACATGCATTCACAAAACAGTCAGTTCAGATTTATTTTCAAACATTTGAAATTTCCTAGGAAATACTAATTGGCAGTGATCTGTTAAGTAACCTCAACACTTTCTATCTCCTTCAATTCCGTTTCGAAACACCATCTAGGCCTAGGCTAGGAAAACATTCCTACGGTGAGAGCCAATCCTGATTAGTCCAAATCCTTGTGAGACACTAAAAGTCAAACAACCTGTACACTATTTGCACATAACCCCATGCACAGCTACATTGTCTTCATGCCTAATACTCTAAGGGCCAAATGCTATGGTCTGTACCACATATAGGACCTCATTACAACTCTGGCGGTCAGTGACAAAGCGGCGGTAACACCGCCAACAGGCCATCTGTAAAAAAAAATTGAATCATGACCACGGTGGAAACCGCCAACACATACAGCCACTTTAAAACACCAACCACCACAGCGGTAGCTAAAAACACTGCAGTGGTAACCGCTAACAGCCAGGCAGAAGACAATGTACCGCCCACAGCATTACAACAGGCCTATCCGCCAGCTTTTCCGGGGCAGTACCAACACCATCAAAAGCACAGCAGAAACAGAACAATGAAGGGAAATGACTCACCTGTGGACACTCAAGGAAGAACCACAACGCCATGGAGCTGGAGCTGCACTTTTTTCCAATGGTGGTGTGCCTTCTCATAAACCAGGAACACAAACACTGGCGAAGACGACCACGTTGAGTACTGCACCTAGCACACAAGGGAGGGGGGAGGAAAAAGAGAGTGACACACACACGCAACACCAACACCCCCACCCCCAACACCATACACACAAAGAGATGCAACAACATCACATATACGCCCTGTAACCCTCAGGAATAACGCAAGGACAAAAGGAATTGAGTAAAATGAGTGTAATAGTACAGTTTTATATAAGTCCTTAAACAATAATCAGTATGTACAATATATACAAAAGGAGGGACAATGCCCACTCCAAAATGTCTGTGGCCCACTGGCCCATTACACATAGGCCAAGGCCACACTTGACTCCTGCCTCAATACGGAGAGAACGCTGCAGGGGCATCAGGTCAAAAAACACACAGGCACGAGACGGGTAATGGGGTGGCACCTCAACCAGAAGATGGTACAACGCCACTGGCCTGGAGGGGGCTCCATGCCCACTGCTTGGTCCTGGGGAGTACAAGGCTAGAGTCTCTCTAGTGGGTGGTTTGCCCACTGCTTTGGTCCTGGGGAGTAAAAAGCCACAGTCTCTCAAGTGGGTGGTTTGCCCACTGCTTGGTCCTGGGGAGTGTAAGCCCACAGTCTCTCAAGTGGGTGGTTTGCCCACTGCTTGCTCCTGGGGACTGCAAAGCCACAGTCTCTCAAGTGGATGCCTTCTTCCACTGGTTCTGGAGGGGGCCTTGTGCACAGTGTGCTTCATCCTGGCAAGGAGGGGCTGAGTGGATGCATTCTTCACTGGTGCTGGAAGGGCGCTTGTGGCCATTGTGCTTCATCCTCAATGGGGCAAGGTCACAGCCTCTTACCTGTGTGTCACACCGACAGGTGTTGCAGGGACCAGGATGCACTGCAGCCCATGTAGTCACCACTACACACTGCTCGCTGCCGGTGACGGCTGCTCAGTGGATGCCAGTTGCACTGCAGGTGGCGGTGCTGTCAGTGGTGGTGGTAGCCTCCAGGCCTTCACCTGCAGCCTCGCATGGCTGCCCACTGGGGTTGCTGCTGCTGGCGGCGGTGCTGGTGGCGGTGCTGGCTGCGGTGCAGGTGGCGGTGCTGTCAGTGGTGGTGGTAGCCTCCGGGCCTTCACCTGCAGCCTTGGACGGCTGCCCACTTGGGCTGCTGCTGCTGGCATTGGTGCTGCTGGCGGTGCTGCTGGCGGTGCTGCTGGCGGTGGCGGTGCTGCCCGCGGTGCAGGTGGCAGTGCTGTCAGTGGTGGTGGTAGCCTCCAGGCCTTCACCTGTAGCCTCGGATGGCTGAAGTGCCACGGCTGGTGTTGTGTGCCCCTTTCTGCCCTTGGAAGATGGTGATGCCTCCTTGCTTCTGCCAGCCGGTGTCTTTTTCTTGCCCTTGCTGGCTGGTCGTGCCTCCTTTCCCTTGCTGGCTGGTGTCCACTTCTTGCCCTTGCTAGGTGGCGTAGCCTTCTTGGCCTTGGCAGGTGGTGCTGGCACACTGGCTGGGCTGACGGGTGCTCCTTGGAGCCTCTCACACCTGCAGTAGCTGCAGAAACCACAGTGGGCGTGGACTGGGTGGCTGAGGTGCTGGGCTGGGCTTTGGCCACCCTGGCCCTATGTAAAGGACGGGGGAGGGAGGTGTAGGGAATAGGTCAGTGTTGGCGAGGAAAAGCTTCTTAGGGACACTGAGGCGGGAAGAAGGTGAAGGTTTGGGTGTGGAGGAAGAAGGAGTGGTTGTAGGAGGTGTCAGTCTGCTGTGTTTGGGTGCAGATGCATGGGTTGGATGCTGTTGTGAGGTGGATGGCTGTTGGGTGTCTGAGTGCTTGCGTTTGTGTACTTTGGGAGGAGGGGTCACAGACACAGTGGGAGAGGACACAGGTAACGTGTGCATGGATGTGGGGGTGGTGACTGCCAGTGAGGGGCGTGTAGTGATAGGTGTGCTGGTGATGGAGGTAGTGGATGAGGATGTAGTGCATGCACGTGTGAGTGGAGATGCTACTGGGAGGGAGGTTGACAACGAGGAGGAGGGGGACACAGTGGAGGCAGTGGATGTTGGTGTGCAGCATGTAGATGGTGCTTGTGTGAGTTCATGTGAGATGAAGTGTGGTGCTTGTGTTTGCCTGAGCCACTTCTGTGTGTTTATTTGGGTGATTCCTGGTCTGAAGATGTGCTTGGGATAGGCTGGGGTTGAGGGGATTGGGAATGGGTATAGGAAGTTGGAGGGGGGAGGGTGGAGACAGGGACAATGGCTGCCATCACTGATTGGCCGGAGCCTGGAATGCTCTCTGTTGGGCCGCCACGCCAGAGTGAATGCCCTCCAGGTATACAATTGTTTGTTGCAAATGTCCTGCTAGACCCTGGATGGCATTCAGTATGGTTGACTGCCCAACAGAGGGATATCAGGAGGTCAATAGCCTCCTCACTGAGGGCAGCAGGGCTGACTGGGGAAGGGCCTGAGGTGCCTGGGGCAGAGGAGATGCCCACCCTCCTGGGTGAGCGGGCACAGGAAACACGCTGAGGGGCTGCTGGGAGGGCGGTGCTGGTATGGGGGATGGTGGCTGTACCTGTAGTTGGGGTGAGCACAGAGGTGTCCGCCACCACCAGGGAGCTTCCATCAGAGGAGGTGTCGCTGTCGGTACTGTCCCCTCCTGTCTCTGTTGTGGTGCTCCCCTTTCACTCTGTCCCACTGGTACCCTCACCGTCGGTGGATTCGGCCTCCAGGCCCATGTGGGATGCAGCTCCCTCCGTCACCAGTGCCTATGCTCCTCTGCTAGACTATGCTAATACACACAATGACAGGGTGACAAAACAAAAAGGGGGGGGGGAGACAGAGGATACACTTGGTCAATGCAGCAACAACACTATCGTTCTCGTACACAACTCACAGGGAACAGCCCTAGCACTAGGCCATGCACTACCAGTTACAATGCTAGTCACCAACTCATGGGGTACAATGCCTAACACCGTTAGCTGCACACCTGAAACCTGCCAGTAGTGGATGCCCACTAACATTATTGGGGTTGGAGTGAATCTGAGCTTGCCCATCATTGAACATTTCCTGCCATGTTCGCCCTGGCCTAGGGGCATCCACAGCCCACATCCCCCAACCAGGTAATACCTTAACGCATGCAAAGTCATGATTCAGAATCTGTACTCACACTCTTGTGGCTGCTGTGATGCCTTCAAGCGCCCATCCAACTCAGGATAGGCCACCGCCAGGATGTGGAACATCAGGGGGGTCAGGGTACAACGGGCACCCCTTCCTCATTGGGAGGCCAGCCCCAGCTGGGCCTCTGCCATCTTCCTTGCCCAGCAGCGCAGGTCTTCCCACTGTTTGCGGCAGTGGGTGCTCTGCCTCTCAAAGACCCCCAGGGTCTGCACCTTCTTGGCGATGGCACGCCAAATACCCTTTCTCTGATGGGCGCTGACCTGCAGGAAAAATACAGCAGAAAAGGTATTAGTAATACCGTACGGACTGTTATACTCATGGCCCACCATATCCCCCCATCCCCTTATGCACATACATTGACCACCATACATGCAGCACTCTGCCCAGAACCTCTCAGAACCCCCCCACATGAGGCTTACACACACAGCAATCCATACATTAATGCCCATGACTCATACTCACAGTGTACTTACCTGTTTGTCTGGAGGACCATAGAGTAAAGGGTACTGGGGTAGTTGGAGAAACCGGTGGATGCTGTTCTACCCCAGTAGAACCCCATCCATCCATCTCTCCAACTCCTCCAAAGTGAAGGCAGGATCCCTTTACACTCGAGCCATTGTCGCTTCCAGACACAGGTCACAGCAGCACTTGCAGTGTAGGTCCTCTCCTGTTGAAGGTCAGGGAGCAAGTGGGTGAACTGATAGAAAATGGCAGTCACGTCCGCGGGGGTGCATACTGTCACCGCTGGCGTACATCACCACTTCCTCCTGGAATCCATAGGCCCCAATGATAACCAATGCAGTGTTGCACGGCAGTTGTCGACCGCTGACTGCAACGGCGCACAACACCAGCAGAATTACCTCATTTCCATTTGTTCCTCCTCACAGGTTAGTCAGCCGCCATTTTAGGTGGGCACAGACCACAGCACCTAACTGCGTCACAACAGACATTGGCACATCAACTGACTTACGAGTTCACATACTGTTTCTGTAAAGCAAAAATTGCATATTAATGTGGAAATATGTTTGAATATGACTTTCTGCTCAATGTTTTTCACCCTAGAGTTCAACCACTGAGGATGAATAGGAGATGGAGACATCCCCCCTGGTGGACCTGGCAACAATGGAGGACAGGCACATTATCCTGACCTACAGACTTGATAGGGCGACAATCCAAGAACTGTGTGCCCAATTGGAGCCAGACTTGATATCAGATATCCGCCACCCCGCAGGTATCCCCCCCTTTAGTGCAGGTCCTGTCAGTGTTCCATTTCCTGGCAAGTGGTTCCTTCCAAGCGACAGTGGCCATGGCATCAGGAATGTCACAGCCTCTGTTCTCAAACGTGCTGACCAGAGTGTTGTTTGCCCTGATGAAACACATGCACAGCTACATCATATTCCCCCAGGTGGAGGATTTGGCCACAGTAATGGCTGACTTCTATGCACTGGGACATATCCCCAACATCATTGGTGCCATTGATTGTACACATACTGCATTTGTCCCACCCCCCCCCGGAGAAATGAACAAGTGTTCAGAAACAGAACAAGCATTTGCAATGCAACGGGTCTCGCGTTTGCTCATGTTAGAGCTGATAGCGTTGTAAACTCCTAACCTGACTTTTCACCTATCGGGTAAAAGTGTGTTTATATATGTAACCTGAAAAAGTGCAATTAACTCTGTAAAGCGCTCGACTTCTGGCAAGCGAGATCGCGCTCGTAAATTACTGAAAAAGAAGTCCACGAGCCTGATGGAAAACAGCGAGCCTCGCATGTTTTCTGTACTTGGTCGCTGCGCTCGAGGAGGGCTAGCCACCGGAAAAGGCATGACGTATGCGTGCCTTCGACTAATGAAAGCAAGCAGATTTTATTAGGCAAGCCCACAAACCAATAAAAAACACTGACGTGACGTTGACAGGGCTCCGAGCCCTTTTCTGAACACTAAAGAGTCTTGCTGCGATACGCAAGCACGAGCGCATGCAACGCAGGCTCGACCCTAAAAAAGCTTCCACTCTCTGAATGTGCAAATGATATGTTTGGCAGACCAGTACATCTCCCATGTCAATGCAAAGTATCCTGGCCCCTTTGCTTGATGCCTTTATCTTGAGGAATAGCAGCATCCCATATGTGATGTCTCAACTCCAGAGGCACAGGATGTGGCTAATAGGTGAGCCCATGGTCCCCACCCAGTTGATGTAGGTATATGGGTGTGGGTTTGGCCCTAAGGGTGAGTGTGTGCCTAACAGGTAGCACTCAATATTTGCAGGTGACTCTGGTTAACCCAACCTCTCATGGCTACTGAACTCAGTGAGGAATGCCAGGACAAGGACAGGGGAACGTTACAATGAGGCACATGGGCGATCAAGGAGGATCATTGAGCGAACCTTTGGCCTCCTGAAGGCCAGATTCTGGTGCCTCCATCTGACAGGTGGATCCCTGTACTACTCACCCAAGAAGGTGTGCCCGATCATCGTTGCATGTTGCACAACCGGGCCTTGAGACGCCAGGTGCCTTCTTTGCAGGAGGATGAGCCTGGGGATGATCGTGTGGCAGCGGTGGAGCCTGTCGACAGTGACGAAGAGGAGGTAGAGGAAGAGGATGTAGACAACAGAACTACACTAATTCAACAGTACTTCCAGCGACACACAGGTAAGACACTGTAACTTCACCTTCCGTTGCAGTTTTGTGTTTGACATTGGACATGCACCTGATTTCCCTATTTCTATGGCCACTTACTGTACCCATTGGCATCTCTATTTTCAGATATCTGTGTCCTACTCTGGCTCCTGGTGTGTTTACTGTTGCCCACTACAGGTCATACCTATGTATATATGACTGTACATTTGAATTGCAATGTTTACAGCTTGTTAAACATATACATATTTCAATCAATTGACAGACTCCATACTTGTATTTGTTCCAAGGGTGTTTATTTCTGTGATAATAAGTGTAGGGGGTATTGCAATGGGCTGGGTTGATGATGGAGGAATGTCCAGGATAGAGTCCAGTCTATTGGTATCACAGATGCATTGTCCAAGGGGGCATAGGGAGTGGGGCAATGGCAGTTCAAGGTGGACAGGGTGACATAGTGGGACACAAAGGTGACATTCAGGGAAGTCTTATTTCCTGCCGGGGGTCTTGGCAATGTTCTCTGGCTTCTGCCTGGGCCGCAGGGACCTTTTGGGTGGTGATTCTCCGTCTGCAGGGGGAGAGGTGCTGGTGGCCTGTTGTTCCAGTGGCAGGGCATCCTGTCCCCTAGCATCAGTGGAGGTGGAGGGCTGTTCATCGGTGTGGCTAGTGTCAGAGACCCGTTGGTGTGCCACTGCCTCCCTCATGGTGTTGGCCATGTCTGCCAGAACCCCTGCAATGGTGACCAGGGAGGTGTGGATGTCCCTCAGGTCCTCCCTGATCCCCAGGTACTGTCCCTCCTGCAGCAGGTGGGTCTTCTGCAACTTGTCCAGTATCTGGCCCATCATCTCCTGGGAATGGTGGTATGCTCCCAGGATGTTGGTGAGTGCCTCGTGGAGAGTTGGTTCCCTGGGCCTGTCCTCCCCCTGTCGCACAGCAGTCCTCCTAGCTTCCCTGTTGGACTGTGTCTCTGTCCCCTGAACGGTGTGCACACTGCCACTGACCCGAGATCCCTGATCATCCTGTGTTTGTGGGGTGCCCTGGGATCCCTGTAGTGGTGGACACACTGCTGATTGGTGTGTCCTGGGGACAGAGGTATGGGCCTGCTGGGTAGGTGCTGTGGTGGTGTTTCCAGAGGGGGGAGGCTCTGTGGTGGGTTACGACTGTGCCTGGGTAACCGACTGTCCAGAGGTCCCTGATAGGCCAGGTTGGTCATCGTGATCCAGGCGTGCAGAGCTGCTGTCATCACTGTGGGCCTCTTCTGTGGGGAGACTGGATGTGGCTGGCACCTCCTCTACGGTGACATTGAGTGGGGGTCCTGTGGGGATGTAAATGTAGTGTTAATGTTTCTGCATGTGCCATCTCGTGCATGGGTATGTTCCCCTCTATGGTTGTTATTAGCAAGGCAGCTTTGGCTTGTGTGAGTTGTGATTTGGTTTGCTAAGTGATTGTAACTAGTGTGCATGCTGTGGTGATGGGTGTCCATGCAGGTCTGTGATGGGGGTAGATGCATTGGTGTAGCATGCAGGGCTTGGTATTGGGATGGGTGGGTTGTGATGGTGGGGTATATGTGAGGTGGTGGGGTGATGGGCGTGAGGGTAGGGATTGTTGTTTGTGATGGCATGCAGGTAGGGTGGGGGATAAGTATTAAAGGTTTGACTTACCAGAGTCCAGTCCTCCTGCTACTTCTGCCAGGCCCTCAGGATGCATGATTGCCAAGACTGGCTCCTCCCATGTTGTTAGTTGTGGGGGAGGAGGTGGGGGTCCACCGCCTGTCCTCTGTACATGCATCTGGTGTCTTGCAACCACGGAAAGTACCTTCCCCCGTAGATCGTTCCACCTCTTACTGATGTCATCCCTTGTTCTTGGGTGCTGTCCCACGGCATTGACCCTGTCCACGACTCTCCGCCATAGCTCCATCTTCCTTGCCATGGATGTCTGCTGTACTTGTGATCCGAATAGCTGTGGTTCTACCCTGATGATTTCCTCCACCATGACCCTTAGCTCCTCCTCTGAGAACCTGGGGTGTCTTTGTAGTGCCATGGGTGTAGTGTGAATGGTGTGTGTGAGGGTGTGTGTGGTGATGTGTTGGGGTGTGTGCTGTGAAGTGCGTGGATGATGTATGGGTGATGGTGTTTTGTGGCTCCAATTCAGTGGGTGCTCCCCGCTTGTCTCTCTCTCACCTGCCAAAATATTTAGGTCGTAAAGGGTTGTGGGTAATGTGGGTGTGTGTTTTATATTGGTGTGGGTGTGTGGGTGTGTGTATGTGTGTCAGGTGTGTGTAGTTGGAATTGTCCAATGTGGTGTAGTTTTGTATGTGTGCGTGTATTTTGAGCACGGCGGTCTGTACCACCACTGGTTTACCGCAGATGAATGACTGCTGCGGTGATTTGTGGGTCATGATGCTGAGGGCATATTTCTGTTGGCGTAATGGTGGAGGTTTTGGTACTGCCATTTTATCACTGATCTTTGGACTGGCGGACTTGTGTGTGTGTCTGTATAGTGGGGGATTTCTATGTGTGGGTCATAACACGGGTAGTGGTATACCGCCGCGGTCGCGGTATGTTGGTGCCAATCAGCATGGCGGTAAGTGGCACTTACTGCCAATGTTGTAATGAGGGCCAAAGTGACTAAGGGCAGTATGGAATGGCTGCCATGTGTCAGTGAGAACATTGGGGCCCGTATTTATACTTTTTGACGCTAAACTGCGCTAATGCAGTTTAGCGTCAAAAAGTTTAGCGCCGGCTAACGCCATTCTGAAGCGCCATGCGGGCGCCGTATTTATTGAATGGCGTTAGCCGGCGCTAGCAGACCGGCGCTGCCTGGTGTGCGTGGAAAAAAACCACGTACACCAGGCAGCGCCGGCGTTGGGGAAAATGGCGTTAGGGCGTCTTAAAAATGGTGCAAGTCAGGTTGACGCTAAAAAATCGCCTCCACCCGATTTGCGCCATTTTTAACGACGCCCAGACGCCATTTACATGACTCCTGTCTTAGTAAAGACAGGAGTCATGCCCCCTTGCCCAATGGCCATGCCCAGGGGACTTATGTCCCCTGGGCATGGTCATTGGGCATTGAGGCATGTAGGGGGGCACAAATCAGGCCCGCCTATGCCAAAAAATAAAATAAAAAAAAATAAAAATTATACTTACCTGAATTTACCTGAATGTCCCTGGGATGGGTCCCTCCATCCTTGGGTGTCCTCCTGGGGTGGGCAAGGGTGGCAGGGGGGGTCCCTGGGGGCATGGGAGGGCAGCTGTGGGCTCATTTTGAGCCCACAGGTCCCTTAACGCCTGCCCTGACCCAGGCGTTAAAAAGAGGCGCAAATGCGGGGTTTTTTGCCCCGCCTACTCCCGGGCGTGATTTTTGCCCGGGAGTATAAATACGACGCATTTGTGTCGCAGTCATTTTTTTGGACGGGAACGCCTACCTTGCATCTCATTAACGCAAGGAAGGCGTTCACGCAAAAAAATGACGCTCTTTCCTCATTCTTTGGCGCTAGACGCATCTAACGCCAAAGTATAAATATGGCGTTAGTTTTGCGCCGAATTTGCGTCAAAAAAAGCTACGCTAATTCAGCGCAAACGGAGTATAAATATGCCCCTGGGTTTTTTGATGTATGAACAAGTGTGTGTAGTAATGGGACATACTTGTATAGATGATTGAGAACCAGTGTAATTTAGACCTGCAGCACGGGAAATACCTTTCCCCATACGTGGCACCATTACATGTTTGAAACACACAGATACTCTAAGATTTCTAACTATTGGATGTAACTTCACTTGAACAGCATCAGACAACTCTACGCCTTTGAAGATTTTTCTTGCACTTTATATTTCACTTTTTTCGACATGGGTTGTATGTTTTCACTTATACTACTGGTGCAGTGTCTACTGGTCACTGGAAGTAAAGAGCCTGCAGTTTGTCTAATTAAATCTGGAATTGTGAGAAACATGAATTGAAAATGTTGCTTATTTCTTCAGGTGATTTCATTTCAATGTACAGACATTCCTGTCATTGTCAAACAATATTCTGTATCCAGCAAAATAATTCTGTTCACTGCACTCAAATAACCACACTTTACTTATAAACAAAAGGGGACAAATTAGACTGTGTAGAAAGGAGGAACAAATTACTTTGTCAAGCATTTCCCACTCAAACATGTACCTGTTCCTCTGGGTTCCCATATGGCTGGCTTGACAGTAGCAGGAACAGAAAAACCCTTGTGGGGATTTCCAACTCCTCAGTGAAGAAGGCAGGTCCCTTGTTACCTGCTTTGCCTAGCATCCTAGCTCCCAGAGGTCTGTAATAGCAGCAAAGGTCGAGGAGGTATTGTTGGCTACAATGTTAGGAGGCAAGTGAACTTTTTTCCTGATGCCGCATACAAGTACATGGGGTACACACTCTGTTGCAGAGACGAACAGAGCCATTGACTTTCGTGCAGAGCCATCACACATGTTATCCTGAGGCAGTGTCTGTCGCTGGGTGTTCCACCTACTACACCGTCAACTTACACAGACAGCCGTTGTATAGCCAATGTCCTGGCGACAAGGTCAGGCATCTGCTGTTTGAGAACATGAAGCTGTATATTTTTTTTATATTTATGTATCACAGGTACAGCACATATCAATAGCCAGGAAGATAGAGCTATGGCGCAGAATAGTGGACAGGGTCAACGCCGTGGGACAGCACCCAAGAAATAGGGACGACATCAGGAAGAGGTGGAACGACCTACGGGGGAAGGTGCGTTCAACGGTCTCCAGGCACAACATCGCGGTGCAGCGGACCCCCACCTCTTCCCCCACAACTAACAACATGGGAGGAGCAAGTCCTGACCATCTTGCATCCTGAGGGCCTCGGAGGAGTCGGTGGAGGATGGGACACTGGTAAGTCAAATCTTAACTATCACATCCCCCACCCTACCTGCATGCTATAACACACCCCACCCTCACACCCTCCCCTATCACCCCAAATCCTCACCAATCTACACATGACACCAAGCACCAATCCCAACACCAAGCCCTGCTTGACACAACTAAGCATGGGCACCCCTCACCAAAGCATGCCCACTGCACATACCCAGAACACCCCCCCAACCATCATCACACAAGCCCCCACACGGAAATGCCTGCACTGGGGATCACGCACACCCAACCATTGCACACCATTACACACACATATGCAATAATCATGTGCTTATACCCCTGCAGGAACCCGAAGGAACGTCACCACACCAGAGGGTCCAGACAACACCACTCCACCCCCAGAAGAGGCCCACAGTGACGACAGCAGCTCTGCCCCACTGGATCCGGATGACCAGCCCGGACCATCGTGGGCCTCAGGACAGTCGGTTCCCCTTGCCCAGCCACAGCCCAACACCGAGCTGCCACCCTCTGGTAACACCAGCACAGCACCCACCCAGCGGGCCCAAACCTCCCTACCCAAGACAGGTCAATCAGCGGTGTGTCCACCACTACAGGGCACCCAGGATAACCCACCACCCCAACAACAACAGGGACCTGGGGGCAGTGGTAGTGGGCACACGGTCCAGGGGACGGAGGCACAGGAACACCGGGGAACTGGGAGGGCTGCTGTGCGACAGATGGAGGACAGGCCAAGGGAACCAACACTCCACGAGGCCCTATCCTCCATCATGGGAGCATACCACCACTCCCAGGAGACGATGGCCACGGTCCTGGACAAGTTGCAGGAGACCCTGCGTCTGCAGGACGAACTGTATTTGGGGTTCAGGGAGGAGCTTAGGACCATCAGCTCCGCCCTGGGCACCATTGTAGGGGTGCTGACGGACATTCAAAAGACCTTGAGGGACACCGTGGCACTTCAAGGGGCACCTGACACTAGCCAGGACGACGAACTGCCCACCACCTCCGCCGGCGCTAGTGGACAGGACGCCCCGCCACAGGACCAACACACCAGCACCCCATCCCCTGCAGACGGACAACCACCATGCAAGCGGTCCCTGAGATCCAGGAACAGGACAGAGCAAGATGGCAAGACCCCCGCCACGAAATAAGACCACCCTGATTGTCCCCCCACTATCCCACTTTGTCACCCTGTCCAGATTGGAACTGACCTAGCTCCACTTCCAATGCCCAGATGGGCAGTGCACCTGTGAGACGAATAGACTGGACTCTGCCATGGATATTCCTCCACCATCACCCATCACCATTTTACAACCTTCCTTGATTTTTTTAGCACTTAAATAAACACCCTTGAAAGCCAAAAAAATCTTGAGTCAGTCTATGATTTGGAACTTTGTATTATCAATTACAGTGTCATAATGTGTTACCCATTGTAAGGCTAACATACCAATGTCACACATCACAAGCCCTTGAAGGATGCAAGCAGTTGACACGTAGGTTACCACACTTGTGAAACTGAAATGGAAGGGTACAACTCAAATAACAAATAGTTAGTGAAATGTAGGTACAGGATAGAGGTAGACGTGTGAAAGTTAATGTAATTTTAAACCAGAAAATTTTCTCACCTGTGTGTCACTGGAAATATTGCTGTATGACTGACTCCCTGTTGTCGTTTTCTTCTTCCTCAGCTTCATCCTCATCACTGTCCACTGGCTCCACAGGCTCCACAGCTGCCACAACAACGTCATCTGGATCATCCTCCTGCAGAAAAGGCACCTGGCGTCTCAATGCCAAATTATGGAGCATGGAGCAGGCGATGACGATGTCGCACACCTTCTTCGGTGAGTAGAATAGGGATCCACCTGTCATATGGAGGCACCTGAACCTGGCCTTAAGAAGGCCGAAGGTGCGTTCGATTACCCTCCTAGTCCCCCCATCGGCATCATTGTACCGTTCCTCTGCCCTGGTCCTGAGATTCCTCACTGGGGTCAATAGCCACGAAAGGTTGGGGTAACCAGAGTCCCACAATAGCCATACACGGTGCCTCTGGAGTTGGCCCATCATATCAGGGATGCTGCTATTCCGCAGGATGTATGCATCATGCACAGAGCCAGGGAACATAGCATTTACCTGCGAGATGTACTGGTCTGCCAAACAGACCATCTGGACAGTCATGGAATGATAACTCTTCCGGTTTCTGTACACCTGTTCACTCCTGCGGGGGGGACCAGAGCTACATGGGTCCCATCAATGGCACCTATGACGTTGTAGATATGTCCAAGGGCATAGAAGTCACCTTTCACTGTAGGCAAATCCTCCACCTCAGGGAAAATGATGTATCTCCTTACGTGTTTCAGCAGGGCAGACAACACTCTGGACAGCACGTTGGAAAACATAGGCTGGGACATCCCTGATGCCATGGCCACTGCGGAGTCTGAAATGACCCACTTGCAAGGAAATGGAGCCTTGACAGCACCTGCACGTCAGGGGGAATTCCAGTCGGATGGCGGATTGGTGACATCAGGTCTGGCTCCAACTGGGTACATAGTTCCTGGATTGTGGCACGGTCAAACCGGTAGGTGACGATGATGTGTCTTTCTTCCATTGTCAACAGGTCCACCAGCGGTCGGTACACCGGAGGATTCCGCCATCTTCTCATATGTCCCAGCTGACGGTGCCTAAGAAGGACAACAGCGAAGAACGAGTCACTATTCCTCCAGGTATGTACCCACAGTTACACACAAGACTACACCAGACAAAAAACCCTTCCTGTATGTGTGTTGAGTATAGGCCTAGCTATGTGTGACGCAGTAGTAAATGAAGCCAGGTGGGCCCCTGAAATGGCGGCTGCCTGACCTCTAAACTGGGACAATGGGATTGTGGGGTAACTGCGCTGGCGTTGCACACGGTCGCGGTAGGCGGTCGTAGACCGTAGCGCAATGCTGCATTGGTTAATATTGGACCCTATGGGTCCCAGGAGCTAATGAGCAGGTGCGCCGGCGGTGATGATGCGCACCGCCGCGGACGTCACCGCCGCGGACGTCACCGCCATTTTCTATCTGTTCAATCACTAGATACCTGACCTTCGAGAGGAGAGGACCTACACTGCTAGTGCTGCTGTGACCTCGGTCCGGAAGCGACGATGGCTGCTGCGTCTGAGGAAAGGGCCCCTGCCTTCACTGCACAGGAGTTGGAGAAACTTGTGGATGGGGTCCTCCCCCAGTACACGCTACTCTTCGGTCCTCCAGACCAACAGGTTAGTACCAAGGGAGCACGTTGTATGGGCTAGGCCTGGGTGGAGAGGGCTGTGTGGAAGAGGGAAGGGGGCAGAGTACATATAACAGTCATGCATGGTAAAGAATGGGCCACATGTCCAGAGTAGGGAGGGGGCCACTCACATTGACGGTGCAGTTGGTAATGACTCTTCCTCTTTCCTTGTGCATCTCATGTAGGTCAGCGCCCACCAGAAGAGGGACATTTGGCGTGCCATCGCCAAGGAGGTCCGGACCCTGGGGGCCCACCAGAGACGGGGCACCCACTGCCGTAAGAGATGGGAGGACATCCGCCGCTGCAGCAAG
Organism: Pleurodeles waltl; assembly: GCF_031143425.1. NCBI lineage: Eukaryota > Metazoa > Chordata > Amphibia > Caudata > Salamandridae > Pleurodeles > Pleurodeles waltl. Next base: position 1,422,322,870 of record NC_090440.1, on the reverse strand, counting down.
AAGATGGCGGAGGCTCAGCTGGGGATGGCCTCCCAACGTGGGAGGGGTGCCCGCCGCACCATGACCCCCCTGATGTTCCGGATCCTGGCGGTGGCCTACCCGGAGTTGGATGGGCGCTTGAGGACATCACAGCAGACACAAGGGGGTGAGTACAACCTCATTCAGCTGAGTTTGCGTGCAGTATAGGTGTCTGGGTGGGGGAGGTGGGCTGTGGGTGTCCCTAGGCCAGGGCGAGTTAGGTAGGCAAGGCCCCTCCGTTATGTAGGCCATGTGGCACTCAACCCCACCTCAGCAGAGTGCCAAGTTGAGGTATAGTTGCCCCTGTGGCATCAATGTGCGCAGATTCCCACCATTGCCATGTAGGCCATGTCCCAGAAATAACATGTGCAGAGGGCAAAGGGAACGGCGTAATGCAGGGGGCTGCTGCGTCTGTCTTGTCCGCCAACGGTAGCGGTATGCCATGCACTAAAAGTCTTGTTGTTCTGTCTCCCCCCCTTTTCCTGCTCTCCCTGTCCTTTTGTACATCAGCATCATCAGGCGGAGGTACAGTGGCACCAGAGCACGAGGGAGCTGCATCCCACATGGCCATGGAGGGCCACACCACAGACTCTGAATGCACCAGTGGGACGGAGGGCGAGGGGAGCTTCACGTCGGCCACCGGATCACAAACCAGCGACACAGACTCGTCCGCCGATGGGAGCTCCCCTGTGGTGGCGGCACCACCTGTGCGCCCCACTTCTACAGGTACAGCCGCCACCCCCCCTACCAGCACCGCCCTCCCAGCAGCCCCTCAGCGTTCACCCTGTGCCCGCTCACCCAGGAGGGTGGGCATCACCTTCGCCCCAGGCACCTCAGGCCCTGCCCCAGTCACCCCTGCTGCCCTCAGTGAGGAGGCCATTGACCTCCTCAGGTCCCTCACTGTTGGGCAGTCTACCATTGTGAATGCCATCCAGGGTGTACAAAGGGAGTTGCAACACAGTAATGCATTCCTGGAGGGCATTCATTCTGTTCAGGCTGTCCTTCAGCGAACCCTGCAATCTCTGGCCTCAGCACTGATGGCAGCCATTGTCCGTGTGTCCAGCCTCCCCCCTCCAACCTCCTCCACCCAGACCCAATCTCCTGTACCCCAGCCCATCCCAAGCACACCTACAGACCAGCATGCACACAACTCAACACACACAAGTAGCTCAAGCAAACATAGGCACCACACACACCACAGGCACTCACACAAGCCTCATCCCATACAGACACAGCAACATCCACTGTCTCCACTGTGTCCCCCTCCTCCTCTTCTCCCTCCTCCCTCCCAGTCTCGTCTACACACACACCTGCATGCACCACATCTACAGGCACTAGGGCTCGCACCAGGACACCCAGCACCACAAGCCGCTCACCTGCACTCACCACCTCCACTGCCATTTACACGTCCCCTGTGTCCTCTCCCAATGTGTCTGTGACGCCCCCTCCCAAAGTACCCAAACGCCGGCAATCACTCACCCAACATCCATCCACCTCACGACAGCCTCCAGTACCTGCACCTGCACCCAAAACACCGAAAGTGACACCTCCTACAACCACCTCCTCTTCCTCCACTCCCAGACCCCCTCCAGCTGCCCATCCCAGTGTTCGTCAGAAACTGTCCCTCTGTCAAATTGACCTTCCCCCCCCCCGACTCATCAGTCCCATCGTAGCGCCTCAGCCAAAAAGCCTCCAGTACCAGTGGTGCGTGTTCCAGGTTTTTGGAGTGCACCGTCCACCAGGGCAGGCAGTAGGACCCGAAGCCAAGGCAGTGGCAGCCCACCCCCTGTAAAGGCTCTAAAAATGGAGTGGACGACGGGACCGTCTTAAGACTCCTGGTGGGACAACAAGTGACATGGGATCGGAGGCGATTGGTGAGTCAGCTGTAACTCCAACAAAGGTGTGGAAGGTCAAGAGGAAGTCTGCCCAGCCTGTTGTGAGTGTCACGGTGGAGAAGTGCGCCATCATATCCGGCGGTCCAGACACAACGCCAGCACAGTCGTCACTGGTCCAGAGACCACCGCCAGAGTCACAGCCCAGGAGGGCACAAGTATCGTCACTGGTCCAGAAACCACCGCCAGAGTCACAGCCCAGGAGGGCACAAGTATCGTCACTGGTCCAGAGACCACCGCCAGAGTCACAGCCCAGGAGGGCCCAAGTATCGTCACTGGTCCAGAGACCACCTCCAGTGTCACAGCCCAGGAGGGCCCAAGTATCATCTCTGGTCCAGAGACCACCTCCAGTGTCACAGCCCAGGAGAGCCCAAGTATCGTCACTGGTCCAGAGACCACCGCCAGAGTCACAGCCCAGGAGGGCACAAGTATCTTCACTGGTCCAGAGACCACCGCCAGAGTCACAGCCCAGGAGGGCACAAGTATCGTCACTGGTCCAGAGACCACCGCCAGAGTCACAGCCCAGGAGGGCACAAGTATCGTCACTGGTCCAGAGACCACCGCCAGAGTCACAGCCCAGGAGGGCACAAGTATCGTCACTGGTCCAGAGACCACCACCAGTGTCACAGCCCAGGAGGGCCCAAGTATCGTCACTGGTCCAGAGACCACCGCCAGAGTCACAGCCCAGGAGGGCACAAGTATCGTCACTGGTCCAGAGAACACCGCCAGTGTCACAGCCCAGGAGGGGTCAGGATGCCACAGCCCCGCTGGGCAATGATGGAACGTCATGCCACACACCAATGCCCATTGTAGAGATCGTCATGCCACACACCAATGCCCATTGTAGAGATCGTCATGCCACACACCAATGTCCGTATCAGAACTGCCATGCCAAAGCACAGCTAAACAGGGCAAAGACCGCCATGGCAAAGCACCGCTGAACAGTCCTGAAACGCCATGGCAAAGCACCGCTGAACAGGGCAAAGACCGCCATGGCAAAGCACCGCTGAACAGGGCAAAGACCGCCATGGCAAAGCACCGCTGAACAGTCCTGAAATGCCATGGCAAAGCACCGCTGAACAGGGCAAAGACCGCCATGGCCAAGCACCGCTGAACAGGGCAAAGACCGCCATGGCAAAGCACCGCTGAACAGTCCTGAAACGCCATGGCAAAGCACCGCTGAACAGGGCAAAGACCGCCATGGCTAAGCACCGCTGAACAGGGCAAAGACCGCCATGGCAAAGCACCGCTGAACAGGGCATGCACCGTCTAGGAATGAATGGACCGCCACATCAGGCATCCTTATCCCATGTGCAGCTGGGACAGTGACAGGACAGGTACTTTCACATGGAGACTCATCCAGTCTGGGCACCAGTCCCCCTCCAGAACCAGTGGAGACCTGCATCTACTTGAGAGACTGTGGCTTTGCACTCCCCAGGATGGCACAGTGGGCAAACCACCCACTGTAGTGGCTTGAGAGACTGTGGCTTTGCACTCCCCAGGATGGCACAGTGGGAAAACCACCCACTGTAGTGACTTGAGAGACTGTGGCTTTGAACTCCCCAGGATACATCAATGGGCATGGAGCCCCGTCGTGGATCTGGCTTCGCATTCATCTGGCTGAGGTGCCCCCCATTCCCTTCCCCCTGAGGTGCCTGTAGTGTTTCTATCTGATGCCCCGGCAGTGTTCTCTCCGATTTTGGTCAGGGATCTATTGTGGGCCTCGCCCATGCTTTTTTGGACTGTTGGTGCACAGACATTGTTGTGTACATATCTGCACTACTTCTCGGATTGTATGTGTAAATAAGAGTGATTTTGAGATATGTATATCTGTATATTTTTGTATGACATGTATATTGGCACATTACAACGTTTGCCCGATTTTCGAATTGTCTTTGCATTCTTTGCATTGTGGGTTGTTACTGTGATTTTTGTGACTGCATTGGTGTGTATGTTGTGATATGCGAGGGTGGGGGTGTTTGGTGGATGTCCCCCTAACTTTTGCCTCCCCGTGTCGTAGGTGCAGTACTCACCGGTATCTTCTGCGCCTACCTAGCTGTTGGTCGTAAAGGAGCAGAAAAACAAGGGCAGGTAGGATTTGTAATTCGGGCTCCATGGTGTCCTCCTTCCTCGTGGGATGTGTTGAGGTGAGCGTTTTCCCATTGCAAAAGCTGTTTCCGCCGTGTTTTTATCCGCGGTGCGTCCGCCCCGGAAAAGGTGGCGGATTGGCGGGTTCTAATAGTGTGGGCGGTACATTGTCTCCCGCCTGTCTGTTGGCGGTAACCGCCGCGCTGCTTGTCTGTACCGCTGTGGCGGTCGGAGTGTTAAAGTGTCTGTCTTTGTTGGCGGTTTCCGCCAGGGTCATGATTCCCTTTTTTTGTCCGCCGGCCTGTTTGCGGTATTACCGCACCTTTAACACCGTTCGCCAGGGTTGTAATGACCACCAATATGACTTGAGGATCATTTGCTTAAATCCTGTTTTATGTGTATTTATTCTGTAAAAATAAGTACAGTATATTTGTAACGAGAATAAAAAAGAACAAGAAAAAAAAATCTAAAGTCTATCATGTTGAATGAAACTATATTTATTTAACACAAATTGTTTGGAGTCCAATATACAAAATACAACTCTCCTCAGAAAAAGTAAATGGGTCCATGAAATAGTTCGCAGAGTGAATGGTAGAAACATACTGGAGGAAATTAGGTTTCGAATCTGTTTGAGGTGGTGGTGGATGTCTTGCCATGCTCTCCTGGTAGCCTGGATGAAGGTACCCTCCATGAGGGGGCTAGGGGGTGAGGTTACAGGTGCAGGACCTGGGGTAGGTAGACCAGTTTCCTATTGTGGCAGGGCCTCCCTGTCTGTGGCTGTTAAAAGTGTATTTTGTCCTGATGGTAAAGGACCACAGACAGGGGTGATGGTACAGGAAAAGCCTTACACATGTGATGATAAATTTCAAACATCACCCCAATCAAGGAGCACAAATTGGAGTTGTGATTCACAGGTCATGAATGTGCTCCGTCTGCACCTGTTTAAGATCATAAATCTCTGTTAGGACCTGGCACATCACATCTTGAGGCTGTTGTATTGCTCCCTACACTCGATCAATGGTGGTCTGGATGACAATGATGCCAGTGGCCTCAATTTGCTGTCCCACTGATTCCCTCCCACGACCCCTAGAATCACTACCCTGTACCCTTGTGACAATGTGGTCCATCCCACTGGGTCCTGGCACAACTGGAGATGGTGGTGGTTGCTCCACAGTAGTCAGGTCTGGGGGCACAAGATGGGACGTGTGTTCCTCTGGGCACAAGAAGTAGCCGTATCCATAGGCTGAGTTGTTGTAGCAGCTGGGGTGAGAAATGTAGGTGTGGGCTGAGTGTGACTCACTGGGGCTGTTTGCCTAGACAGACCAGTTGGGTCAAGCATCCACTCATCATGCAGACTTGCAGGAGTGGTGAGATCACTGAAGGCTTGATCCTGGCCTGTAGTGGAGGTATCTTCATTTGCAAATGGCGATCCACTAGCCCTGAGTGTTGGTCCTAATGTGAATTTAAAAAATATATTAAAGGTATGTATTGTACTTTGTTAGACTTTTCATCCTTGGCGTGGTCTCCCTTAACATTTTGCCTCTGTTTCCCAGGTTGTTGGTGTGTGCTGGACTCTGTTTTTGCTGTTTTTGGTACTTTGGGCACTTTACCACTGCTAACCAGTGCTAATGTGCAAGAGCTCCTATACATGTGTAAAATGTGTATGTAATTGGTTCATCCATGATTGGCATATTTGGTTTACTAGTAAGTCCTGAGTACAGTGCACTAGAGGTGCCCAGGGCCTGTAAATCAAATGGTACTAGTGGGCCTGCAGCACTGGTTGTGCCACCCACATTAGTAGCTCTGTAAACATGGCTGAGACCTGCCACTGCAGTGTCTGTGTGTGCAGTTTTAAACTGCCAATTTGACTTGGCAAGTGTACCCACTTGCCAGGCCTAAACTTTCCCTTTTCTTACATGTAAGACACCCCTAAGGTGGGCCCTAGGCAGCCCCATGGGCAGGGTGCAGTGTATGTTTAAGGTACAACATATACTAATGTGTTTTATATGTCCTAACAGTTCAATAGTGTTAAATTCGGTTTTCACTGTTGCAAGGCCTATCCCTCTCATAGGCTAACATGGGGGCCGCCTTAAAATATGATTAAAGTGTAGATTCCCTTTGGGAGCGGATACACATGTGGAGTCTGGGGTCTCTGAGCTCACAATTTAAAAATACATCTTTTAGTAAAGTTGATTTTAAGATTGTGTGTTTGAAAATGCCCCTTTTAGAAAGTGAGCATTTTCTTGCTTGAACCATTCTGTGACTCTGTCTGTTTGTGGATTCCCTGTCTGGTCAGTTAGACAGTTGGGCCGTTTGCACCACTCTCTAGACAGTGACACAAAGGGAGCTGGGTTGTAACCTGCATATTCTGATGAGCCATCTGTGCTAGGAGGGAGAGGAGGAGTGGTCACTCACACCTGAAAGGGCTGTGCCTGCCCTCACACAATGCAGTCTCCAACCCCCTGGTGAGTGTATGGGGCCTGGCCTGGGCAAGGCAGGATTTCACAAACAAGAGAGACTTTTCTTTGAAGTAAGCCTACTTCAAAGGGCAAAATGGGTACAAGAAGGGCACCCAAAACCACAGACTTTAGATCACTTCTGGAAACCAAGAGGAACCTCTGCCTGGAGAAGGGCTGAGGAAGAAGAGCTGCCCTGCCTGTGACTGTGCTTTGTGGAGCTATCCTGCAGTTGCTGCTTCTGCCTGTGTAAGAGGACAAAAACTGTACTTTGTGTGCTTTCTGCTTGTAAAGAACTCTCCAAGGGTTTGAAACCGAGATTGCCTCCTGTTGTTGAAGACGCAGGGTGCAGCAAAGACTTCCCTTGCCTGCACCTGGGCCTCTGCTGAGACTACTGCCCTGCCAAGTGGTGCCTATCCAGTTCCTGGGGCCTTGACAAATGAAGCTGGTGGAACAAGGTTGGAAATCCCCGCACAGATCACCGTACATAGAAATTTCCGACGCAACCTCCACGAGCGACTAAACAAAGGACACGCCGCCAACTCCGCAGCTGAAACCGAAGCAGCGCTTGCAGCGTGGCTGGGAAATCGACACACGCGGCTGGAGAAACAATGCTCGCATCGCTGATGGAGGTTGCAACAACACAACATCGCTGGGTGCGGAAAAGCAATGCAAGTCTGCCCAGACCGGAGGGGTTTTGTCTGGATGGACGCATCTCTCTCCTGTGGGGAAAGAAATGATGCACACTGATCGGACCGGAGAAGGAGAAACAATGCATGACCTCGCTTGTGGGTGAGAAATCGACGCACTGCTTACCTTTTTCAATGCACACTCGCCCACGCGGGTTATTTTGATGCGACTTAGGTACATTTTCACGTTAACAGCGTTAGTGTTGTGTTTAAAAGAACATGAAGACTCTTTTTGCATTTTCATTAATAACTTGACTTGTGTATGGTGGATTTTGTTGTTTTGGTCTTATTTTGTTTAGATAAATATTCTCTATTTTTCTAAACCTGTTTTGTGTCAATTTGTGGTGCTTTCAGTAAGGTACTGTGTGTGTTGGTACAAATACTTTACACCTAGCACTCTGAAGTTAAGCCTGCCTGCTCATGCCAAGCTACCAAGGGGGTGAGTGGGGGTTAGCTGAGGGTGATTCTCTTTTACCCTGACTAGAGTGAGGGTTCTTGCTTGGACAAGGGGTAACCTGGATGCCGATCAAAGACCCCATTTCCAACATACTCTAAATGCGTCTTCAGCTACAGGTGAAGCAACCTTAAAAAAACAAAAAATTATGATAAATGGGATATTTAGGCCTTTGTGTGATTTTTTACTTTTTACTCATGCAGCTTAATGTACACAGATGCACAATTCAGTAACAATGATGGACAGATATTCTGGAATGTGAAATGTTTTTTTAGAAAGTGTACATTAAATGTACCAAACATGCAACTCAACACAATAGAGAGGACATTTGAGACCTAGCTGCCTCAAACACAAAACATGCTACAACCTATTGGATTAAATGGCATTGGTCATCATAGAAATACTGCAAAGTAAATTGTGTATCAATACTACTTATAATCAGCATGCCAAAGAATATGATTGGAAACCTTTAAATTCGTAAACTATGATTTATGCAAGCAAGTAAAACAATTCAATGGAGTAATAAGAAGGTGACAACATACTAGATCAACACAGCATATTAAATTTTGATGCATACTATGAAATAGTGAATGACAACTACGTAAACCTTTGACTTTTGTGAATATGTAGAAGGAAAGTGAGGTTGGGCAACATCACATTGCACTATTGTTTTGCATAGACAAGAGCAGGGCATAGTGGTAGTTGTAGTCATTTGTAAACACTACTGCCAATAAAAGTGACTAACACATTAATACAGTGAAACTAGGCACACATTTACCATATGTACACACTTGTGTATAATATGAATAGGTTAAGATACCACTTACAAGCACTATACTTTTATGTGTATGCTGATGGAGTTTGGAACCTGTCTTTTGAAGTACAGCAACTTACAATGAAATACAAAAATGGACTAGGCAAAAGCAAGGGGTGATTCATGAAGAACAACACACAATCTGGCAATACATATTGGTCATTGTTAAATAGCCTGTAACAACCATGATGCTGCTAATTTAGATAACATGAGGTGTTTTGGAAAATTAAGTTTAAATATATATCTTTTGATAGATGTCTAGAAACATTATGAATGGTTAAGTTAAGGGCAATGACTCCATTTGTGGCTAGTGTGACATACATAGGTGTAACTTACCAGTCTCCACTCCACCCCGGATTCCTGTCAAGCCTTCAGGATGAAGGATCTGCAAGACCTTCACCTTCCAGGGAAAGAGTTGTAATGGTGGGCTGGGAGAACCCCACCAGTCCTCTGGGATTCCACAAGATGCTTGGAGGCCAAGGATTGGACTCTCCCTCACAGGCTGTTCCACCTCTTCCTAATTTCCTCCTATGTGCACAGATTGTTAGATACAATATTCACTCTGTTGACTATGACTATGGCGGTCATTCTGACCGCGGCGGTCCATGACCGCCAGGGCGGAGGGCAGCGGAAGCACCGCCAACAGGCTGGCGGTGCTTCCTGGGCTATTCTGACCGTGGCGGTAAAGCCGCGGTCAGAAAAGGGGAACCAGCGGTTTCCCGCCGGTTTTCCCCTGGCCCAGGGAATCCGCCAATGGGGATTCCGACCCCCTTCCTGCCAGCCTGTTTCTGGCGGTCTTCACCGCCAGAACCAGGATGGCGGGAACGGGTGTCGTGGGGCCCCTGGGGGCCCCTGCACTGCCCATGCCACTGGCATGGGCAGTGCAGGGGCCCCCTCACAGGGCCCCATACAGATTTTCACTGTCTGCTTAGCAGACAGTGAAAATCGCGACGGGTGCCACTGCGACGGGTGCCCGTCGCCGGCTCCCATTCGGAGCCGGCTTCCTCGTTGCAGGGGCTTTCCTGCTGGGCCGGCGGGCGGCCTTTTGGTGGTCGCCTGCCGGCCCAGCGGGAAAGTTGGAATGGCCGCCGCGGTCTTTTGACCGCGGGCGGTCATTCGGCGGTAACCGCATGGCGGGCGGCGACCGCCGCCCGCCGCGGTCAGAATGACCACCTATATCTGTTCCACATTTACTTTCCCTGAGATATGGCAGTATTTTGTACTTGTGCTCGAAACACTTGTGACTTAACTCTCATAATTTCATCCACCATGACTGTCAATTGTCCCTCTGTAAAACATAGGTTCCCCCTCCCTGCCATAGTGATCAGAGAAGAAATATACTAGTGTCCTTACAGTGATTTAAAAAAAACAACAGAGCCAGAATAGAAAAAAAGAAAATAACCTGACTGGTCAGTGGCAAGGTCGTCCTCATATGGTGGTCAGCAGTGAAATGGAAAGGGATCATGGTCTGAGATGGAGTGTATGTAATAGTCTATTTTACTGATGTTCACATTGGTCCAATATACATCAGGTGTAGGCGGCTAACAGCCATCCAATAGCCACAGCCATAGTACAATGCTGTAAGAGTCTTGAGACAAACTATTGTTGTCATGGGACTGCCACTGGTACACCACCAGCTCAACTATGTTTTCGAAATATGGTTGGCGCAATGCTATCATCCCGATGGAGGATATAGCTAGGGCAATGGAGGAGACTGTGTCGACGCTGATGGCAGTTGAACCTCTGTAAAGCTAAATATGGATGTGTAAACATCATGAGCTTGATGGAGTATTATGGACTTTCCGTTGCGGGTGATTGGTATTAATATCGCCAAGATCTAAATGAGGCCCCAAGTCCCTGAATCCTTCAATGGCTGCCAACAACATTATAAAAATGTTGCTGGCAGCTCATCAGAACACTTGCTCCTGCTGGAGTATAACTTCCACTGGATAGTGTTCTACTTTTGAACTGGCACACATGCAAGTCTCTAATGGGAGTCCCTAGGATTCACCCATCCAGATATGCAAATATATTGTAAATTATTTTGTCAAAAACTACTGAACAGATTTTTTCCAAATCATAAAAAGTGCAATTTGAAGACTAAGATCTAGCTTCCTGCTAAATTTGGTGTAATTCCGTTCAGCAGTTTTTGCAGAAATGCTGCCTAAAAAAGACAATAGAAAAATCATAGGGATTTTTGCTTTTTGGGATCCCCTTTTTTCTCAGTCCATACTTGTTGGATCACTCCAAAACTTCCCATAAACAATACTTTTTTTAGAAAGTTTTGTGGAGATTCTTCAAACAATGCCAAAGTTATAGGCAAAACAAGAAATTAATTTCCAATGGTAATGCTGACCTAATGAAAACTTCCCATATACATGGTTTTAATTATCGTAAATTTACTTGCAATGCAGGGTAAAGGAATGCATGGTAAGTTCATGCATGATTATGTGATAAAGACATCTGTGTGGTAAAGGTATTTGTGGCGAAGACTATGTAGTAAAGCTATGCATGGAAAAGGCATGTGTGGTAAGGGGATACATCCAGTTAAGACATAACTGTAATAAATAATAGCTTCTTTTTTTTAAACATTTGCCTTCGTAACACAGTGCAAGTGTGTTGATGGAAAAAACGTTTAATTAATTTTCTGACATGCGTCTAGGACTTGTGTAGAACACAAAGTAATTTGAAAAACAGATGTGGCAAATATAATGAATTAAATACCTATTTTCTGTTTTTACAGGCATCTGTATGGTGGAGTTGAGGCACACGACAAAGTGTATGCCAGGGTGGAGGAGCAGTGACAAAAGGCATTTGATCTACTCTCTACTAGTGAAGAGTGGGAAGCCACTGAGTCCTTATCCAGAGATGTCTTACTGAATACACCAATGGCTGTATGCAAAGCCAAAGTGTTGCTTTGTAAGCATGCCACAATCAACTCCTACAAAGTTTCATGTTGAGCCTTATTGGTTTGTAGTTTCTACTCTTTCTAGGGCCTAGGCAATATGGTTGAAATAAAGTATTTCAAAATCTTTGTGTTAGCCAACAATTTTCTCATCACTGCATTGTGAACTGAAAACATTGTTTTTTTAAACCTTTTATTTAACATTTTCAATTAACAAGAACATCACCATTCGAGACCATGTGCAATAGACAAAGATGATGGGTAGACAATTGACAACAGGAGTTTGCAAATACTAACAATGGTATAAGTCCATGGTGGCGATATCACATTGGAGGAATTAGTGTGGTCGCTAGTGAAAGAGTGGCTGGGAGATGAATGGGTAGAAAGTAGGTTAGGGCCTGAGTAATTTTGGGGGTCTGTGTTTAGACTGCTAGGGGAAGGGTGGCAAGCTGAGACGGGTGAAGCATAGTGTGGTTTGTAGGCATGCACACAGGGCACAACTGAAACATTGTTTTAATTGGCACAGCAACTCTGCTTGCAATTTTGTGTGGCTGAGAAAATGTACCTCAGACACTCTCCTTGCAGAGTCGTCATCCACACGTGATGCTGTGAAGCTGCATACAGCTTCCTCATAAACTGGGTAAATAATGTCCTTTTAATTGGTCTCCTGGGAAGATTTTGGCTACTCCTCAGTGGATTTCCTCTACAATGGTGTGTTTGGCACATCTGGTGAAGAGCTTACTACGGTATCAACATCAAATTCAGTTTCATATTTTTTATGCTTTTAGACGGGTCTGTGTCCAGCATAATTTGTGTCCTATTGTATTCTACCTCCACACTGGTTGTCGGTTCTGTGTCAGTGTCTTCTGTGTTTTTCCCTGTTGATGAGCAGATGTAAAACTAAATTTAAACTTTCTATTGTCATTGCATTGTGCTCTTCAGTAGGGTCATTGTTTTGAAATCTTGGCATACTACAATCAGACATATAAGTACAGCACTTGAGTAATTGAAGGAAACAATACTGTGCATGCATATCATAACATACTGCTAAGACTGTTCTTATGCATAACCCCTGTGTAATCGTCACAAATGTCCTTGTCTTGAGGACTGTGATATTGAGATTGATTGGGGAGCCACTAAATAATTCAATAAATATAATTTTACATCCAATATCTCCTTCTTATCCCTTATAGAGTGTTTATTGTGCACAGCACTACCACAACAGTGCAAGGAACATAAACTGTTTGTCCACCATAAAAGAAAATAGTTTTGGTGCAACCAGCAGAAGGATTTCTTATCTGGTAAAACTACTTTAGAATATTAAGGATAAGATTCCTACTGCTTTTGTGTGACAATTAGTCTGAACAGCAAGCTGACATCACCGGAGCTTAAAGCAATTGGTGCCTACTGCTTTAGGTGTCAATAAGCCAAGCAGGAAAGTGACAAAGTATCACTGGGACGATGTCTCCTTTCCAGTGGAACATCTCTCCAGTGGATCTCTGTTTGAGGATCGCTCAGGAGGTATTTGATGGGGAAAGGGCCACCTAGGCATAGACAGAAAGCTCACTAGCTCCAGGGATATCAGTTAACAAAAAAGAAGAGATATGGGCTGACCCACCCAGGCAGTAGCCCTCTCAAGAATGGGCCCAATAATCTTTCTGCCTCTGTTTAGGGGGCCGGTTGGGGAATCTCCCACACCCTCACAAAAGAACACTTGTATGTACCAAGGATAATATATTATAAAATAAGAAGTGCTGGCTGCAACCCTCCCAGACATCAGGCCTCCAGCCTATGACACTTCCAGCAGTCCTTCTGCACACAGGCTGAGTGGAGAAGATTCATCCCCCATTATTCCTTGGGGGGGGGGCAGAAAACCCACTAGACGGCAGGGAAATTAATCATAAAAAGGAGTGAGGGAAGCCTACCCACTTTTCACGCTAGGCCCAAACTACATAAAGGCCCCACAGTTTTTCAGGCCCTGTAGTGGAAGATAGATTAAAAGTTTACATCCAACCTGCCCACGGTGGGGCAGAAAGCCCACAAGACACCAGGAAAAATGTGTTAAGAGAGGGTAACCTGCACAAGCCATGGGCTGTGACGCTACTCACTAACAGCCCTAGCAGTATTCTCCATGGAGGGCAGGTTGAGTGGGATTTACCAATAATTTGCCCATCAGGGGCTGGAAGCCCAACACACACCAGAGAAGATTTTTTTTAAAAATGGGTGAGGGCTGTCCACACAGACAAGGAGCTCTGCTCCATCTAGTAGAGTCACAGATATTCTTTCTACCCCCCTCCCCCAAAATGAGTGGCAGATTGGAGTTTTTATCCCAATCTGCCAACTTGGAGGGGAGGGCAGAAAGCCCACTATACGCCAAGAACTTCTGTTAGGAAAAGAATGGGCAGGGCAATGGCGCCACCATGTAAAAGGCTCAGCATTTGTTCTGCTCCTGGGTGCAGATTTGAGGAATGTACCCTCACCCTGCCTCCTAAGGGCAGAAAGCCCAAGGGACACCAGTGATTATTTTTTCAGAAAAACCCACCAAGGCATCGGGCCTTCCATTCACCACTAAGGAGTTCCACACTCTTTTGCCCATCAAGGGATAACATAATTTACAAAAACCTATCCTATGTGGTAGGTTTAACCCTTCCAGGACTCCTGCTTTACCCTACCTATAAAGAATCATCAACGTTTTTCTCCCCTGGAGGCAGATAGGGAATGCTATCCTAAATCCACACCCCTTTGGGATCACTGCATCCACGGGTTATTTTTTTAAACGAGAATGGGATGAGAGCTGACCCACAGTGAGCTATCATCCTCACCTTCCAAGCCCTAACAACTTTCTTGCCTCGATTGGGAAATAGAAGATTTAACCCAATCTGCCCTTAGGGGCTGAAAGCCCACGGATGAAAGGTTTTATTTTTGAACAAAAGCCCTCAAAGTCCAAACAGACTTTCTGCCCTGGAGAACTAGAGCATTCCTATCCCCATTGCAAGTGATTGAATGCATGATTGGAACTGTGGGTCAGCGAGCAGCAAAGAGACCAAAGGGCATATTTATACTCTGTTTGCGCTGCATTTACACCATTTTTTATGCAAATGCAGCACAAACCTAACTCCATATTTATACTTTGCCGCTAGACCCATGTAGCGTCAAAGTTATGGAGTTAATGTCATTTTTTGCCTGCAGAAAACGACCTTGCGTCAATGAGATCCAAGGTAGGGGTTCCCAGGCAAAAAATGACTCTAAGGCCTTTGCGCCTTATTTATACTCCTGTGCAAAAATCATGCACTGGAGGAGGATGGCCTTAAATAATGGAGCTAAACCTGCTTGGCGCCATTATTTAACGCCTGGGTTAGGGCAGGTGTTAGGGGACCTGTGGGCTCATTTCCATGGTCGGAGACCATGGAAGCAGTCCACAGGTGCCCTTCGCTGCACCCAGTGACACCCCGACCCACACCTGGAGGACACCTAAGGATTGGTGGACCCACCCAAAGTAAGTCCAGGTAAGTTTTTTTTTTTTTTAAGTTACTTGGGGGCCCTAACTTGGGCCCCACTACATGGCAATCTGCCAAATGGCCATGCCCAGTCGACGTAAGTCCCCTGGGCCTGGCCATTGGGCAGGGGGCATGACTCCTGTCTTCATTTAGACAGGAGTCATGTCCACAGGGGTTGTGCGTCAAAAAATGACGCTAGTCAGGTTAGAGTCATTTTTTTTACTCTAACCTGACTAGCGTCATTCTTTCACACACAACATCCAGTCTTCCCTATGCCTCCCCTACCCATTTAGCGTCATTTATTTTTAGCCTAACCGGGCCTTAGCGCTGGCTAGCGTAATTCCTTAAATACGACACCTGGCTGGCGTGCGGGAATGGTGGCAGCCAGCTGTATACTTTTTGACGCAAACCTGCATTAGCGCAGGTTTGCGTCAAAAAGTATAAATCAGGGCCCAAATTAACTCAGTGAATTTCTGAAACTTAGAGAACTGGGTGTGGATCCCAATGTTTATTTACCCTAAAAGCCCTGTAAAGGCCAAGCTTTGGCTAGCATCATGCATTATCCTCCCATTTCTATGAGGAAAGGTTCTAGAATTAGCAGGGATCCACTAAATTCCTGCCATCTAGCATTCTAACACTCCTTCCTATAAAAACAGTACCTCTCTTGTGTGGCTTGAGTCTCTTCAGACCTACCCAGAGACCTTGGCCCTGAAGCACAAAACTGATTCCTTTGATGTTGCCCCTTCAACTTCTGTAGCCCTACCAAAACAATATACACATTTTAACCTCTCTCTGGGCTTTAAGGAGCAGTTCTTACACTGGCCATAGCACACCATTTCATGATGCTACTTAGTAAATAAATAAAAATAAAAGTGCCCTCTGCTGTGTTTCTCATTTTTAAGAGGATATGAGATTTTGCTTGGAGGAAACACAGGCACCTCATTATGACATTGGCGCTAAATCCCACTTACCGCCACGGTGATGGCTGCCAACATACCGTTGCGGTGGCGAATACACACACACACCAATCTGACAAAATACTGCCACATACACAAATCCGCCAGTGCAAAGGTCAGTGCTAAAGTGGCGCATCAACACCCATACCGTTATGCCAACAAAACAAAGCCCACTACATCATGACCCATGAATCACCACGGCAGACACTCAACTGCGGTAAACCATTGGCGGCACATACCAGCGCGCTTAGAATGGACACCCAAATACAAAACAACACAACATTGGCCAATGCCAAAAACACACACCTGGCACTCATACACACACCACACCCACCCACCCACAGCACTATAAAAAAAAACACATATGAATACAAATCATTGCACCAGACTGACATCAAGAGCACTGTGACTACAAGACACACACACCTCAGACACCCATACGTCCCTTACACACACCACTATGCACACCCAACCACAGTACCCAACACCCACACACTTACACACATACACCACACAGCACCCATGTCCCCAAAAAGGCACCCCCATTTCACAGATGAGTTGAGGGTCATAGTGGAGGAAATAGTGAGGGTACAGCCACAGCTGTTTGGAGCACAGGTACAGTGGATATCCTTTGCCAGGACGATGGAGCTATGGAGGAGAATCATGGACAGGGTGAATGCCGTGAGACAGCATCCAAGAACATGGGACGACATCAGGAAGAGGTGGAATGACCTTTTGGGCGGAGGTACATTCCATAGAAGCAAGGCACCAGCTCGCCATACAGAGGACTGTGTTCTTCCCCACAGCTCACAGCATGGGAGGAGCAAGTCTTGGCATTGCTGCATCCTAAGGGACTCACTGGAATTGCAGGAAGACTGAACATTGGTCAGTCAACATTTACTACATATCACTCCCATACCTGCATCCCATCACACCCCCTCACTCCCATCATTCCACTTCATCCCACAAACTGCACCTACACATATGACTAACCAGAATGCCCAGCCCTGCATGCAATACCAATGCATGGACAGCCCTCCCAGCCCTGCATGGAGACCCATCACTAAACCATGCACAGCTTAGGGGAACGAATAATCCCACAATACATCAATATACACAATCCAAGGTGGGAGGGAAATAGCAACAATAGAGGGGAAGCTAGGGATGTACAATATGTCAGAGCAATGAAGCATAATACATCACTTACATCCCTGCAGGTGCCCCATCCAATGTCAGCGGAGAGGAGGTGCCACGGCAAACCAGTCCCCCAACAGAAGATGCCCCCAATGATGACAGTAACTCTGGACTTCAGGATCTGGATCAACAACCTGGCCATCAGGGACCACTGGACAGTCGCCCCCCCCAGCCCACTCACAGTCCACCACAGAGCCTCCCCCATCATTATCCAACCCACAGCACCCACCCAGCGTACCCACACCTCTGTCCCCAGGACATGTCAATCAGCAGGGTTCCCACCTGTACAGGGACCCCAGTCCACACCTCACACCCAAGACAATCAGGGACATGGGGTCAGTGGCAGTGGGCACAGAGGCACAGGGCAACAAGGACCCTGGGAGGACCACTGTGTACCAGGGGGAGGACAGGCCCAGGGAACTGACTCTCCAGGAGGCACTCACCAATGTCCTGGGGGCCTACCAACAATCCCAGGAGAGGATGGGCCAGATCCTTTACAACATGCCGGAGACCAAGCGGCTGCAGTAGGAACACCATCAAGAGATCAGGGAAGGCTTGCAGGCTCTCAACACCGCCATGATCTCCACAGGAGGGGTGCTGGCAGACATGGCCAACATCATGAAAGAATAGACAGCCACTCTATTGACCTGCCCTCTAATTCCATTACAGCTAGTGGGCAGGAGGCCCTGCCACAGGACCCACAGGCCACCAGCATCCCTCCCCCTGCAGAAGGTGAACCACCTCACAAATGTTCCCTGCAACCCAGACAGAAGCCAGAGATACTTGTCACGGCCAAGGCCACCGCCAGGAAATGAGACTCTCCTGATTATCCTCCTTGTGTCCCACCCTGTCACCCTGTCCACTTTGAACTGCCTTTGCTCCCCCTCCTTTGGCCCCTTGGACACAGGACCTGTGCTACAAAAAGACTGGAACAATACCCTGGACTTTCCTCTACCATCACCCCATTCCATTGCACCTTTCTCTCAATTATTTGCACTACAATAAACAACCTTGAACACAATTTGAGTGTCACTGTTCTATGTATTGAAAATGTACATTTATGGGAACAGTCACATCTAGTGCAAATGATCTGAACACTGTGATAGCATACAAATATTGACCTGTAGCTGTCTGTAGTAAACACATCAGGACGCTGTTGTCATATCACCAACATCTGACAAGCCATAGGTGAAAGTACGATGAGATGCAAGAGACATGAATGCCTTCATGCTACAGCCACACTGAAATCATCAATAGTCAGAGCAATGGTCAGTTGCACTGTCTCACCTGTGTTTCATTGGAAGTATTGACGTATAACTGATTTTCTGTTGTCCACATCCTCATCCTCTGCCTCCCCATCCTCATTTTCCTCAGGGTCCACTGTTGCCACAGGGTTATCTCCAGTTTCCTCCTCCTGCAGAAAAGGCACATGCTGTCTGAGGACCAGGTTGTGCAACATGCAGCATGCCACTACTATCTGGCAGACCTTCCCGGGTGAGTAGCACAGGGATCCACCTGTCAGATGGAAGCACCTGAACCTGTCCTTCACGAGGCTGATGGTCCTTTGAATAATTCTTCTGCTTCACCCATGTGCCTCATTATAGCGGTTCTCAGCCCCTGTCCTGGCATTCCTCACAGGGGTCAGACACCACAAAAGGTTTGGGTAGACAGAGTCACCTGCATATAGTGAGGAACAAACAATTGCCTTACACAATCCTCTGGGGATAACACCTCAAGGCATACACTGACACAGTGGGTGGGGACACTGGCTCATCGATCAGCCACACCCTGTGCCTCTGTATTTGGGCCATCAGATTTGGGATGCTGTTATTCCTCAGGACAAAGGCGTCATGCACCGACCCAGGATACTTGGTAGTGACGTGGGAGATGTTCTGGTCAGCCAGGCACACCATTTGCTCATTCAGTGAGTGGAAACTCTTCCGATTCCTAAACACCTGTTCATTCTGGTGGGGGACTAACGCAATATGTGTACAGTCAATTGCCACAATAATATTGGGGATATGGCCCATTGCAGAGAATCCTGCCTTAACAGTGGCCAAATCTTCCATCTGGGGGAAACAATGCACATGTGCTTCACCAGGGCAGATAGAACCCTTGCCAGCATTATTGAGAACATTGGCTGTGACATTCCTGCTACCAAGCCGCTGTCACTTGAAAAAAACCAGTAGCCATGACTTGGAGCACTGATAGAACCTGCACAATAGGGGGGTCCCAGTGGGATGACGGATGGCTGATATCAGGTCAGGTTCCAATTGGGCACACAGCTCTGTGATTGTGGCCCTGTCCAGTCTATAGGTGAGTATAATGTGCATATCCTCTAGCGTAACCAAGTTCACAAGGGGTCTGCACACGGGGGTTTGTCTCCTTCTCCTAGTCATCACATCAGTAGGTATCTAAGGGACACAAGAGTGAGTAGGTTGTCACAATTTGAACAATGGAACCACCACCTTAGTGTACATACTACATCAATATGAGGGGACAGTGGGAATTGCATTGCATGTGCTATTTTAGGCAATGAGGCAGTCATGGTTTATATGATCGCTGTCCGCTACCATGAAATGGTGACCGCCTGTCCTGTATCTTGGGAGAGGTGGAAGTGAGGTAACTCTGCAGACGCTAGGCGTTGTGGCGGAAGGCGGTCTTGCCTTCCGTGTAATTCCTCATTGGCTAATATGGGGCTCTATGGAGTACAGTGGTCAATGGGGATCTGCGCCGGCAGTGACGGTATACACCGCTGCGGACGTGACTGACATTTCATATCCAAATCCTCACTTGTTTCCTGACTTTCCATAAGACGACACCTACACTGCGTGTGCTGCTGTGGCCTGTGTCTGAAACCTACCATGGCCCATGTGACCAGGGAATGGGCCCCTGCCTCCACTTCAGAGGAGTTGGAGCGACTGGTGGACAGGGTCATACCCCAGTATATACTGCTGCATGGGCCTCCAGACCAACAGGTGTGTATACCATGAGCATGATGTATGTAGGAAGGATGCATGGGAATGTGTGTGCAAGCATTGTGTCATTGGGGGGATGTCTGGTGGTAGTGTACATGGTGGGCGCCGGAAAATGTAGATGTCAGTGGTGATGCAAACGAGATTGGTGGGCCATATGTGTGACAGGCTGGATTGTATGGTTAATGGTGTCCTCCTGTCTGTGTTTCCTCTGCAGGTCAGCGCTCATCAGAAGAAGGGATTGTGGTGTGCCATTGCCAAGGACGTGCAGACCCTGGGGGTCTGCAGCAGGCCAAGCACCCACTGCAGGAAACGGTGGGAAGACCTGAGATGTTGGGCATGGAAGACTGCAGAGGCCCAGCTGGGGATGGCATACCAATGAGGAAGGGGTGCCCGTCCGAACCTGCCCCTCTGATGGCCCGCATATTGGGGGTGCCCTACCCAGAGCTGGATGGGCGCTTGAGGGCATCACAGCATCCACAAGGGGGTGAGTGCAGTGGGCATTACTACAATAAATGTTATGAGTCATGGGATCCTGGTTCTGCATGTGAGTTAGTTAGTGCCCCTTAATACCAGGCCAGACATTGCAGCGTGATCCAGCTCAAGGGTAATGGGTGTATGGTAAATGCAGGTAACCTAGCTTGTTTGCATTCCATGTCAGTCAGGGCTTTGTGGGTCCCAGGAGGGGTGCTGTTGGCGGTGTTTGGCCCTCATCTTGCTGTGGCATCTACGCAAATCAATGGCAGTGCAATGCATAGTGCTCAGTCCTGATCCCTGTGTGTGAGGGTGTTGTGTGTGCCAACTGTGGTTTTGGTGCTGTAATTGACCCAGTGTTCCCTTTCTCTCTCACCCCTTTTTCCTTCTGTAATCCTGTCCATGTGTGCATTAGCATAATCTGGCGGAGGAGCAGGGGCACCGGCAACAGAGCAGAGAGAGCTGCATCTCATAGTGCCCAGGAGGCAGAGTCCACTGACGCTGAGGGAACCAGTGGGACGGAGGGTGAGGGGACCACCACGGCGGAGACAGGAGGTGACAACACTGACTCAGATACCTCCTCTGATGGAAGCTCCCTGATGGTGACGGACACGTCTGTGACTATCCCAGCTGCAGGTACAGCTGCCACCCACGTACCAGCACTGCCCTCCCAGTAGCCCCTCAGCATGTTGCCCATGCCCACTCACCCAGGAGGTTGGGCATCTCCTTTGCCCCATGCACCTCAGACCTGCCCCAGTGAGTCCGGTTGTCCTGAGTGAGGAGGCTATTGACCTCCTGAGATCCATCTCTGTAGGGCAGTCAACCATTGTGAATGCCATCCAGGGGCTGCATCCCAGATGCAGCAATGCAATGCATTCCTGGAGGGCATCCAGGGTGGATTGGCAGACCAACAGAGATCGATTCAGGCTCTGGTCTCCTCTCTGATGGCAGCCATTGTCCCTGTTCCTACCGCCCCCTCCAAGTAACACTTCCCAGTCCCAGTATTCTGAGCTCCAACCCATCCCATGCACACATAGTGACGAGCATGCAGACAAGACAACACACAAGAGTGGCACAGTCAAACACAGGCACCACACTTCAGCCCGTAAGTACTCACGCAAACCAAAAAAAAGTTGCAGACACAACCACATCCACTGCCTCTACTGTCCCCCCTCCTCCTCCTCCACCTCCTTCACAGTCACGTATACACTCACACCTGTATGCACTGCTTCAACATCCACCACAAGCACCACCACACCAAGAGGCACACACACCTCACTTGGAAACACCTCCACAACATCCATCAACGCATCCCCTGTGTCCTCGCCCACCCCCTCTGTCCTCACCTCCTAAAGGACACAAAAGCAGGCACTCAGACACCTGACAGCCATCCACCTCACATCAGCACAATCCCCATGTACCTGCACCCACGTCCAGCAGACATACACCTCCAACAACCACTCCTTCAACTTCCACTCCCATCCCTCCTCCCTCATCCCATCCCACTGTCCCTAAAAAACTTTTCCTTGCTCAACTTGACCTCTTCGTTCCCACTCCAACCCCTGTTCTGCTCGTAAGAGCAGGCTCCCAACGACCCAACCCAGCACCTCAGCCAAAAATGCACAGGGACAGTGGAGTCACCTCCTAGTCGTGGAGGCAAGACCGTGAAGGATGCTGTTGCGTAGGCTCCCATTATTCTAATGAGACTACTGGATTTTGAGCGGCAGAATCGCCTGCTTTGTGGGAGACTAAGGCCCTCATTACAATCCTGGCGGTCGGTGTTAATAGCGGCGGTAATACCGCCAACAGGCCGGTGGAAAAAAAATGGAATTACGACCATGGCAGAAACCGCCAACACAGACAACCACCTTAACAATCCGACTGCCACGGCGGTAGAAACAAACACTGCGGCGGTAACCGCCAACAGACAGGCAGAGGACAATGTACCGCCCACTGTATTACAAGGCACCAATCCACCACCTTTTCCGGGGCGGTACCAATGCCATCAAAAGCACGGCGGAAACAGTACACAGAAGGGAAACCATTCACCTCTCGACACCCTACGAGGAACCAGGACACCATGGAGCCCAAGTTACAGGTACTACGAATGTTGGTTTACCTCTTCTTCTACCAGGAGCAGCAAAGACGTGGGCGACGACCACGGTGAGGACTGCACCTAGCACACAGGGGAGGGGGGAGGAAAAAGAGAGTGACACACACATACGCAACACTCAACACCCCCATCCCCACCCTCACCCTCACCCACAACACCATAAACACAAATACATGCAGCAACATTACATTTATACCCCGTAACCCTCTGGAAGAACGCAAGGACAAAAGGAAATGATTGTAACAAGTGTAATCATAAAAAATTCTGATATGGAAACAGGTCGGTAACAGATCATTATATACAAATATGTACAGCAACTACGCAAGTCCAGATAGTGTTCCAATCATTGTCCGTGGACCAGTGGTCCCACAATGCATGGGCAAAGCCCACACATGATACCTGCCTCTAAATGGAGAGAACACTGCTGGGGCATCAGTTCGAAAATAAACAGGCACCTCAGGGGGAAGGGGAGGGGGGCACCTCAGCCGGATGATGGGACGAAGCCACTGCTCCACAAGGGGGCTCCATGCCCACAGATTGCTCCTGGGGAGTGCAAAGCCACAGTCTCACAAGTCTCTCAAGTGGGTGGATTGCCCACTGATTTCTCCTGGGGAGTGCAAAGCCACAGTCTCTCAAGTCTCTCAAGTGGGTGGGTTCCCACTGATTGGTCCTGGGGAGTTCAAAGCCCCAGTCTCTCAAGTGGGTGGGTTGCCCACTGCCTGGTCCTGGGGAGTGCAAAGCCACAGTCTCTCAAGTCTCTCAAGTGTGTGGTTTGCCCACTGATTGGTCTTGGGGAGTGCAAAGCCACAGTCTCACAAGTCTCTCATGTGGGTGGGTTGCCCATTGATTGCTCCTGGGGAGTGCAAAGCCACAGTCTCTTTAGTGGATGATTTTCTCCACTGGTTCTGGAGGGGGCATGGTTCCAAGAGGGCTTCATCCTGCCAAGGACTGGGTGAGTGGATGCTGTTCTCCACTGGTTCTGGAGGGGGCATGGTGCCCAGAGTGCTTCTTCCTGCCAAGGACTGGGTGAGTGGATGCTGTCCTCCACTGGTTCTGTAGGGGGCTCAGTGCCCAAAGTGCTTCATCCTGCCAAGGACTGGGTTAGTGGATGCTGTTCTCCACTGGTTCTGGAGGGGGCATGGTGCCCAGAGTGCTTCATCCTGCCAAGGACTGGGTGAGTGGATGCTGTTCTCCTCTGGTTCTGGCGGGAGCTTAGTGCCCAGAGTGCTTCATCCTGCCAAGGACTGGGTGAGTGGATGTATCACTCCACTGATTCTGGAGGGGGCGTAGTGCCCAGAGTGCTGCACATGCTGTGTGGCAGTTCCCATTCCCTCACCTGGGTGTGTCTGCCACGAGATTTCCTGGGAACAGGTAGCATGACACTCCATGGAGTCAGAGACACACTCCACCTTGCTGTGACTTTGCCTGGCAACTGCTGGTACTAACAGTGCTGGTTGTGGTGCCTCATGTACTCTGTGCAGGGTCCAGGACGTCTCCTGCTGCCTCGGATGGCTGCCCACTGGGAATGGTGTCCATATTGACTGTGGTGGCACTGTCTGTGCACGTCGCAGGGCAGGTGGCGGTGGTGCATGTGTCAGCACCTGTGGAGGGAGACAGCAGGACGTCTTCTGCAGCCTCGGATGGCTGCCCACTGGGGATTATGCTGGGGACTGTTGCTGAGGCATCAGACGTGCAGGTGGCGGTGGTTGCAGCGGTGTCAATCGCCATACAGATTGCTGTTCTGTTTGGCAGAAGGGGGGACACCAGTCCCTCAGCCAGAGGCTCCGTGCACTGAGCTGAGTTCCCTTTAGCCTTGTGTCCCTTCCCCACCTTGGAAGTCGCTGCAGGGACCTTGGCACTGTCCCCTTTTCTCTTGGAGGAGGCCTTGCTGGGTGGTTGGTGCGGCTTTTCCCTGCGGCATGTGGGCCCCTTCTTCACCTTGGCAGGTGGCGTAATAGGGTGATCCTTGGCCTCGCTAGGTGGCACACTGGCAGCCCTGATGGGTTCCGCCCGTGATATTACTGGACTTGCAGGGACCACATTGCTGGAGGATTTGGTGGCTGAGGTGCTGGGCAGGGATCTGGACTTCCTGGCCCTAGTGAAAGGACGGGGGGAGGTGTAGGGAAGAGGTCAATGTTAGCCAGGAAAAGTTTTTTAGACACACTAGGATGGGAAGATGGAGGGGGTTTGGGAGTGGAGGAAGAGGTAGTGGTTGTAGGAGGTGTACGTCTGCTGAGTTTGGGTGAAGGTGAATGGGCTGGAGGCTGTTATGAGGTGGATGGCTGTTCAGTGGCCGCTTGCCTGCGTTTGTGTACTTTGGGAGGAGGGCTCACAGACACACTGGGAGAGGACACAGGGGACGTGTGCATGGTAGTGGGGGTGGTGATTGCACGTGAGCGGTGTGTGGTGATGGGCGTGCTGGTGATGGAGGTAGTGGCTGAAGATGTAGTGCATGCAGGTGTGAGTGGAGACAAGATGGGAGGGAGGAGGAGGACGTGGAGGAGGGGGACACAGTGGAGGCAGTGGATGTTGGCATGTGTGCATGGAGATGGTGCTTGTGTGAGTGCCGGTGGGATGTGTGCTGCTTATGTTTGCCATGTCCACTCTTGTGTGTTGATGAGTGTGCATACTGGTCTGATGGTGTGCTTGGGATAGGCTGAGGTAGAGGGGATTGGGTCTGGGTAGTGGAAGTTAGAGGGGGGAGGCTGGACAAAGGGACAATGGCTGCCATCAGTGCTGAGGGCAGAGCCTGAAATGCTCTCTGTTGGGCTGCCATGCCAGAATGAAAGCCCTCCAGGTATGCATTTGTTTGTTGCAAATGCCTCTCGACACCCTGGATGGCATTCAAAATGGTTGATTGCCCAACAGTGAGGGATCTCAGGAGGTCAATAGCCTCCTCACTGAGGGCAGCAGGGCTGACTGGGGCAGGGCCTGAGGTGCCTGGGGGGAAGGAGATGCCCACCTTCCTGGTTGAGCTGGCACGGGAAACACTCTGAGGGGCTGCTGGGACGGCGGTGCTGGTAGGGGGGGTGGTGACTGTACCTGTTGATGCAGTGGGCCCAGAGGTGCCCGCCCCACAAGGGAGCTGCTATCAGAGGAGGAGTCGCTGTCGCTGGTGTCTCCTCCTGTCCCCTTCGTGGAGCTCCCCTTGCTCTCCGTCCCACTGGAGCCTTCAGACTCCATAAATTCACCCTCCTGGGCCACGTGGGTTGCAGGTCCCTCCTGCTCTGGTGCCAATGCTCCTCCGCCAGATGATGCTAATGCACACAAGGACAGGGTGACAAAACAAAAAGGGAAGGAAAGGCGGAAGAGACACATGGTCAATGCCTGCCACACCACTACCGTTGGTGGACACAACACACAGGGAGCAGCCCTATGCACTAGCCCATGCACTAACAGTTCAAGGGGAAAGCACATGCCCATGGGGGACTCTGCCTAGACCTATTTGATGCACAGCTAGAACCCACAGGGGCTTGACTAGGTGTAGAGGGCCACTACCACTTTTGGTTTTGGAGTGCCACTGAGCCTGCCAAACAATAGATATATCATGGCACGTCTTCCCTGGCCTAGGGGAACCCACAGCCCACCTCCCCCACCCAGAAACCTCATAATGCTTGCAGAGTCATCTGAATGAGACTGTACTGACCCCCTTGTGGCTGCTGTGATGCCCTCAAGTGCCCATCCAACTCAGGATATGCTACCACCAGGATCAGGTACATCAGTGGGGTCATGGTGCGACGGGCACCCCTTCGATGTTGGAAGTCCATCCCCAGCTGGGTCTCCGCCGTCTTCTTGGTCCTGCGGTGCAGGTCCTCCCATCTTTTGCGGCAGTGGGTGCTTCGTCTATGGTAGACCCCCAGGGTCCGCACTTCCTTGGCGATGGCACACCAAATACCCTTCTTCTGGTGGGCGCTGACCTAGAGGAAAAGTGAAGTAAGAATGGATGTTACTCCCCCGTCCGGTTCTTCTTACTCATTGGCCACAAACCTCCCACCCTGGCCCTGAAAATAATACACTCACCATCCTCACATTCTGGCCTCTGCCCCCCCGTATCTTCCATCCACGCCACTCCATAGATTCATGTGCCATGCATCCTGCTCATAGTGTACTCACCTGTTTGTCTGGAGGACCGTAGAGTAGCGTGTACTGGGGGAGGACCCCAGCCACCAGCTTGTCCAACTCGTCTGCGGTGAAGGCAGGGGCCCTTTCCCCAGACACTGTAGCCATTGTCGGTTCCAGACTCAGGTCACAGCAGCACTTGCAGTGTAGGTCCTCTCCTGTTGAAGGTCAGGTATCAAATGAGTGAACAGTTAGAAAATGGCGGTCACGTCCGCGGCGGTGCATACCGAAACCGCCGGAGTACATCGTCATTGGCTCCTGGAACCCATAGGGCCCAATGATAACCAATGCTTATTTGTGCCGCGGTCTTCGACCACCTACCGCAACGCTGCACAATGCCAGCGCAGTTACCTCATTTCCCCTTGTCCCTCCTTACAGGTCAGGCAGCCGCCATTTCAGGGGGGCACATGGCAGGGCAACTAACTGCGTCACAACACTTTTGGCCAGGAATACGGACAGACAGCGCAACACAACTATGACATCACAATTGTTCTAAACACCCTTGTGAAACCTATGTGGTGTATGACCCTCTGCTCACCCTTCTCCTCCATAGGGCATGTCCGCTGGGACAGGTGATGAGATGACATCATCCTCCGGTATACAGACCCCTGGTGGACCTGTCGACAATGGAAGACAGACACATCATTATCACCTATAGACTTGATCGTGCCACAATCCATGAACTGTGTGCTCAGTTGGAGCCAGACCTGATGTCGGCTATCCGCCATCCTATAGGAATCCCCCTCTAGTGCAGGTCCTGTCAGTACTCCATTTCCTGGCCAGTGGTTACTTTCAAACAACAGTGGCCATGGCATCAGGGATGTCACAGCCAATGTTCTCTAACGTGTTGTCCAGAGTGTTGTCTGCCCTGCTGAAACACATGCGCAGCTACATCGTTTTCCCTCAGGTGGAGGATTTGTCCACAGTGAAAGGTGACTTCTATGCCCTGTGACATATCCCCAACATCATTGGTGCCATTGATAGTACACATGTGGCATTTGTCCTCCCCCCCACCGTAGGAATGAACAGGTGTACAGAAACTACAGAAGCTACCATTCTATGAATGTGCAGATGGTGTGTTTGGCAGACCAGTACATCTCCCATGTGAATGCCAAGTATCCTGGCTCAGTGCATGATGTTTACATTTTGAGGAATAGCAGCATCCCTTATGTGATGAGGCAACTCCAGAGGCACCGTGTGTGGCTACTGGTGAGCCCAAGGTCCCAACACAGTTGACATAGGTGTCTGGGTATGGGAGAGTGCCTCATGGTTGGAGTATGTCTCACAGTTGTCCCTCGATATTTGCAGGTGACTCTGGTTACCCAACCTGTCATGGCTACTGACCCCAGTGAGGAATCCCAGGACAAGGAACGCTACAATGAGGCACATGGGCGAACTAGGAGGATAATAGAGCACACCTTTGGCCTCTTGAAGGCCAGATTCCAGTGCCTCCATCTGACAGGTGGCTCCCTATACTACTCACCCAAGAAGGTGTGCCAGATCATCGTGGCATGCTGCATGTTGCATAACCTGGCTTTGCAACGTCAGGTGCCTTTTCTGCAGGAGGATGGGCCTGATGGTGGTCTTGTGGCAGCTGTGGAGCCCGTGGACAGTGAAGAAGAGGCAGAAGAAGAAGCTATAGACAACCGAAACAACATCATCATGCAATACTTCCAGTGAGACACAGGTAAGAGACTGGCACTGCTCCTCTCATATCATACTACTGTTGGACATTGCCTGAATCTGCCTTTTTACCTCTGTGTATGGACCCTGACATGTCACTTTGGCTTTCCATTTCACAGATCTGGGTCACACTTTCTGCCTTCTGCTATGTTTACTGATGCCCAACAACTGTCGAACATTGGTATGTGAACATGCACATTGACATTACTATATTTCTGAGAGGCTGCAATTACACATTTGTGAAAGTACAGACTGGCTCCAGATTGATTTGTGATTCAAGGGTGTTTATTTCTGTGCTAATAAGCGGAGGGGGCTGTGCAATGGGATGGGGTGATGGTGAAGTCCATGGTAGAGTCCAGTCTCTTGGTATCACAGGTGCATTGTCCAAGGGGGCATAGGAAGTGGAGTAATGGCAGTTCAATGTTGTCAGGATGACAAAGTGAGGCAAAAGGGTGACAATCATGAGAGTGTTATTTCCTGGTGGGGGTCTTGGCAATGTTCTCTGTCTTGTTCCTGGATCTCAGGGACCGTTTGCGCGGTGGTTCTCCTTCTGCAAGGGGTGGGGTGCTGGTGGCCTGTTGGTCCTGTGGCAGGACCTCCTGCCCACTAGCGCCGGTGGAGGTGGAGGGCTGTTCATTGTTCAGGCTAGTGTCCGAGGCCCGTTTATGTGCCACTGTGTCCCTCATGGTGTTGGCCATTTCTGCCAGCACCCCTGCAATGGTGACCAGGGTGGTGTTGACTGACTTCAAGTCCTCCCTGATCCCCAGGTGCTGTTCCTCCTGCTGCTGCTGGGTCTTCTGAAACTTGGTCAGTACCGTGCCCATGGTCTCCTGGGAAGGATGGTATGCTCCCATGATGTTTGAGAGTGCCTCGTGGAGAGTAGGTTCCCTGGGCCTGTCATCCCCTTGTTGCACAGTTTCCCTGTTGTCCTGTGCCTCTGTACCCTGAACCGTGTGCCCACTGCCACTGACCTCAGGTCCCTGATTGTCTTGGCTTGGTGGGTTTGCCTGAAGTCCCTGTAGTGGTGGACACACTGCTGATTGACATGTCCTGGGGACAGAGGTATGGGCCAGGGCATAGAAATCACCTTTCACTGTAGGCAAATCCTCCACCAGAGGGAAAACGATGTAGCTCCGCATGTGTTTCAGCAGGGCAGACAACACTCTGGACAACACGTTGGAAAACATAGGCTGGGACATCCCTGATGCTGTGGCACCGCCACCTCAAGCACCGCTGAACAGGGCACCGCCGCCTCAAGCACCACTGAACAGGGCACCGCCGCCCCATGCACCGCTGAACAGGGCACCGCCGCTCCAAGCACCGCTGAACAGGGCACCGCCGCCTCAAGCACCACTGAACAGGGCACCGCCGCTCCAAGCACCGCTGAACAGGGCACTGCCGCCTCAAGCACTGCTGAACAGGGCACCGCCACCTCAAGCACCACTGAACAGGGCACCGCCGCTCCAAGCACAGCTGAACAGGGCACCGCCACCTCAAGCACCGCTGAACAGGGCACCGCCGCTCCAAGCACTGCTGAAAAGGGCACCGCCGCCTCAAGCACTGCTGAACAGGGCACCACCGCCTCAAGCACCGCTGAACAGGGCACCGCCACCTCAAGCACCGCTAAACAGGGCACCGCCGCTCCAAGCACCGCTGAACAGGGTACCGCCGCCTCATGCACCGCTGGCCCATGAGCGCCAAGGGCACTAACGCTACTGAGTCCGTCACGGGCAGCATGAAGCACTCTGGGCACAAAGCCCCCTCCAGAACCAGTGGAGAGATACATCCACTACCTCTGTCCTTAGCAGGATGAAGCACTCTGGGCACAAAGCCCCCTCCAGAACCAGTGGAGAGATACATCCACTACTTCTGTTCTTAGCAGGATGAAGCACTCTGGGCACAAAGCACCCTCCAGAACCAGTGGAGAGATACATCCACTACCTCTGTCCTTAGCAGGATGAAGTACTCTGGGCACAATGCCTCCTCCAGAACCAGTGGAGATTGTTATCCACGTGAGAGACTGTGGCTTTGCACTCCCCAGGATTGAACAGTGGGCAACCCACCCACTGTAGAGACTTGAGAGACTGTGGCTTTACACTCCCCAGGATTGAACAGTGGGCAACCCACCCACTGTAGAGACTTGAGAGACTGTGGCTTTGCACTCCCCAGGATGGAACAGTGGGCAACCCACCCACTGTAGAGACTTGAGAGAATGTGGCTTTGCACTCCCCAGGACTGAACAGTGGGCAACCCACCCACTGTAGAGACTTGAGAGACTGTGGCTTTGCACTCCCCAGGATGGAACAGTGGGCAACCCACCCACTGTAGAGACTTGACAGACTGTGGCTTTGCACTCCCCAGGATGGAACAGTGGGCAACCCACCCACTGTTGAGAGACTGTGGCTTTGCACTCTCCAGGTTTGAACAGTGGGCATGTGGCCCTCTCGTGGATTTGGCGTCGTGCGCTCAACCGGCAGAGGTGCCCCCCCTTTTCCTCCCTTGAGGTGCCTGTTTTCTTGCTCTCTGATGCCCCTGCAGTGTTCTCTCCGTCAAGGTCGGGGATCTTGTGTGGGCCTTGCCCATACCGTGTGGACCCAGTGTTCCACGGAGTTAATTGGAGCACCACCTGGACTGCTATACTTGGTGTATATTTTGTTTATGGTGTATATATATATTTTTGCCTACTTGATTTTAATATATTACAATGGTTACACTAATTTACTTTTGTCTTTGCATTCTTCCGGTGGGGTTGCGGGGTGTGACTATCATGTATTAATATGTATTAGTGTGTGTGTTGTAGTGGGTGAGGGTGGGGGTGGGGGTGTTGCGTGTTTGTGTCCCTGTTCCCCCCCTCCTCCCCTGTGTCGTAGGTGCAGTACTCACCGTGGTCTTCGCCGCCGGCGTTTGTGCTCCTGGTAGAGGAGCAGGAAGACTATCGCAGGGAGATTTTGGATTTCCGGCTCCATGGTGTCCTAGTTACTTGTGGGGTGTGTAGAGGTGGGCGTTTTCCCTTAGGAACCCTGTTTCCGCCCTGTTTTTATCCGCGGTGAATCCGCCCAGGCGGATTGGCCTGTTGTGATACTGTGGGTGGTACTTTGTCTTCCGCCTGTCTGTTGGCGGTGACCGCCAAGCTGTTTGTTTGCACCGCCGTGGCGGTCGGAGTGTTAAAGTGGCTGTCTTTGTTGGTGGTTTCCGCCACAGTCGTAATTGCAAATTTTTTACCGCCGCTTTAACACCGGCCACCAGGGTTGTAATGACCACCTGTGTGTTTGAAAATGACACTTTTAGAAAGTGGGCATTTTCTTACTTAAACCATTTCTGTGACTCTGCCTGTTTGTGGATTCCCTGTCTGGGTCAGTTTGAGAGTTGGGCTGGTTGCACCTCTCACTAGTCAGTGACACAAAGGGTGCTGAGGTGTAGACTGTATTTCCTGATGAGCCATCTGTGCGAGGAGGGAGGGGAGGAGTCGTCACTCACACCTAAAAGGGCAGTGCCTGCCCTCACACAATGCAGTCTCCAACCCCCTGGTGTGTCTGGGGCCTGGCCTAGGCAAGGCAGGATTTCACAAACAAGAGAGACTTTTCTTTGAAGTAAGCCTATTTCAAAGGGCAAAATGGGTATGAGAAGGGCACCCAAAACCACAGACTTTAGAACACTTCTGGAAACCAAGACGGACCTCTGCCTGGAGAAGAGTGGAGGAAGAAGAGCTGTCCTGCCTGTGACTGTGCTTTGTGGAGCCCTCCTGCAGTTGCTGCTTCTGCCTGTGCTGGAGGACAAAGACTGGACTTTGTGTTGCCTTCCTTCTTGTGAAGAACTCTCCAAGGGCTTGATTTAGAGCTTGCCTCCTGTTGTTTAAAGATTCAGGTACAGCAAAGACTTCTCTCCGCCAGCACCTGGAGTCTCTGGAGAGATTCCTATTCTGCCAAGTGGTGACCATCCAGTTCCTGGGACCCTGAAAGGAGAAGCTGGCAGCCCAAGAGTGAGAAATCCACGCACAGACCGCTGTGCGGGGAAAAGATCAACGCAACTCTGATCTGCGGCTGAAAAATTGATGCGCCGCCGGCTTTGCGGCTGAAAATCGACGCTCGCCTGCAACGCGACCGGAAGATCGACGCCTGGAGCTGGGGAAATGATGCGCAGCATTGCTGAAGGGGGCTGGTGAGATCACAACCCCTGCTGCGTGGTTTTCGGACCGTTGTGTGGCTGAATTTCTAATGCAAACATCGCTGGGCGTGTAAAAACAATGCAAGGCCTGCCCGGACCCAAGAGTGCTGACTAGATCGACGCTTTGCTCTCCTGCGGAGAGAAGAAACGATGCACGACAACCCGACTAGAGGAGAAACGACGCAAGTTCTCACTCGTGAGTGAAATCAATGACTCGTAAGCCCTTTTTGACGAACACTTGCCCGTGCAGGTTTTTTTTACGCCCCCAAGGTACATTTTCACGCTAACAGTGATAGCGATGTGTTTAAAATTACATGAAGACTCTCTTTATATTTTTAGTGATGACTTGTGTATTATGGATTTTTGTCATTTTGGTCTTGTTTTGTTTAGATAAATATTTTCTATTTTTCTAAACCTGTGTTGTGTTGTTTTGTAGTGTTTTCATTACGTTAATGTGTGTGTTGGTACAAATACTTTACACCTAGCACTCTGATGTTAAGCCTACTGCTCGTGCCAAGCTACCAAGGGGGTGAGCAGGGGTTAGCTGAGGGTGATTCTCTTTTACCCTGACTAGAGTGAGGGACCTTGCTTGGACAGGGGGTAACCTGACTGCCAACCAAAGACCCCATTTCTAACACCCAGGAGTACTAAAACAAGCTGGCTTCTGTGACTACCTAAAGTGTCCTTCAAATGTGGGAACTGCATATGTTGTAAACATGTGTCTGATATCAAGATATTTGTAGATTTAACCGGAGTGTATTGATTGTGTATTGCTTCACTCATCCGTTGTAACACTTTCAACAGTATCTATAGAATGTTTGTGTTTATGGTAAACAATACACAGTACCCACCATGTGCAAATTGTAAACTAGATGGGAGGAGTATCTCAGGGCCATTAAGAATTTGGACAAATACCCAGTGGTGATACATTTCAGATCATCACACTCACTCGCTCAAGTAGAGGATTATAAAATTCATTGGTACGAAGGAAGTAAAACAAGCATTTGCAATGCAACGGGTCTCGCGTTTGCTCATGTTAGAGCTGATCGCGTTGTAAACTCCTAACCCGACTTTTCATCTATCGGCAAAAGTGCATTTATGTACGTAACCCGAAAAAGTGAAGTTAACTGTGTAAAGCGCTCGACTTCTGCCAAGCGAAATCGCGCTAGGAAAATAGAGAAAAAGTAGTCCACGATCCGACGGAAAACAGCGAGCCTCGCATGTTTTCTGTACTTGGTCGCTGAGCTCGAGGTGGGCTAACCTCCGGAAAAGGCATGATGTATGCATGCCTTCCACTAATGAAAGCAAGCAGGTTTTACTAGGCAAGCCTACGAACCAATGAAACACACTGACATGACGTCGACAGGGCTCCGAGCCCTTTTCTAATAACTAAAGCGTCTCGCTGCAATACGCATGCGTGAGCGCATGCAACGCAGGCTCGACCCTAAAAATACAGGAGTGGTGAAGATTTAGAAAAAAAGAAAAAAGCCAGGAAAACATTTTTTGATCAACAAATTTAGAATGGTTTAATTAAGTTTTTGTTCTAGAACGTAAGTAAAAGCCTATATAGAACAGAGGCAACTTTCTGTGATTAGTAATGGGCTTATCTCCGTGTTTGAGCCTTGGTTGGGCTGTTTCGAATCATTTTTCTTTCTGACTGCTTTGTTATGTTTTTTGTGTTAGCTTCCAATTTTAATGAAGGCTTTTCTTCCAAAGCAAATATGTGAAGTCATGGAGAGCAGAGTCTCCTTTACGTGACTAGTTACAGCTCCAGTTTAGCACCATTTTGGCTTGTTTCTTTCTTAATTAACATTTCTTTTCTGCCAGCGAGCCCATTTTTAGTACTCATTTTTTATTCATGGTATGGTTTCTCACACTTTGTGTTTTGTTTTCGATTGATAGTAGTAATTAAGGCTCATGAATGCTGTTTAGAAATTTGCTCGAAGGTCTTTTCTCCATCTCAATAAGTGGCCATTTTCTCTCTCACAGGTGCAATTCATTAACTAAGATCTATATATCAGGTGGTTTCCAGCGCACCTTTCTTGCCGATTTAAGCTGTGACTGTTTGCGTCTTTCTTGAGGTAACTTAATACTATGCAATTGTAGATGGAAGGCACTTAAATAGATGTATTATTAGGTGGAACTTTTCTTCTTCTATGTCATGGATATCTTTGATTGATTACTATTGTTTTGGACCCTGATTACTTGGACAACTGTACCGTATTTAAGGTAATGTGGTGGTTATTCTCTTTTTCTGTACGAGCTTAAATCTAGAGCATATTTAACTTCTAGGTCTGGGAAATTTGTTAATAGGTATTTTAGTGCATTAGTCCCATCGAGACTCTCGATGTTCCGAACGTTGTGACTGAATTGGCAGTGCGTTCGTTGGGCCTCGCGTACAACTTGGCTTGTGACGGGCACATATGGAATATATCCGTGTTTGATATTACCGTACATTTTTTCTTTAAACTTATTTCTCCCAGAAAGAGCGTCATCACTTAAAGTAATGCTACACTAACTCTCAACCCTTTTTGTTCATGCGCGTTTTTCGTGCTATATAGTGAAGGGGCTAGTAGGGATGTTAAGACAGCAACGTATTTTTGAGTGTCCGTATTGGCTTTTTGATTGCTTTTGTCTCCCGTTGCAACTTTTCACCTCAATTACTTGCTGTGTGGGATACATAAATTAATTGAAAAAAAATCATGACCCAGATAATGGTCATAACCTTTTCACATCTAATTAGAACTCGGCTTTCTGTTTGTAGGTGCATATAATTACTTTATGAATCACTTAAACCGTTCGATTATGATGCTAAGTGTTTAACCCCATTTGTTATTACATTTTCATAGTACAGTATGGAAGGCAACATTCATTTTGACAACTTTGTTTCACTTCCTCTGGGGAGGATCTTCCCGAAATTGCATGTAGGATGCCGCTAAACTCTATTAGCGATTTCATTTTATTCACACGGAAGTGGGACTGTGTTGGTTTAACATCAGTGTGGCAACGTTTGAGGCTGACCTTGTGGGGGTTTGATCCTGGTAGGTATTAGACTGTATCGTTTCTAATTTTGAATTGTATTAACTATGTAGTTTACTGTGGAATTAACCTCTGGGCTTAAGCTTTGATGGGGAGTATTGCTCA
The DNA here is from genome assembly GCF_031143425.1 of Pleurodeles waltl. NCBI lineage: Eukaryota > Metazoa > Chordata > Amphibia > Caudata > Salamandridae > Pleurodeles > Pleurodeles waltl. The sequence goes on along the minus strand of NC_090440.1, from coordinate 1,422,287,235 downwards.
ATCAGATCTTTAATTAAGCACTAAGAGAGCAAAATAGATAAGTAATATTTTTTTCCTTATATCACGAGTGTGCTGCTGCCTGAGATGCGACCTTCATTTGGTCGAATGTTCATACTTGTCAACAATTATACCTCTGTTATAGAGAGTATTATTACTTTATTGTGCTAGATACAAGAGTGAAATAGGTACTGTTACAAATTAATTACAACTGAACTGCTCAATGGTGTAACCAAACTTGAGACCCCCTGCACAGCACAGGAAGCTCCCCTTCCCCCACCCCCGGACTCACGCACGGGTTTTTAGGTGTGAGCACTGTGCTGAGGGGGCACCCAGCAGCTCGCCCCCTCCCCGCCCTGCGGGGGCCTTCTTTACGGCACTGCTATTTTATAACCTCTAACTGTTCATTATCATTGAATTTTGGCATAAGAACATTTATTTTAATTTGTGGAATTTTCTGTTCACTATGAAATGTTCAATGTTTTGTCTCGAATATTTGTGCACCCAGTACATGTGCACGGTTTTATTTATTTTTTGTTAATCCGCTCTTAAGAAGACTGTCTCTGAACACTTTGACTGTTTTGCATTGACCGCATACATTGAAGAAAATAAAGATTTTGAAACATGTATGAGATGGAATTCATTTCAGGTCTGTCTAATCCTGATTCAAATTTACAAGTAAAGCTTCATTACAGCACATGCACAGAACCATCCTTATGGGAACTTGAACATGGGCTACTAACCTTGTGAGGACTTACTCCAAATGTTTCATTTGTGATTGAATATAATCATGCACAAATTGCTAAATGCTGTTTTTCAGTGCTATACCCAAATTGCGTTTTAACGATAATGCATTTTTCAGGAGAAAACAATAGAATATTTAATGCATGTTTAGCCTTTTGCTGAGTGCTCACAGCTTAACCCCTTTGCTGCCAGACCTTTTCCCCCTCCCGTGCAAAGCCTTTTTTTCACTATTTGGGGAAGTTTGTGCTTAGGCCCTCATTACTTTGTCCACATAAGCTACACACTTTTTTTTTTTTTCCACCATCCTAGGGATTCTAGAGGTATCCAGAGTTTGTGGGTTTGTGCCTGGAGGAGACAAAAGTGAGATGAAATACAGCTAAAAAAGTTTTAGAAAAATGTGGTAAAAGGGCTGCAGAAGAGAGCTTTTTTTTTAAACTCCAGAAAATGACAAAGGGTTTGCACTGCTAAAATCACACTTTCCAGCTGTCAAGAACAGACAGACTTGAATCAGAAAACCCAATTTTGCCATTTAACTGGGTCATACCCCATTTGTATTTATTGTGCTTTCAGCCTCTTTCCAATTAGTGACAAATGGGTGTGAAACCAATGCTAGATCCCAGACAGCTAAAGATTTCTGAAGAGAAAATTCTGATTTTAGCAAGGGGTCATTTTTGTAGATCACTCAAGGTTACCCTACATAAAGTAACAGCTAAAATAAAATAAAAATAAAAATTGAGGTGGAAAAAAGAGCCATTTCGGTCCACTTTACATATTTTTTTCTATTTCCAGTTATTTCAGATTTCCTAAAGTAATGTATATCATTATGTCTGCTGGACTCTTCTGGTTGCAGGGATATAAAGGGGCTTGTAGGTTCATCAAGAACCCTAGGTACCAAAAACCAATAACTGAACTGCACCTTGCAATGGGGTTTCATTTCATACTGGGTATACAGCAATTCATTTGGTGAAATATAAATAGTAAAAAAAATGGGTATCAAGGAAACCTTTGTGTTTCCAAAATGGGCACAAGATCGGGCATTGAGAAGCAGTGGTTACTTGCACATCTCTGAATTCCGGGGTCCCCATACTAGCATGTGAATTACAGGGCATTTCTCAAATGTCTTTTTACACTGTTGTAAATTTGGAAGGAAAAATTGTAGGGACAAGGAGCAAGAACAGCTGTTCTGCTATTCTGTGTTCCCCCAGTAAAAATGGTACCTCACTTGTGTGGGTAGGCCTAGTGCCCACAACAGGAAGTGCCCCAAAATACAACATGGACACATCACATTTTCTCAAAGTAAATATATATATATATATATATATATATATATATATATATATATATATATATATATATATATATATATATATATATATATATATATATATATATATATATATATATATAATTTTTTTTTATTTTTATTTTTTGCAAAGTGCCTAGCTGTAGATTGTGGTCTCTAGTTCAGCCGGCACCTAGGAAAACATAACAAACCTGTGCATTTTTTAAAACTAGACACCTAGTGGAATCCAGGATGGGGTGACTTGTGGTGCTCTCACTAGGTTCTGTTACCTTAAATCATTTGCAAACCACAAATTCGCAAAACAACACTAACCCTCATTCCGGTGCTGAAAAGTTCTGGAATCTGAGGGGAGCCACAAACTTCCTTCCACCCAGTACTCCCCCCAGGTCTCACGATAAAAAATGGTGCCTTACTTGTGTGGGTAGGATTAGTGCCCATGACAGGAAATGCCCCAAAACACTGTGGACACACCAAAATTATCAAATACAAAACTACCTGTTTTTGCAGGGAGGCACTGGTGTTTGTGGTCCTGGGATCAGCAGCCATTTAGACATTTCTGAAAACTAGACACCTGAGTGAGTCCAGGGACGTGTGAATTGTGTGGATCCCCCAGTGTTTTCTTACCCCAAATCTTCAGCAAACTGCAAATTTAGCTAAAAAATATTTTACCCATATTTGTGTGTGGGATCCCCACATTGGCACAAGTTTCATACCACCCAATGTTCCCCACAGTCTCCCCATAAAAATGATACCTCACTCGTCTAGGTGGGCCAAATGCCTGTGACAGGAAAGAGCCAAAAACATGTTGAAATTGAGGGGGAACAAAAGCTGGTCCAAAAGGGCAGTTTGGAAAAAAAAAAATTAGGCTGACAGGTGGGGCAGAATGTTTATCTGTATAGCTGCGATAATGCAGGGTGGTAGGAATTTGGGGGATTCCTGCAGATTCCGGAAGGTTCCATCACAAAAATGTGATTTCTAACAAAGTTGGTGATTTGCAGGCTTTGTGGGTAAGAGAATGGTGTGGGGTGCATGTGAAGCACACAACCCTGGACTCACCCAGATGCTTAGTTTTCAGATGTGTCTAGGTCTCATAGATTTTTCTACACGACAGTGTCCCAAAGGTGTAGCCCTCACCATTCCAAGTGGGAATATTTTGAGAATTGGACAAGATCTCATGGCCAAAATCTAAAAATAAAACCCAAAATATTCAAATGTCCTCTTGCTTGCCATTGGGATAAGATCTTTTAGTGTGCCAAGGGGAGAGCTGAAAGACTGTCTTCCCCCTTCAGTTGGGGAGGGGCACAACCACACTCATAATGGTTGGAAGCCAATTGTTTTCTGTTTTTTTTACTACTTGGCATCTACTAGGCCTAGGCTTTCTGCCCCCCCTCCCCCCCCCAGGAGTAGATCAGGGGTAATTGCCCCATCGGCCCACTGCCATACCCCCACCCTCCTTTAAAAAAATAAATAAAAATCTTCTCTAGTGGGCTTTCCACCCCACTTGGGGGCAGATGGGCCTTGCAATAATAGACTGATCTTCCCCAAGGGGGGCAGAAATGGCCAAAAGTAATGTACCCCCAACGGGAAGTGACCCTTGCTGAAGAGGCTGCTCCACCAAACAAAACATAATCCCTGGTGCCTGAGTGGTTTCTGCCACCCCTGGGGGCAGATCGACCTAATAGTAATAGGCCTATCTGCCCCAAACCGGGGCAGAAATGGCCTTAACATTTCCACCCAGGGGCACGACCCTTGTGTTAAATTGACAAAAAAAAAAATCCCTGGTGTCTAGTGGTTTCTACTCCGTATGGGGGCAGATTGGCCTAATAAAAATAAGATGATCTGCCCCCAGAGGAGGCAGAAATGACCTAACAACTTGCCCCCTGGGGAGCGACCCTTGCTCAAAGGGTCTCTCCCCACATGTTAAAGTTTGGGGGTAAAAAAATCCCTGGTGTCCAGTGGGTTAGGCCCATTAGATATTGTATGATAGTGAAGCCCAGGTCCCCAATGTGGATTTTAGGGATGCCACATCCTCAGAGCTAGTGATTATAGAACTGTAGAAAAACTGACTGTCACTATCATAAAAGATAGGGTTGTGCTGAGTCAAGTTCAAGGCCTCACAATGATAGTGTGTAATTATATAGATGCCTGGGTCCCACATTGATAGTGATTATATAAATGATCAAGCCTCCAAAGACAGTGTGTTTAAAGTCCCATTAATCTCTCCACAGTTAGTGTGAATTGTTAATAAATGGGTTTCGAAGTCCTCATCGAAATGGTGTATGATTATATTGTTTTCTTGGTACTCAATGGGTTGCTGCATCTTTATAGTCGCATTCAAGTCCCCATTGAGCTAGTGTGTGATTAGTGATGTTCAAGACCACACAGTGATAGTTTGATTGATTATAATGACATCTGATCCCCACAGAATGTGATTACTGGGATGCCCAGGCTTCAGAGATAGTGCAATTGTGTTACCCAGGTCCACAGAGCTAGTATATTTTGTCACACTCAATTCTTCAGAGTTTGGATTATAGGGATGTCACATCCTCAGAGCCAGTAATTATAGACCTGTAAAGATACTGTGACGATTGTCAATCAAGTCAATGTAGGGATAATAGTTAATGATGGACATATGGACATCCTTGTATAAGGAGTACATGATGAGTCATGTTCAAGTTCCTACAAAGATAGTGTTTTATATTGATGCCCAGGTCCCCACAGAGTATGTGATAATAATGTTCCAAATAGCTACTTGGTGATTATGGGGTACCAAGGTCCTCAAAGAAATGGTGTATGATTAGTGTTAACTGAGGTACCCAATGAGATACAGCATCTTCATAGTGATGTTTAAGTCCCCCTAGCAATAGTGTGTGATTGCAGTGATGTACAAGCCCCCACGGTGGTAGTGTTTGATCATATTGATGCCCAGATCCCCACAGAATGTTTGACTATACGGATGCCAGCTTCCCATTGGGATAGTGTGACTAATGGGATGCCAAAGGTATAGTTTTGTTACCCAGGTTTCACAGCGATAGTGTGCTTGTATAGTCATGTTCAAGTCCTGATAGTGCATGATGATACTTGTACTCAAGTCTCCACAGCAATGTCTGCAATGATGTACATGTTGAAGACCACGAACAGATAGTATTAGCCTGGTGTCTCAGTAAACTAATGCTCTTACTTGACAGATTTGTGTTTGACCTCCTACTGACATGTTTGAATCCTGGTACTTTCACTCAGTCTTTGATCCTTCCAAGATTGATAAAATGTGTTCAATTGTGTTGGGTAACAATAAACCTCTATTCAGTACCAAGATATCCAGACTTGAATGTGCACTTCAGAAATACAGGTGCGTGAGCTAAACTTGAATTATCCTATTCATCTAATAATCCCATATAAAATGCAGCATTAACTGACATAAACTGTGTTCATGCAGGAAGGTCCACATTTGCTTTAATATCTGTGTTCTCATTTTCTTTTCTAGGCACCACCTTATGAACTACTCTCCATAACAAAAAATACTGTTGTATTTGATTACAACAAACTTCCGATGCCATTTCTTTCGGAGTCTATAGGTAAAGAAATTGGATACAGACTTTTGAAGTTTGTTCACTTAAAAGGCAGCAATGTTGAAGTATTGGACTACTGACCTAACAAATTTAGAACACTTCTGGATGAAGAGGAACCTCTGCCAAGAAGAGCTATGAGGAGGAGTACTGCACCTCTGCTGTGTGCTTTTTTTTTGGGTTGTCCTGAAGTTGCTGTTTCTGCCACACAAGACAAAGACTGGACTTTGCTATGTGTCCTGATGAAGTTTCTCCAAGGGCTTGGACTGAGCTTGCCTTCTCTTATTAAGTCTCAGGGACATCAAAGACTTAATCTGCCAGCACCTGTGCTCTCTTGCTGAGACCCCTGACTTGACAAATCTGTGCCAATCCAGTCCTTGGGCCCTCTGAAGGGAAAGCTGGTGAAACCTGACTGAATCCATTCACCGGAGCCAAGTGGCAGAAAGTGATGCAGCACCCACCTTGTGGCTGTAAAATCGATGGAGCGCATGCCTTGTGGCTGCAGAAACCAGCACATCACCATCTCAGTGTGACTTTATCATTACATTGTCCGGATTTTCCACACATCGTCTCTAGGTGTCAAAATTCCTCAATCACTGTAAAGACCTGAGGCGGCCTGCCTGGAAATCGATGCATCCCTTCCCTGTGAGGAAAAAATTAATGCATTGCTTACGTGGTAGAGAAAGAATCGATGCATGATTTCACTTCTGAGTAAGGAATTGATGCATCACTTGCTTTTCTGATGAACCTCCTATTTTTCTTTCTTTTTCCAATGCATACCAGGTACTTGGTGTTACAGCAACACATCCATTGATTCTCATGGATGTACAGTCTTTACTTTAAAATTTGGTATCTTAATTGTATAAGTTGGATTTTCTCCTTTTGGTCTTGTATGCTTTAGATAAATAATGATTATTTTTCTAAACTGGTGTGGAATACTTTTGTGGTTTTCATGGTGTTACTGTATGTGTAAATACTTTACACATTGCCTTGGAGATCAGCCTGCCTGCTTGTGCCAAGATACCAAGGGGGTGAGCAGTGGTTATCTGAGCTGTGTATTTTCCTTACCCAGGCTAGAGTGAGGGTCCTTACTTGGACAGGGTGTAAACTGACTGCCAACTAGAGACCCCGTTTCTAACATGTAAATCAGAATAGGAGGTTTTAGATGGATTTGAAAACCTGTCTCTTTCCTGTTGGCATAGTTGTGAAAAACAGCAAGCCTATAAACACTGGACCCACACTCTCAATAGAGGTCCTTTCACATGTCAACTGATGCTGATCAATGGCATCTCCTCATCTCCATTCCCCTCCTCCATTTCCCCCCATTTAGACAAAGTTGTGGAAAACAGCAAGCCTCTGAACCTTTATCCCACACTCACTGGAGTAATTCTCAAAAGTTTCATCTTATGCTGATAGTCTCCCCATCTTCCCGTTGGACATACTTGTGGATAATAGAGAGGCTCTATACCTTTTATCCCACACCCTCATTGGATGTCTTCTCCCTGTCCGACATGTTTGTGGAAGATATTGAACCTCTGAAGCTTTATCCCACACACTTGGAGTTACTTTCACATGTTTCATCCAATGCAAATATCTCCCCATCTCATTCCAGTTAGACTTGAATGTGGTACTTCGTGAACCTTTAGCCCATGCACTCATTGTGGTTTCATACAGATGAATCTCCCCATCGTCTTCTCCCCGTCTCTCCCCATTTCATTCCAGTTAGACATGACTGGGGTAGTTAGTGAACCTTTAGCCCATGCACTGTCGTTTCATTCACATGCACCTTCCCCATCTCCCCATTCCGGTTAGACATGACTGTGGTAGCTAGTGAACCTTTAGCCCATGCACTGTCGTATCACTCACATGCATCTCCCCCACATCCCCCCCCCAGTTAGACATGACTGTGGTAGCTAGTGAACCTTTAGCCCATGCACTTTGTCGTTTCATATACTGTGAAGGTATGGTGCTATTAGTCTTTTTCACCTTTCAACATGTTTCACATGTGTCATAATTCAGTAAATGTGTGTACATCTTCACTACATATATTATACTAGGAATGTTAAACCTACAATTTTCCAAGTGCTGGTAATGTCAAATTGAAAGTACTGCAATTACCACAATACCTTGCTTTTGTATCTGGAAAATGTTTGCAATGTGACATTGGTTCTTCTCTCGTGTCTTCTATATATAGTGATGTAATTGATTTCAGAAATTAAAGTATGTTGCCTTAAAGAATTTATTTCAAGTTATGCTGTACGCAGAATATAAGTAGTAATGAAAATAAATGTAATTAGTAGGATTAATGTAATTGGTCCTCATTAACTTTGCTATGTTGTATACTAGTCTACATTTAGCTTGTTAGACCTTGTAATGGTTTACTTATTTCTCATCCCTATTGAGTTGGGTTGAGTATGTGGTATTTTATGTACACTTGTTAAGTAACCTTGTTCTTTTCAGGACATCTCTTCACTGTTTTTATTTTTTTATTTGCGTGTGTGTAATTTAGAATGTTTGGGTAATTAATAAAAGAACACTGAAGGATCCCATCAGGCTATTCTATTTTTTATTTGGGTTGCTTCATTTGTAGCTCACAATACACTTGATGCAAAATACAAACTTATATATTTTCTTGTAATTAATATTTGATCCTATACCCAGAGTATGTAGGCAACATCTTCCACTGACGATACCTCCACTGCAGACCAGGATCAAGCCTTCAGTGAGGACTTCACTTCTGCAGTTTCAGATGATAAGGTGGCTGGCCCATATGATCTGTCTGGGCAGACAGCTCCAGTAGGTCTCACTCTGCCCTCAATAACACCTCCCACCCCAGCTATTACAACATCTAAGCCAATGGATGCCACCACGTCCTAAGTCCAAAGGAACACACAAATCTTGTGCCCCCAGTTCTAGCTGCAGTTGAACCAGCTCCACCACCTCCAATTCAGCCAGGACCCAGTTGGGGGGCACACTGGCTCAAGGGCACATGGTAGTAGGTTTAGGGGTAGGGTTTGTGGGAGGGAATCTGTGGGCCAGCAAAGTGAGGTCACTGTTTTTTCGCAGTTTCTTTGCAGTTTTTCGCTGTCACTTTTGACCAAGTCTTGAAATCCCTACGTTAGTCCAAAGATATGGTGGGCACGGTCCTTACTGAGCCCTGGGACATGACATTGCAGAGGAGCACAATGTAGAAAGGCAGAATCTTAAATCTAATTTGAGCTCCATTACTGGGGTTCTGTTTGACATTTATCATGTGTTCCGGGCTTTCCCAGCAACATCACCCTCCCTGCAGCCATCAACATCAGGCCCAATACACCTGCCTCAGCTGCAGACAGGGAGGCTCTGCCACAAGCAGAAACACCTGCAGTCAACTAGTCCTTGCAACTCTTCTTTCCTCCCCCCTCAAGATGATGCCCAGCCGGACCACCAGGAGATTATGGCAAGACCTCCACCACCAGCAAGATAAACAGAACGTAATTTCTTCCAGTATGCAACTGCCATTCACTCTGTGGACAATTTTCTGGACACATTTAGTTTTTTGGTTTCAGTTGTATCATGTACAATTGGACTTTAAACATTTATTAGAATGCATTTTACAAAGACTGGTTTTGCATTTCTTGTGGTATTTACTTGATCTCTCCCTTCTATTATTTTAAAAATGTAAATCAAAAAACAATTCAAAAGAAATTACATTTAGGTAATGTTTCTCACATTTTACAAAAAAGTAAAAATATGACAAACCACAAATCTTACTGTATTAATTTCATACATGTTTAAGAAGGAATGGTTTGTCATTTTTGTTTTTTAAATTACAACCCATGCCTAACCCAAATAGTCTCTGCCGTTTTTATTTCTCAAGTTCCAGACCTTGACACCATAGAAGAATCAGATATAATCCTAAAAATCTGATTCAACAGGCAAACTAATATATATTCATGTCATCAGTTGGTGGCTGACATCTTGCCTCATAGTGGGAATCCTACATCAATAACACCCATAGCCAAAATCATGGCAGTACTAGATTTTGTGGCCACAAGATCATTCCAATATGCTATGGCTATATCTGGTGGAACATCACAACCACCAAGTGGTGTGTTACAAAAGGTTATTTCTGCAATGATGAGACACATCAATGGATGCATACACTTAACACAAAATGAGGATTTTGCCAATGTAAAGGGAGATTAGTGTTCTTTGGGTTGACTTTCACATGTGGTAAGAGAAACCTAAGCAGCACGTATTGCCATGGTTGCAATTTTCAGTAGAAAACAAGTCTAATGCAACTTCAAGTTGTCTTTGCAGAAGGTACGTACATCCAAAGATCCAAAGTATAACTTTCACAGGATCACCTCATGTTCCCTTGTACTCTGCAATAGCAGCGTATAACTGCAAATATCACAACTTTGAAATTTTCAAATGAATATAACATGAAGGATCCTAAAAGGGAATAAGAAGAATAAATTAATGATTTTACAGGACAAATAACGATTATGAGGACATATTTACTTGGAACAATCACAGAAACACTGTAAATCAACAGTCAGTGTGGCAAAACGTTGATGAACAAACATCTTTGCACTGGAATTTTCTGAACTATGCATTCCTAAAAATGCACTACACAGGCTGATATGCTCAGTATATTACTGGTTGTTTTGACTTTGAATGTAACATTATGTAAATAAATATATACTTGCACTCAAGTAAATTTGTCCATAACATCTTGTTGTACATCAATTCCTTCCTCTTTACCACTATAATCTTAATTTGGCATTGCAACATCCTCACTCAGTAGCTCATCATGGTCTCCATCCTCTGCAATGTACCAGATGTTCCATCACAACCTGCCAAGGGGATTTTGCACACCTTATCGAGAGTAGAGGAGAGCTCAACCAGTATTATCCAGACAGCAAAAAGTGGCCTTTAGGAACTTAAAAGCCTACTCCCCTGGTATCTGTGTTTTTCCATGTGCTTCATTGAAGTGGACTTCCCCTGGCATTGTTGGATTCCTTGGGGATGCTGACAGCCATGGACAGTTAGAATAAGCTTGATCTCCTATATGAGATCAAAAATATATTGAGGAAAAATATCTAATCCCTTTGTAGATTCCTAAACTAGAAATTAACCAACTAATTATAATGACTGATTGTATTAACCAACAAGCCAGACTTTCTCAGGTCCAAGTTGTGACATTTGCAGGGATATGATGCTGTTCTGTAGTACAAAGGAATCTTGTTGATCCTGGGAAAAGGGTACACATGCTTGAGATTTACAAATCAGGTAAGTAGACAACTTGCACATTGATTGAATGGAAGTAGTTCTGATTGCAAATTACCTGTTCTCTCGTGTGTTGGCACACATGCCACCTAAAGCATAGTAATCTCCCTTCACATTGGCAAAAATATTCTCATTCGTGGAAACTGGATGAAGCTGTTGATGTCCTCTCATTGAAGAGAACTTCTTGAAGCACACCACTGAACGTTGGTTGTCACATGCCATCACATTTTTCCACAGTGTATAGGAAGGATCCTGTGGCCACAAAATGAAGTACTGCCATGATTTTGACTATTAGTGTTAGGAGCCCCATTGTTAGGCAGAAGATCTGGCTCCAGCTGCTGACATTAATCAAGAATAATTTGCCTAGTCAAGCTGGATTTTTGATAATATCCCATTCTTCCATGGTGGCGAGGTCTGGAAATTGTCTAGACTTGAGGCTGTCATCTTCTATCACTCGCTAGGTTCATGTGTATGCATTTACAAAAAGAGAAATATTGCTTTACATTTGCAAACCTTTCTTTGATGATCAACACCCCACGTCTTTAAAGATGTCCATATGTTTTTGTGACATATGTACACCACATTTTTTAAGTGATGTTGGAAAGTAATTTAAACATTTTAACATGTCTGATATTTCTAAATGTGTAAATAATACATTTTAAATGTATTATTTACACAATTTATTTTCTTCCTAATATTCCATCAGTGGAAGTATGACAAACTATTCCACTATCGCATTTAACAACAGTAACACATAATACTGTTTTAAATTACAGAAAAGCAGTAAAATGGGCATTTTGTATATGTTAACAAAGTAGCTACCATTTCAGTGGTAAATATGTGCTTAACATTTCAAAAATACACTTGTTCAAACCCTACAATGGTGGGTGCCAAAGCTTGCCATAAGAACAGTTGCAATTTGACAGCTGTTGGTGGAAGTTGACCACATGGTGGGTGTAAAACTCCAAGATGGACATAGCCATAGGTTAACATGTGTGACAGCAACTTATGAAACACAGTGGATGTGTCCGTCTCCTTTGACGATGCCATACATCATGTATATGTAAGCAACGTTATGAGAAAAGCTCACTTGCTGCCTAACACTGCAGCAAACACCTCCCACCTAACTTTTTCTACTGTTACAGACCTCTGGGATCAAAGGAAAAGACAGGACCCTAACTTCCCAGTAGAGAAGTTGAAATTGCTGACTATGAAGTTCCTGTCCCTGTACAGCCAGCTGCATGTGACACCAAAAGAACAGGTATGAGTTTGAAAGGAAAATTTATTTCTAACTAACTTGTTGTTTAAAAAATAAAAAAAACACATGCCAAATTGTCACTTTTTGCCCCATATTTATTAAATGTTTGCACCGCCTTAGCTTATTTTTTTTAGGATAAAGCATTGTAAACCGAACTCCATATTTACATTTTGATGCTAGACCCATCTAGCGTCAAAATATCGGAGTTAGCACCATTTGTAGGGAGCTCCAATCCACCTTGCGTCTCATTGCTTAATGAGATGCAAGGTAGGTGTTCCCTTCCTTAAAATGACACTAGCCCCTAGAGCCATATTTGTCTACCGACACAAAAACATTGCATACCAAAGAAGCGAACCTAAAAACAAAATGGCGCTACATCAGATTAGCGTCAAACTTTAACACCTGGGTAGACCAGGTGTTAAAAAGAGGCGCACACACCCAACAGCTCCAGGAAAACACACAGAACGAGCATTCCAGGAGAACATGGAAGTGATACTGCTCCAGCTTGGTGCATGCTGCAGATGTCAGTGAAGAAAGCAGGTTCCCCCCACCACCTCAGCAACCACAAACAGCATCTACAAAGGCAGCACAGAAGGTGGGAGAGGATCTTCAGACAGTGCACAGCCATCCTTGGCCTCGGGGAACAAGATGTGATCAGGATGTACGAACTGAACCAGGAGTCCATTGTATGCCTGCTGCACCACATTGCCCCACACATCAAAGTACGGGTGCAAATTCCCACTATGGTTCAGCTCATTACCAAACTCCTCGCTGTCGTTCATATGCTGGTGTCTTGATCTTCTCAGATAACGGGTGCACAAGTGGTTGGTATGTCCCAGCCATCCTTCTCGGTCCTCCTACCTAAGGTCCTGGACGCTATCATACACCTCACACCCCACCACATCTTCCCAAACATCCAGCATCTGCAGCAGGAGACCAAGCAAGTTTTCTACCAAATTGCTGGGTGCAATGGATTGCACCCATGTGCAACTGGTGCCACCTGCAGCAATGGTACACCTATATAGGAAGCACAAGCACAAGCACAAGCACAAGCACAACCATTTACTCAATGTGCAGGCCATTGTGGACCACCATGGGCTCTTCACAAACATCCTAGCAAAAGATCCTGGCAGCGTCCATGATGCATAAGTATTCTGCCATTTCACTATCAACGAGTGGTTCCAGGATGAACAATGTGGCAATGGTCTACTCATAGGTAAGCCACCACACCTATCATTACACACACAATACACCAATCATCTAGGACAAACAAAATACAAAAAACACATGGACAGGGGTACATAGATGTATAGTCAAAACATATGAAACATGACAAACTACACTTCCTTCATTACACTTCACAAACACATACACACACATGTACATAACACAGCCACACACTGACTGGTACACCACGTGTGGACAGGTGGAGCCAAGTCCTCTTTGCATACAGAAGTTGCTCACAAACCATTACATGTCCACAGGTTGACAACTAAATACAGATCACACACATACATTACACCAAACAAAAATTAGCTCAGCTATGTCAGTGGCATAGTCCACAGCTGTTAGACCTGACAGCCTTAGGGTAGTCACCCCTAACTTTTTGCCTGCCTCCCTCCACTTTTTAGACACTTGCTGGAGAAGAAACCTGACCCAGAAACTACATCCTGCCAAGAAGAACTGCCTGGCTGCTCAAAGGACTCACCTGTCTGCTTTCTACAAAGGACTGCTGCCTTGCTGTTGCCCTGCTGCCTTGCTGAACTCTTGTCTGGCTGTGAAAGTGCTCTCCAAGGGCTTGGATAGAGCTTGCCTCCTGTTCCCTGAAGTCTCAGGACCAAAAAGACTTCTCTCTTTTACTTGGACGCTCCGTGCGCTGAAAATTTCAACGCACCGCTGGTTTCGCGGCGAGAAAAACGCCGCACACCGACGCTGATCAACGCGACGCTCTTGGGACGATCGAAAATCCGACGCACGGCCTCGCAAGGACAACGCCACCCGACTTCTAGAGGAGAAATCGATGCGACGCCTGCCGTGAAATCGTAATTTCAACGCGCAGCCCCGCAGATCGACATCCAGAGGAGAAATCGACGCGACGCCTGCCGTGAGATCGTAATTTCGACGCGCAGCCCCGCAGACCGACGTGCAGCCGGAGAACAAGCAGGAAAATCCACGCACAGACCCGGGACATCTGGTAATCCCCGCGATCCACAGAAAGAGACTGTCCGAGCGCCGGAAAACGACGCCGACTTACCCGCGTGAAAAATAACGACGCAAGTCCGTGTGTGCTGGGGAGAAATCGACGCACACACCCTTTTTCCACACACCTCTTCTCTTGTGGCCCTCTGAGGAGATTTTTCCACTCCCAACCAGGTACTTGTGATTAAAAGAGACTTTGTTTACATTCTAAAGACTTAAGACACTTTATATCACTGTACTGTGATATTTCTACAAATTTCCCTTGCAACTTTATTCTTTTTGACCTACAATTATCCTGATAAATATTATATATTTTTCTAAACACTGTGTGGTGTATTTTTGTGGTGCTATATGGTGGTATTGTATGATTTATTGCACAAATACTTTACACATTGCCTTCTAAGTTAAGCCTGACTGCTCGTGCCAAGCTACCAGAGGGTGGGCACAGGATAATCTTGGATAGTGTGTGACTTACCCTGACTAGAGTGAGGACTTTTGCTTGGACAGAGGGTAACCTGACTGCCAACCAAAAACCCCATTTCTAACATTGGTGATCAGCGGTGAGGATAGGACTTGTATTTGTGCAGTGACATACAGTAGCTAAGTATTTCACTACCTACCCACAGTTGAAGGTCAACTTGGTTTTTATCTCTTTTTGAAAACCCGATTCTTTTCCTGACAATTTTCAAAAACTAAAGCTGAAAGAACAGCCAAACAAATTCAAGCAGAAGCTGAGAGGGCAGCCAAACAAGCGGAAGCTGAAAGAGCAGCCAAACAAGTGGAAGCTGAAAGAGCTTTGGCTGAAAAGAAACTATTGTTGGCTCATGAACTGAATCTCAAGGAGCTGGAGATCAAGGCAAGACAGTCTGAATCCAGCAATAATGGTGGCAGCATACAGACAGGACCTGCTGGAGAAAAGAAGGTTTGTATACCCAAAAATGTGGTGCCCAGTTTTGTGGTGGGAGATGACATAGATAAATGGTTAGCTGCTTATGAAGTTGCACTAAGGGCTCATGAGGTTCCTGAAGGGCAATGGGGGGTAGCTATGTGGGGTTATGTGCCGCCATTGGGGAGGGACACACTTCTCACATTGGATCCACCGGATCAAAACACATACCCACTTCAGAAAGCCAATTTACTTGCCAAGTTTGGGCTGACCCCTGAGGGATACCGTCAGAGGTTCAGGGACAGCACCAAACAAACCACACAAACATGGGTAGATTTCTTTGATTTCTCCAGTAAGGCACTGAATGGATGCGGGGCAACAAAGTAGCAGATTATAAAGGTTTATATGACTTGATTCTTAGAGAGCATATGCTTAATGTTACTTATACAGATTTGCGCCAGCACCTAGTGGATAGTAAGCTGACTGATCCCAGGAAGCTTGCTGAGGAGGCGGACCTCTGGGTTAGCACCAGAGTGTCCAAAAAGGTACCTGGGGGGGACTCCCACAAAGGTGGTCAGGGTTCCCAACAGAAGAAAGAGGGGGGAGATAAACTTACAGATAAGGAACTCTCTAAAGGCCCCCAAAAGATATCCCAGGAAGGGGGTGGCAACCCTTCCTTTTCCAAATTTGGGAAAAAGCCAGGGACATTTGACAAGTCAGGGAAATCTAGCCCCAAATGCATGGAGTGTTACCAGTATGGTCACTACAAAGGCGATCCACAGTGCCCCAAGAGGGCACCGTCCACTACCGGACAGGCACCTGGGTTGACTAGTGTAGCACTCGGGGGGAGATGGACCCAACTAGCTTTGGGGAGCAGGTAGAGATTTCCCTAGTGTCCCTGGGAGAAGGAGAAATGGTGCCCAAGGCCCACATGCCTAGAAATACTTCCAAGTACCGGCAGTGGGTCACCATTGATGGGCAGAGGGTGGAGGCTCTGCGTGACACAGGAGCCAGTATGACTACTATCAAGAGTCAGCTGGTGTCAACAGAGCAGATAGTACCTAATACATTCCACCAGGTCAGAGTCAATGACAATCGCGAGAGTCACCTACCGGTGGCTCTGGTTCCCTTTGAGTGGGGGGGGGGTCTCTGGTACTGTGAAAGTAGCTGTGAGTCCTGCCATGCCTGTAGATTGTCTGTTAGGCAATGACCTTGAGCACACTGCTTGGAAAGAAGTGGAGCTCAGGTCTCACCTGGAGATGTTAGGGTTACCTGAGTGGGTCTGCATGACCACATGGTCCATGGCTGAACGAGAGGGAAGTCAAGGGCATCTGGAGCCTGGAACGATGGCCCAGAGAGCTGCCAGGAGGAGGGACCAGGGGTGCGGGAAACCGGCCCCAGCTGTTCCCACAGTGGCTGACGGGGCTCCTGAGGAGGAGGCTCCCGAGCCAACTGGGGAAGACATTGCCGCCCTAGGTGACTTACCTGAGCTTGCTGGCTTGCAAGTTGAGGGTGGACCCACCAGGGAGGAATTCTGCAAGGCGCAGAAAGAATGTCCCACTCTGGAAGGTTTGAGGAAACAAGCCTCAAACCAGGCAGCAGGCGACGCCTCTGGCGATCACCACCTATATTGGGAGAATGACCTCCTCTACAGTGAGCCTAAGGTTCCGGGCTTTGGGGCAGCACGTATGCTGGTGGTCCCCCAATGTTACCGAACCTTCCTACTGGGTCTGGCTCACGACATTCCCCTGGCAGGACATTTGGGGCAGGGCAAGACCTTTAACAGGCTTGTCACCCACTTTTATTGGCCCAAAATGAGGACACACTCAGACAAGTTCTGCAGATCCTGTCCTACCTGCCAGGCCAGTGGTAAAGCAGGAAAAAGGGTTAAAACCCCCCTGATTCCACTTCCTGTCGTTGGCACCCCCTTTGAAAGGGTGGGCATCGACATTGTTGGTCCTTTGGACCCCAAAACTGCCTTGGGCAACAGGTTCATCCTGGTTTTGGTGGACCATGCCACCCGTTACCCAGAGGCAATCCCTCTGAGGACAGTAACTGCACAGGTGGTGGCCAGAACCCTGATGTGGATATTTACCCGTGTGGGATTCCCCAAGGAAATAGTGTCTGACAGAGGCACTAACTTCATGTCTGCATACATGAAGTCTCTGTGGGATGCGTGTGGTGTAACTTACAAGTTCACCACCCCCTATCACCCCCAGTCGAATGGTCTTGTGGAGAGATTCAACAAGACCCTGAAAGGCATGATTGGTGGCCTCCCTGAGGCCATGAGGCGTAAGTGGGACGTCCTCTTACCATGCCTTCTCTTTGCTTACAGAGAGGTCCCCCAGAGAGGGGTAGGGTTCAGTCCCTTTGAACTTCTCTACGGGTACCCTGTCAGGGGACCCTTAAGCATTGTCCAGGAGGGATTGGAGAAAGCTCCAAAGACACCCCCTCAGGATGTGGTCAGCTATATGTTGGCCCTCCGCAACCAGATGACCCGCTTCTGGAAAGAAGCCCAAGATAACCTTGAGGCCAGTCAAGAGGTGATGAAACAATGGTATGACCAGAAGGCCACCCTGGTAGAGTTTCAACCTGGAGACAAAGTGTGGGTAATGGAGCCAGTAGAGCTCAGAGCTCTCCAGGACCGCTGGTCTGGCCCATTTGAAATAAAGGAGCGGAAAGGGGAGGCCACTTACCTAGTGGACCTCAAAACCCCTAGGAATCCCCTAAGGGTGCTCCATGTGAACCGACTAAAAGCTCATTTTGAGAGGTCGGAGATCAACATGCTTCTGGTCACAGATGAAGGAACGGAAGAGGAGAGTGAAACTCTCCCCGACCTCCTCTCTGCCCAAGAAGGTGATGGGTCAGTAAGCGGGGTCATTCTGTCTGACTCCCTGACTCTAAATCAGAAAGGAGACTGCTATGAGCTGTTGGAGCAGTTCTCCCCCCTGTTCTCCCTTACTCCTGGACTGACCCACCTCTGTGTTCATGATATTGACACTGGTGACAGTCTCCCTGTGAAAAACAAAATTTACAGGTTGTCGGATAAGGTGAAGGCCAGCATCAAGGAGGAGGTCTCCAAGATGTTGACTCTAGGGGTTATTGAGAAATCCAGTAGTCCCTGGGCCAGCCCAGTGGTATTGGTCCCTAAGGCTACTGCCCCAGGTGCGAAGCCAGAACTCCGGTTCTGTGTGGACTACCGGGGTCTCAACTCAGTCACACGGACTGATGCTCACCCCATCCCCCAAGCTGATGAGCTCGTGGACAGGCTAGGCGCTGCCAAGTTCCTGAGTACGTTTGATCTTACTTCTGGGTACTGGCAGATCGCCCTAACTGAGGGGGCCAAGGAAAGATCCGCATTTTCAACCCCAGATGGCCATTACCAGTTCCGGGTGATGCCGTTTGGGTTGAAAAATGCCCCCGCTACCTTCTAACGGTTGGTTAACGGGGTCCTAGCTGGCAAGGATGCCTTCTGTGCAGCCTACCTGGATGACATAGCTGTCTACAGTTCCAGCTGGGAGGAACACCTGCTTCACCTCAAGGAGGTGCTTCAGGCCCTGCAACAGGCAGGCCTGACCATCAAGGCCAGTAAGTGCCAGATTGGGCAGGGTTCCGTGGTGTACTTGGGACACCTAGTGGGTGGTGGCAAGGTGCAGCCACTCCAGGCCAAGATTGAAACTATCAAGGCCTGGCAACCACCCCGAACGCAGACTGAAGTGAGAGCCTTTCTAGGCCTCACAGGATACTACCTGTTTGGGACTCACTTCTGGGTTCAGACAGACCACAGGCCCCTCAGATGGCTCATGCAGATGAGGGGTGAGAATCCAAAACTCTTGAGGTGGTCCATTTCCCTACAGGGGATGGACTTTACGGTGGAACATCGCCCAGGGGTTGACCACGGCAATGCTGATGGTCTCTCCAGGTACTTCCGCCTTAGCGATGAGAGCTCCCAGGAGGTCGGGTAGCTCTCCCCACTTTCAGCTGGGGGGGACACATGTTAGACCTGACAGCCTTAGGGTAGTCACCCCTAACTTTTTGCCTGCCTCCCTCCACTTTTTAGACACTTGCTGGAGAAGAAACCTGACCCAGAAACTACATCCTGCCAAGAAGAACTGCCTGGCTGCTCAAAGGACTCACCTGTCTGCTTTCTACAAAGGACTGCTGCCTTGCTGTTGCCCTGCTGCCTTGCTGAACTCTTGTCTGGCTGTG
This sequence comes from Pleurodeles waltl, assembly GCF_031143425.1. Classification (NCBI taxonomy): domain Eukaryota; kingdom Metazoa; phylum Chordata; class Amphibia; order Caudata; family Salamandridae; genus Pleurodeles; species Pleurodeles waltl. The sequence continues at coordinate 1,422,267,799 of NC_090440.1, read as the reverse complement.
AAAGTGCTCTCCAAGGGCTTGGATAGAGCTTGCCTCCTGTTCCCTGAAGTCTCAGGACCAAAAAGACTTCTCTCTTTTACTTGGACGCTCCGTGCGCTGAAAATTTCAACGCACCGCTGGTTCCGCGGCGAGAAAAACGCCACACACCGACGCTGATCAACACAACGCTCTTGGGCCGATCGAAAATCCGACGCACGGCCTCGCAAGGACAACGCCGCCCGACCTCTAGAGGAGAAATCGACGCGACGCCTGCCGTGAAATCGTAATTTCAACGCGCAGCCCCGCAGATCGACATCCAGAGGAGAAATCGACGCGACGCCTGCCGTGAGATCGTAATTTCGACGCGCAGCCCCGCAGACCAACGCGCAGCCGGAGAACAAGCAGGAAAATCCACGCACAGACCCGGGACATCTGGTAATCCCCGCGATCCACAGAAAGAGACTGTCCGAGCGCCGGAAAAAGACGCCGACTTCCCCGCGTGAAAAATAACGACGCAAGTCCGTGTGTGCTGGGGAGAAATCGACGCACACACCCTTTTTCCACGCACCTCTTCTCTTGTGGCCCTCTGAGGAGATTTTTCCACTCCCAACCAGGTACTTGTGCTTAAAAGAGACTTTGTTTACATTCTAAAGACTTAAGACACTTTATATCACTGTACTGTGATATTTCTACAAATTTCCCTTGCAACTTTATTCTTTTTGACCTACAATTATCCTGATAAATATTATATATTTTTCTAAACACTGTGTGGTGTATTTTTGTGGTGCTATATGGTGGTATTGTATGATTTATTGCACAAATAATTTACACATTGCCTTCTAAGTTAAGCCTGACTGCTCGTGCCAAGCTACCAGAGGGTGGGCACAGGATAATCTTGGGTAGTGTGAGACTTACCCTGACTAGAGTGAGGACTTTTGCTTGGACAGAGGGTAACCTGACTGCCAACCAAAAACCCCATTTCTAACAATAGCCATTTAAAGAAAGTCACACATAGGCCCAGTAAATCATGGTGTGCAAAACTCTTGCAGAACCTAAATCAAATACCACCTAGTAGTGGTAATCAACTACCTATCATCTACACATACCTGTAGCGTGCACAAACACCTATCTACTGAATTGTGTCACACACAAGAATACAAATTAACCTGCCATTAAAGACCATGGGGCAGAATAATGAGAAATGGGGCTGTACCTACTCCAGAGCCACATCACATGCGCCCCTAGCATCTTCTAGCACCACCATATCGGTTCTGTATACCAGAAACAGTCCACCATGCTGCAGAGTTTGTGAAACAAATTATAAAAATCATGGATGCCATAGTAGTACTCGGTAGGAGTATAGAGGACATACCTGACCTTACATGCTATGCACTAACCTGACCCATGTGAATACTAGCGGTGCCCTTTCCCAAAGCCTGCACTGTGCATGACTAAAAAGTGTCCATAAAAATCATGTATTGGAAGTTTGGAGAAACTACTGTATCACATTTGATCATCCTACAAATGTGCAATATACACCCTTGTGAACTTGATGGCTAGCACAACCATCATCTATCACAAAAGGTCACTAAGTGTTGCACTGCATGCGTAGTGCCGCATGGTAACATGGACAGCACAGTCTGGCTTAGTAGGGCAACTATAGTGTCTCTACAGCTGACACCGTTGGGGTGCAAGGAGCCAATAGGTTCCATCTAACAATAGAACACTGCTTCAAATATGGACTACACAACACATTACTGCTAAATTATAACCATCATTTTGGAATCAATATGAAAATTCCCAGGTTCTTGAGTCACTACCCAAGATTGTCATGTCCATCAACACAGTCCACTGAAACCATTTCACAAGAACAGGAACATACATTATACCACAAATAAGTCTGAGTCACCACTCCAACTACAACTAACAACTGTTATGGTATGTTCAAACCCACTATCAAGCTTTACCAAATCATCTACTCTCTTTCCCTTGCAGCTGATCAAGGTTATGGCATACAACCATGGGTTATGACTCCATTTGCCAATCCTGCAAAGGCAGAAGAGCATGCCTACAAAGAAGGGCACGGAAGAACATGCAAAGTGATGGAGAGGACACTTGGGCTTCTGAAATCAAGGTTCAGGTGCCTGACAGGACAAAGCCTCTTGTAAGATCCACCACTCGTATGCAAAATCATACTGGCACGTGCAATCCTACAAAACAATTGTCAGAACAAATGTCCCCAGGGATGACCAGGTTGATGTCCTCAATGAGGAGGAGGATGATGATGGAGCCAATAATTTGGAGGTGGAACAACAGAACAATGCTGCAGGAGTTCACAGGAAACTCCACATTGTTGAGAACTTCTATACATAGTGACTGGACTAACAACATCTCATTGTAAATACCACAAATCAAATAATTTGCATCTGATCCTCCTTGACCTACTCATTCCCCACTACATTTACCATTAGAATGTGACTCAAACATCAGAGAGCAGGTAAGAAACACAAAAGTTAAGTAGCAACATTGTTTGTGGTGTAGGAGTGTCTACTACCTCCATCTCACATATCAGTGACAAACAATTCATGGGCATGTGACTCCTGAAAGCCTAGATCCATGCACCACTATATATACCGTGCCATCAAGTGGCCAAGGAGCTCATTCCTAGCCCATTCCTTCCCCACAACATACACCTGCATGTGTTGCCCCCCTTGCATACATAGGATGTATGCAAGGGGGGCACACATAAGGTAGGGGCTGTCAACAAATGGAGTTTAAGCACTGTTGGAACTGAACACTGTCACAACTCAGGGTGATTGCTACTTTGCCTGCATGGTATATGTGTGACAAGGGGGGGGGGACATCATAGGTAACTATGCCCAGGGATTGTAACCAATGTCAGATGCAGAGCCTGCCCAATGTATCCATGGGATTATGTCCTGGCACTGCCATTGGACACAACCCTGACACATGGTGGACTGCACCTCACATGTGGCACACACATGTTGGCTGTGGAGTGGCCGATAGGATGCCAGACAAATTAAGCAGCTATTGGTGCAGAATCATTATCCAAACACATGACCCATTGTCAGGATCTAAGAATTTAATAGGAGAATGTACCACCAAATAACAGTCTGGGTGGATTGTAGGCAGAGTGTGTTACACTCCCTATGTACATAAGATGCACACATGTTACACATCTGCTGTCTTTACACATGCCTACAGCAAATCCAGATAAACATATGAAGACTGATGTACGGGTGTATGTCCTAGGTAGCAACAGATTTGCCAGTATCAACAATGCTTGTGTCAGCATGTTTACCTAGTATGCTCTGTATAACAACATCACATAGCAATACACACCACTCGTTGTCACTCACATGACAGAACAAGTGCATGGTAGCAACAGTAGCAAATGATCACATACATGTTTTGGGCTCCAACATCGCAATAAGATGTTGGATGTGCAATTATGTCCAGCATTCTTCGATAATGTCAGAGACCCAAATTAAAGTGAGTGGGAGTAGACCTAGCCACATACGTTGCATTTGGCTAATGAAAAGTATAACACTCAATCAATCAGTGATCACCTGTGGGGATCTCAAGGCACTGGGGAAGTAAAGGGGGGGCGGTGCTGAGGATCAATTGAAGAGCCAGGTCTTGAGGTCCTTCCTGAACTGAGACCGGGTGGGAGATTGCCTGAGGTGGATGGCGAGGGTGTTCCAGGTCTTGGAGGCGATGTGGGAGAAGGATCTTCCTCCGGCTGTTGTTTTTCAGATGTGGGGAACCTTGGCAAGGGCCTGGTCGGAGGAGCTGAGTTGTCTGGTTGGAGTATAGAAAGAGAGTCTGTGGTTGAGGTAGGCTGGTCCGGTGTCGTGTAGGGCCTTGTAGGCATGGCTCAGGAGCTTGAAGGTGATTCTCTTGTTCATAGACAGTCAGTGTAGGTGATTTAGGAGGGTGGAGGTGTGAGTCTGTCATGGGACAATCGTGATGAGACGGGCAGAGGCGTTCTGGATGCGTTGTAGTCTTTTCCTGGACTTGGTGGCGGTTCCGGCGTAGAGAGCATTGCCGTAGTCGATCCGGCTGATGACGAGGGCTGGGGTGACTGTCCTTCTGGCTTTGGTGGGAATCCACTTGTCGATTTTTCAAAGCATGCTCAGGGTGTGGAATCAACCCGATGAGACTGCGCTCACCAGTCGGTCCATTGAGAGTGAGACTAAGATGACACCAAGGTTGGGGCGTGGTCAGTGGGAAAGGGGCCATTTCCGAGGGCGGTGGGCCACCAGGACTTGTTCCTGGCAGAGGGTGTGGATCCGAGGATGAGGACTTCTGTTTTGTCCAAGTTCAGTTTAAAGGCACCTATCTTTCATCCAGGCGGTGACTGCTTTCCTTCCTTCGTGGATTTATTTTTGGGCGGTGGTCGGGTTGTTAGGTGTCGTTGGTGTAGGAGACAATGTTGAGTGCATGGCTTCTGACGATGGAGGCTAGTGGGGTCATGTAGAAGTTAAAGAGGGTGTGACTCTGTGGCTTCCGAGAGAAAGGGGGGGGGGATTGGACCCTCTGTGTTCTGCCGGCGAAGAGCAAGGAGAGCCATTGAAGAGCTGAGTCTCTAATGCTGGTGTAGTGGAGGCGGGTGCATAGTGTGTCGTGTGACACTGTCTAAGGTGGCAGAAAGGATCCAGGAGGATGAGGGCAACGGTCTTGCCTCAGTCGAGGAGGGTGCAGATGTCTGTGGCGGCGAGGAGGGCGGTCTTGGTACTATGATTGCTTCTGAATCCTGACTGAGAGTGGTCCAGGTTGTTGTTGGCTTCCAGGAAGGCAGTGGGTTGTTCGTTGACTGCTTTCTCAATGGCTTTGGCCAGAAAGGGGAGCAGGTAGATGGGCTGGTAGTTCTTGAGGTCTGTCGGGTCAGCGGTGGGTTTCTTCAGTAGTTGATCTCGGCGTGTTTCCAACTCTCTGGGAAGGTAGCAGTTTTGAAGGAGAGGTTGATGGTATGCCAGAGTTCCGGTGCGGTGATGTTTCTGGCTTTGTTAAAGATGTGGTGAGGGTAGGGATCGGTGGGTGCTCCTGAGTGGATGGTTGCCATGATGTCGCGGGTCTCTGTGTCGGTGATGTTGTTCCAGCGGAGGAGGGTTGTGGTTATGCTTTGGTTGACGGGCTGGGGGTGGGTCATGGGGCACCCTGGGTGGTGAAGATGGCGTAAATGGCTGCGATCTTGCAATGGAAGTAGTTGGCTAGGTTTTCGTAGAGTTCTTGCGACAGGGGGATGTCGGTGGAGTTGGGGTTGGTGAACTCCTTGACAGTGAAAAGTTTCTTGCTATTGTGGGTGTTTTTATTGATGCATTGTTGCAGGGCAAGTCTTTTGGTGGCCCTAATGAGCTGGTGGTGATGTTTGACTGCATTTTTGAAGGTTTTGTGCATTGCGGGGGTCTTGTTGGTGCGCCATTTTCTCTCTAGACATCTGCAGACCTGCTTCTGTAGGGGGGGTTTTGAAGGGGGCAAGGGTGTTGGTGCAGTCACTGATCCATTTGTGGCGGTTGTGTGCGGCAGTGTTGGCGTTGTCATTGGCTTGGGGGGTGTTGGGTTGCGGCTGGTGATGAACTGGACTTCAGTGACCATGTTCCAATTTCTGCGGGGAAGTTGGCAAGTGTGGTGTCGACCAATGGGTTTGTTGAAAGTGAAGTGAATGCAGTGGTGGTCGGTCCATTGGAGTTCAGTGGTGTGGCTGACGGAGACGTGTTTGCTGGCGGAGAAAAATGGGGTCCCCAGTGTGACGGGCCGAGTGAGTGGGTGTGGTGACGAGTTTCTTGAGTCCAAGGTTAGCGAGGTTTTCGATCAGGGTGGTGTTGTTGTCGTTTGGGTTTTCAAGGTGGAACTTGAGATCCCCCAGTGGGATGTAGTTCTTGGATGTAAGAGCGTGGGTTGTGTCTAGGTCAGCGATGGTGTCGCATAGTGGGGGGGCGGGGTCACAGCAGCCTGTAGATGAGGGTGCGCTGCAGAGTGGTGTTAGGGTTGGTTCCAATCTGGAAGTGGAGGAGTTCCATGTTGGTTGCGGAGTCTTTGGTGCTGGTGAATAGGCTTAGGGACTCTTTGTGGATGATGGCGATGCCTCCCCCAGGGCGGTTCGTGCGGTCTCTGCAGATGATCTTGTAGACGTCTGAGATGGCAATGGCAATGTCTGGAGCCGAGGAGGGGTTAAGCTATGCTTCTGTGAGGAAGACGATGTCCAGGGATGTGGTGTTGATGAGGTTCTAGAGTTCAATGGCTTGCCTGTGGATGGAGCGAGTGTTGATCAGGATACATCTGAGGCTGTGTTCTGCTTTGTGGGTCCTCAGGGGTGGGCTTGAGTGACAGAGGCTGGTGAATTTGCAGTGATGACAGGTGAAGGGTTCCTTGGTGTTGCTTGGAGATGCCTGCTTGCAGTTGTTGTCGTGTCCTGGGTTGAGTGCAATGAGGGATGCTGGTGTGTAGCTGTGGTGGACAAGAGGTCCAGGGGTCCTGGCGCTGGTCACGGTGCGGGTGCGGACGGGCACAGACAGGCTTGCCTTAAGCGTGCCAGTGGCGTGGCCTACATTAAGTAGGGAAGTCTGTCAAAGCCCAGCTCACCTGAGTTCTTGTTCAGTTCTGATGGAGGTTGAAGACAATCCGACCCCACCCTGAAACTGCTTGTTCCAGCACACTAGTTTTTAAAACAGTGAACTAAGAACAGAAGCTCAAGGGAAGGGGGGAAGTGGATAAAATAAAAAAGAGAGACAACACCGTTCTTGCGTTTCCACTGTTGAAGTGCTGCACACATCTGCAGCCCTTTCTGACTTCTGTAGAAACTGGTGCCTAAGGAAACATAAACAAAGAACAGATAAGTGCAACCTATTCCTAAATGGGTTCCTGACTATCCCTTTATTTATTAGAAATTCTCTTCTAAAAGTACCTCTTGGATCCTGGTCTCTAGTTTCCAGGTTTGGAATGCGTTACTGCTCTGGGATGTGTTTTCTATTACTGTAAAGCTTCTAAAACATTAAACAAATACCGTTTTCAGAATTACCAATATCAAACATTCATCATAATATAATTAAAGCCTAAATTCCCAATAGCAGACTCACTTTTCCCATATTTCCAGAATCTTTTATAAAACAAATACTGTACTTTTACATCAAAATACAGCATGTAATTTGTGCAAGTCCTTGATTTACTGTTTGCCTTGCTGTTAATGGTTTCCACTGTTCGAGTTCCATGAGAAAAAACAATGTTTGCTTCACAAAGTTCTGCAAAATATTCTTGTAACAAAGAGTTTGAATCACAATGTTCGTGGAAGGTATTTCGCTTCAAACTGTCTATACACGAATCCAGAAATTGTTGTCAAAGTTCTTTCAGGTAATAAAAGGTTTTGCACTTACTTGTTGCTGACAAGAGATACTGATCAGTCTAACCTTGTCTTCTTTCTCTTTTGCAGGTTACTCATAGGAGAGAGGCTGAAGCAAGGAGGAACCGGAAACCGGAAGAAGGAAGAGCCAGAAGCTGCGCCCATTGAAGTCAATGAAAGTCTGTAAAGAGCAGGAGTGCCAGCGCCGAGGGATCTGTTCTTAGGTAAGCGGGAGGTAGACGAGCACAAGCACTGGGTGAGGCTCGGGGGATGCCTTTTATAGACAGGGCTGGGTGTGGTCCTCACATGCTGCACATGTTCTTGAAAGGTGTGCAGAGTTTCAGTTATTATACAAATGAGTTGGATTAACACATGGCCTAGGGAGGAGTATTTTAAAGAAGCCTTGGTAAAAGCAAGGCCCAATGTGTAAACAAAACAGCACATTAAACAACATACACAGAAGCCTAGGGGGGGGGGGAAGGTGAGATAACAAGAAAAGCTTTCAACAGTAAGTTTAAAAGGGAGCTATTACAGAACCCACTAGTGCAGTGAGAGGGGACATGCTCTTTGCTGTGTACAAACCCTAAGAGTTGCCCCCCTCAAAGGCCCTCCTACAGGACGGGGTTTTCCTGGATTTTTTAAATAAAACCGTCTAATCAGCTGTGGGGCATGTACATATGATGCTGGTTCCCATGAATTCTCAGATTCATCATATCCTTTCCATTCTACTAAATAAAACAGATGTCCACTAATTCTTTTTGAGTCTTTTATGCTTTTCATCATATTCCAGATTTCCCTTAATTGGTATGGGTGGAGGTGGTGGTTCAGGTCGGGTTTTGAGTTGTACGGCTTAAGCAAGGACACATGGAATGTAGTATGTACTGGATATTCTTTTGGTAAATCTAATTTTACTGTTACCGGGTTTACTAGGGCAGTTATACTAAAGGGTCCAATGAAACATGGTTGCAGCTTTCGGGATCCCTCTATGTTTAGGTTCTTTGTGGAGAGCCATACCTTGTCACCAATTTTATACATTGGGGCCTCAGACCTGTGTTTGTCTGCTTGTCTTTTCATGCTTTCCTTGTACTTTAATAAATGTTTCCTGTCTTTGTCTTGTATGTCACCTAACCTCGTTAGTCTATCCGTTACTGTAGGCAACAGGGAATCTTCTAACAAAATGGGTATAGCTCTTGGATGATACCCCTGCAAGAAATAGAATGGTGAGCAAAGTAGAGCTGAATGCTCAGTATTATTATAAACAAACTCTGCTACAGGGAGAGCTTCCAACCATTCACTAGAATAATCAGCCAATAAACAACGTAGCGTTTGAAGTAAGGTTTGGTTCAGTCGTTCAGTCTGTCCATCTGTCTCCGGGTGGAAAGCAGTGGATAAGGCCACATCTATTTTCAGTTTTTCACATAATTTTTTCCAAAATCTGGAGTTGAATTGGCTCCCTCGGTCTGACACCACTTTGCTTGGCAAACCATGTAAACGCACAATTTCCCTTATAAAAATATCGGCAAATTCTGTCGCCGTGGGTAATTTCCGTAATGGTACAAAATGTGCCATTTTAGATAAAAAATCCACTATAACCAACACTGTTGTGAAGGATTTTACAGGTGGTAAACCTACAATAAAGTCTACGCTCACAGTGTGCCAAGGTTGTTTGGGTGTTGGCATTGGTATTAACAAGCCGTCAGGAGCCTTATGAGAAGATTTATGTCTTGCACAAATTGGACAGGTAGTGACAAATTGCTTAATGTCCTTTCTTATAGTGTCCCACCAAAAGTGTTTTTGCACATTTTCCAGGGTTTTTACCCAACCAGGATGACCTGCCAACAGTGAGGCGTGATGCCAAATTATCACCTGTGTTTGTAATTCAGAGGTGGGCACTAACAGCATGTTGTCGTGATACAATAAACCTCGTTGTATGGTGTTATGGGAATCCTTTAACCAATCCTGAGGTGCAATTTGCATGTGTGCATTATATAGATCTGTGATGAAATCCTTCTGTTGTACTGGTGCCAACAACTTTTGGGGAGGAATAATGGGTTCTCCTATTTTATCTTGTTTCATGTCTGAGGTATGTCCGTATCTAGATAACACATCAGATTGAATTTGTTGTGCACCTGGTCTATAGGTTATAACAAAGTCAAGTGTGCTAAAAAAATTTAACCAGCGCATCTGACGTGGTGTTAGTGCTTTAAGTGATCCAAAAAACTGTAGGTTCTTATGGTCAGAAAAGATTGTAACTGGGTACTTGGCTCCCATTAAATGGTGCCTCCATTCTGAAAAGGCTACTTTGATAGCTAGTAGTTCCCTTTCAGCCACAGTGTAATTTTGTTCAGCTGGCAATAACTTTTTAGAATAGAAGGCTATAGGATGTAACTGGCCATCTACTGCATCTCGTTGAGAGAGAACTCCTCCTAAAGCTACTTGTGAAGCATCCGCTTCAACAAAAAAGGGCAAGTCAGGATCAGGATGTTTCAGAATTGGGGCTGAAGTGAACTTTTGTTTTAGGAGTTGAAAGGCGTGTGCCGCCTCATCAGTCCAAAGAAATCGTTGCCCTTTCCGCAACAAGGTAGTTATTGGGGCCGCAATGTCTGCAAAATGTGCAATAAACCTCCTATAAAAATTGGCGAAACCCAGAAATTTCTGAATATCTTTTACAGAGGATGGTTCTGGCCAATCAGCAATAGCACTGATTTTCTTTACATCCATAGTTATTCCTTGAGGTGACAGGCAGTATCCTAAAAAGTCCACCTTGTTGACATTAAAAGTACACTTTTCTAACTTAGCAAAAAGATGATTTTCTTTTAACTTTGATAATACTGCACGAACATGTTGGGTATGTTCTTCTGAGTTCTTAGAGTAAATGAGGATGTCGTCAATGTATACTATGACACTAACGTCCAGGAATTCGTGTAGGACCTCATTTATAAAGAACTGAAAGGCCGCAGGGGCATTACATAACCCAAAGGGCATTACTGTGTACTCAAATAAACCAAACTTTGTCTTGAAAGCTGTCTTCCACTCATCCCCCTCTTTTACTCGGACCAGGTGGTAAGCTCCCCGCAGATCTAGTTTAGTGTATACAGTAGAATGTCTTAATTGATCCAACAACACAGGTATTAGAGGAAGAGGATATTTATTCTTTATTGTAGCCTTATTTAGTCCTCTATAATCGATACACGCGCGCAGGGATTTATCCGGCTTCGGGATAAAAAAGAGTGGAGATGACACCGGAGATGTGGAATGACGGATGAACCCAGACTGTAGTAGGTCATCTAGGTAGGTTCTTAAGTATTTGGTTTCTTCGTCAGTCAAAGCATATACTCTGTTATTAGGTAAAGGGGCCCCTGGGATAAGATCTATACGGCAGTCATAAGACCGATGTGGGGGCAGCACACTAGCCTTTACTGGATCAAAGACGTCTTTAAAGTCAGAATATTCAGGAGGGAGACTTGGTTCATCTTGTGTAACACTAGCACAGTGTAATACTGTGCTCTGTTCTGTACCTGCTTCTTGATAGCAATTGGTTCTACAGAAAGAGGAATCCAAAGTAACAGTTCTATTCACCCAATCAATTTTTGGGTTATGAGTTGTTAACCAGGGTACCCCGAGAATCAAACCAAAATTAGGAGTATCTATTAGATCAAAGCTAATCACCTCTGTGTGCCCGTTCTGACAGACCATAACAAGTGGACTTGTTTGTTTTGTGATTAATCCAGAGGTCAATTCTGACCCATCCACTGCACATACTGCTTCTGGACAAGGCTTTAGGCACATAGGAAGTCCTAAGATTTCAGCTAACTTATTATCCACAAAATTTCCTGTTGCGCCTGAGTCCAGTAGGACAGGGAGAGAATGCCTCACTTGGGTAGTAACAATTAAAACGACCTGAATTATGAAATGTCTAGGTATGTGCGGTACCCTGAAGGCTGCAGCATTAGAGGTTTGATTAAGATGTTTTCTCGAACAAGTAACCTCTCCCCTTGTCGAGCTTAATCGTTTCCCGATTCAGTTGAGGAGGTGGAGGAAACAGCACCCTTTCGTGGAGTTTTAGGCTTTACTGGACATTCTCTGGCAAAGTGACCTGCCCTGCCACAATATAAACATAATTGAAATTTTCTCCTTCTTTCTTTTTCCTCTGATGTGAGTGGACCTCTGAGTGTCCCTATTTGCATAGGCTCTGGTTCAGGGAGTTTATTATCTGTGTCTTTCTTCTCGTGTCTAATAAAAGTTAACCGTGATAACAGTTTGTATTTATCTCCCTTTCTTTCTCCTAGTCTATGTTCTAATTTCACAACTAAATCTACAAAGTCCGAATAGTCTTTTGGCAAATCAACGATAAGAGCCAGCGCGTCTTTTAACTCGTCTCTCAAACCTTTATAAAAAAGGGAGACACGCTTTTCTTCTGGCCACTGTGTCTCGGTGAGTAAACGATTAAAACTAGTGAGATAGGTCAATAAATCCTTGTTGCCTTGTTTAAGATTTAAAAGCTCATTATCACTTGCCTGCATGAAAGTGTGTTTTGCAAAAAGGCTGGTCATGGTACGTTTAAATTGATTCCAATTATGGAGGATGGGATCATCTCTATCCACGAAAGGAATTGACCAATTGGCTGCTGTGCCACCCAAATAAGACAAGACGAATGCCACTTTCGTATCATCAGTAGGGAACTGTTGTGGCTTACAAATGAAGTGTAATTGACATTGATTGATAAAAACATGGAATTTGTTACTATCTCCATGAAAACGTTCAGGTGCTGCTAAGGGCACAACATTAGGAACATTAACAGTAACCTCAACTGGGGAAGGCAAAGTTGTATGTTTTGATGGCACCCCTGTCTCTGAGGAGGTTTAAAACAAAGGCGTAGAAGCTGTGTTCCACTGAGATCCCCTAAATTTATACCTGCTTACATCCTGTTTTAAAGAGGTATTCTCCATCTTTAATCTCTCTATTTCCTCTTGCATATGTTGCAAGATGCCAGACACTGATTCATTATGAGCCAAGTCCTCATTTAGGGCCTGCGCCATATCCGTGACGTCAATGCCCTCTATTTCTTCCCCGGTATTCATCGTCCACCAGAACTGAAATGTTTTTAAGGCTTGTGCTTCAGTCAAAGCCCAGCTCACCTGAGTTCTTGTTCAGTTCTGATGGAGGTTGAAGACAATCCGACCCCACCCTGAAACTGCTTGTTCCAGCACACTAGTTTTTGAAACAGTGCACTAAGAACAGAAGCTCAATGGAAGGGGGAAGTGGATAAAATAAAAAAGAGAGACAACATCGTTCTTGCGTTTCCACTGTTGAAGTGCTGCACACATCTGCAGCCCTTTCTGACTTCTGTAGAAACTGGTGCCTAATGAAACATAAACAAAGAACAGATAAGTGCAACCTATTCCTAAATGGGTTCCTGACTATCCCTTTATTTATTAGAAATTCTCTTCTAAAAGTACCTCTTGGATCCTGGTCTCTAGTTTCCAGGTTTGGAATGCGTTACTGCTCTGGGATGTGTTTTCTATTACTGTAAAGCTTCTAAAACATTAAACAAATACCGTTATCAGAATTACCAATATCAAACATTCATCATAATATAATTAAAGCCTAAATTCCCAATAGCAGACTCACTTTTCCCATATTTCCAGAATCTTTTATAAAACAAATACTGTACTTTTACATCAAAATACAGCATGTAATTTGTGCAAGTCCTTGATTTACTGTTTGCCTTGCTGTTAATGGTTTCCACTGTTCGATTCTTAAAAGTTCCATGAGAAAAAACAATGTTTGCTTCACAAAGTTCTGCAAAATATTCTTGTAACAAAGAGTTTGAATCACAATGTTCGTGGAAGGTATTTCGCTTCAAACTGTCTATACACGAATCCAGAAATTGTTGTCAAAGTTCTTTCAGGTAATAAAAGGTTTTGCACTTACTTGTTGCTGACAAGAGATACTGATCAGTCTAACCTTGTCTTCTTTCTCTTTTGCAGGTTACTCATAGGAGAGAGGCTGAAGCAAGGAGGAACCGGAAACCGGAAGAAGGAAGAGCCAGAAGCTGCGCCCATTGAAGTCAATGAAAGTCTGTAAAGAGCAGGAGTGCCAGCGCCGAGGGATCTGTTCTCAGGTAAGCGGGATGTAGACGAGCACAAGCACTGGGTGAGGCTCGGGGGATGCCTTTTATAGACAGGGCTGGGTGTGGTTTGAAGGGCTGGGTGTGGTCCTCACATGCTGCACATGTTCTTGGAAGGTGTGCAGAGCTGGGTGTGGTTTGAAGAGCTGGGTGTGGTCCTCACATGCTGCACATGTTCTTGAAAGGTGTGCAGAGTTTCAGTTATTATACAAATGAGTTGGATTAACACATGGCCTAGGGAGGAGTATTTTAAAGAAGCCTTGGTAAAAGCAAGGCCCAATGTGTAAACAAAACAGCACATTAAACAACATTCACAGAAGCCTAGGGGGGGGGAGGTGAGATAACAAGAAAGGCTTTCAACAGTAAGTTTAAAAGGGAGCTATTACAGAACCCACTAGTGCAGTGAGAGGGGACATGCTCTTTGCTGTGTACAAACCCTAACAGGGGGAGGAGAGGACAGTTTGTAGGCGGGAATGGTGCAAAAAAGGGGGACGGGGCAGCAGGGCAGCAGCGGTGGTGAGAATGCGAGAGAGGAGGGGGGTGGGGCCACAGGGGTAGCAGCGGAGGAGAGAATGTGAGAAGAGAGAGAGAGAATGAGAGGGGTAAGGGGAAAAATGAGGAAATACAAATACATAACAGTAAGTCACTTGGAGACAACACAAGTACTGTGGCAGGTGTAATGTCCTGTGTGCGTGGCACGCATTACGTCTCACAAATACAGTCAATGAGGTGGTAACTATCAAGTAGCCAGTAATGGGAGATGTGTACATTTACAAATTACACAAGTCACATGTAGCGTCCTGTCAATGTATGACCAGACAATGTTGCTGTAGAAGATGTGTGCGAAGTGCAAGAAGCCTAAATAATGGGAGCAATGTAGGAGACAATACATACCATACCAGTAATGCGGGAAAACATAGAGAAGGAACACTCATAGACCAATACTGACAGTACAAAACATTAATGTCTACATGTAAGATTTAACATATGTACAGAGAGGGTGGCCAGGTCAGTACATAACATAATCATGTTGGCCACTGGCATAGCATGGTACTTGCCCATCACATGCCACCATGACAGGAGGCAGTGACAGACAACACCATCTGTAGCCTGGCACATTCCCAAAATTGAAGTCACAGCAGAAATGCAACCCCTAAACAAAACAATCTGCACATGGAAGCGATTAAGGACATCAAATATTGTAACCTGTCCTACACATGCAAGCACCCAGTCCTCTGTACATGAGAGTGGAATCAATCAGGAATTTGTAAAGTGCACAAATCATCCATGAGGGTCTCAAGGTGCTCAGGAGGGGAGAAGTCGTGGGTGCTGCTACTGCTCGAGCAACCAGGTCTTGAGAAGTTTCCTGAAGGTAAGGAGATCTCTAGTCTGGTGCAGGTGGGTGGGAAGAGTGTTCCCCATTTTGGCGGCAAGGTGCGAGAATGATCTACCGCCGGTTGTAGTTCTGTGGACGCGTGGGACGGTTGCGAGGGAGAGGTCAGTGGAGCAGGGATGGTGGGTCGGTGTGTAGAAGAAGAGCCTTCTGTTGAGGTATTCTGTTCCGGAGTTGTGCAGTGCTTTGTGAGCTTTGTGAGCGTGGGTGAGGAGTTTGAAGGGGATTCTCTTGTTGACTAGGAGCCAGTGCAGGTTTGTCAGGTGGTCTGTGATATGGCAGTGGCGGGGATGTCCAGGATGAGGCATGCGGAGGCGTTCTGGATGCGTTGCAGCCTCTTCTGGAGTTTGGCCATGGTGTCTGCGTAGAGGGCATTGCCGTTGTCTCATTTGCTGCTTACGAGGGCTTGGGTGACTGTTCTTCTGGTTTCGGTGGGTATCCATTTGTAGATCTTTCAGAGCATGCGGAGGGTGTTGACCCAGGAGGAGGAGATGCCGTTGACTTGCTGGGTCATGGGTAATGAGGAGTCCAAGATGAATCCTAGGTTGTGTGTGTGGTCGGTGGGAGTCAGAGCGGTTCCGAGAGTGGCAGGCCACCAGGAGTCATCCCATGCGGAGGGGGGTGGAGCCGAAGATTAGGACTTCCATCTTGTTGGAATTCAGTTTGAGGCAGCTGCTCTTCATCCATTCGGCGATGGCCTCCATTCTTTCATGGAGGTTTGTCTTAGCGAAGTCCTTGGTGAGGGTGAGGATCAGCTGGGTGTCGGCGTATGAGATGTAGTTGGGGTTGTGGGATCGAACGATGTTAGCAAGCGGGCCACATAGACATTGAAGAGGGTTGGGCTGAGGGAGAAACCCTGGGGTACGCCGCAGATGATTTTGGTGGCCTCTGAGCGTAATGTGGGGAGGCGGACTCTCTGGGTTCTGCCGGTGAGAAAGGAGGTGACCTAGTCCAGGGCTCTGTCGTGGATTCCTGCATTGCTGAGGTGTGAGCGTAGTGTTGAACACGGCTGAGAGGTCCAGGACGATGAGGGCCACAGTTTTGCCATTGTCCAGTATGGTTCTGATGTCGTTGGTGGAGGCGATGAGGTCTGAATCCGGATTGGGAAGGGTCCAGGGTGCAGTTCTCCTCGAGGAAGCGGGTTAGTTGGCTGACAGCCTTCTCGATGAATTTTGCTGGGAAGGGGAGCAGGGAGATAGGTCGGAAGTTCTTGAGGTCCTTTGGGTCCACCTTGGGTTTTTTGTGGAGGGCGTTGATCTCAGTGTGTTTACAGCTCTCCGGGAAGGTGGCAGACTCAAAGGAGCTGTTGGTAATCTTCTGTAGTTGGGGTGCGATGACAGAGCTTGCTTTGTTGAGGATGTGGTGAGGGCAGGGGTCAGATGGAGAGCCGGAGTGGATAATGTTCATGATTTCAATGGTGTCGTTGACAGGGGTCCAGGAGAGCAGAAGATTGGTCGGAAGTGAACGTGTGGTGTTGGTGGTTGCCGGAGGGGTCTGGGTGCTGACACATACACACATGTCCTAGTAGATACCCTACAACGAAATGACAGGACATTATGGATGTGTTCTTACCTCCACCGTACCCAAGAGGCAGTAAATCCCAGCCCCCTAGATGTCCTGTAGGAGCTCATGTGCTCCTCTGGTCAGGGATCCGATGAATGCAGTGATGCAGGGCAACTTTGGGCAGGCCGGGGACCTCCATCGAGGCTCACCACCCTGACCTGCTATGTGCCTATAAAAAGGATGATCTGGTGCATTTCAGGGGTGTGCCCTGCCCCACACACTTGAGGAGGCCACACGTCTCCCATGACAGGGGATGTTTCCCCTCCTTCATGGGGCCCAGCTCTTCTCCTCTGTGTGGGGGACCTTGCTTTCGGGGGGGGTCCCTGCGCGAGGCCAAACTCTCACTCTCTCTCACACTCTCTCTGCAGCTGCCCATGTCATCGAGGTGGGTGCAGAGAGAAACAAACACCTCTCCCAGCGAGCTGCGATAATCCTGGAGACTGCAGCTAGGGCTTCACTGGCCTCCCGTGTCCTCAGGCTGGCCCGCTCTTCTCTCCTCCATCATCACCTGCCCTCTCACTCAAAGCCGGCTTCCTCCTTCCCCCTGACTCAGTCGCGGCAGCACTAGGCTCAGGAATGGATGCCTGCTTGTGCCCTGGGGGCACTCCACAGTACGCCGCACTCGGGGGGCACCACCAGGAGCACACCTGTTCCTACGTTCATCTTTCCCGTGCCCTGGGGGCACGTCAAGGAATGCATTTTGGAATACGCTGTGGGAATTTGCGCTGGGGTGGTGGTTTCTTCATTTGGGATTCATGTCACCTTATCCAGCGTTCCTCGTGCGCTACAACTTCAAAAAAATAAAAGTGCTTTACTTGCACGTAAAGCTCACTCAGCAATAGGAGAAAAGCGTTCTCCGGGAGCTAAACAAATGAAGAACAGAGCTTTCTTCAAGCGCTTCTGTCCCAGCACAGGAGCCTCAAACACAGCGCTGTCTTTTTGCTAGGATGCCTATGTTTGGACAGGGGCCACAGCACCCAGCCTCTGTGGACACAAGTGAAGCACAGGGATACAGGGCCCAACAACAGGTCAGCACAAGGGGGATGCAGTCAGTGGCAGTTCCTCCTAGTGACCCAGCAGGTCACAGGGCAGCACAGCAGCAGCAGTCCAAGGTGGTCCCTGGTGAGTCCCTCCATTAACATTCTGTGTACATTAGGTCAAGAATGTTTCTTGTGCGTTTTTACATGGAGAAAAGTGCCCAGTGTCTCATTTTCATGTGGAAAATCCCCTGTATTTATATTCAGTTTTGCAAAGGTTTAACAAAGAGTGGGAGAAGAGATTTCAACCAGTTAGAACTGGTTCTGGGAGTGTCCCCTCTCTCCTCCAGCAGAGGCTCCAGACATCAGTTGGGGGTAAACAAGCCCTTTGTGTAAGGCCAGGGCACAGCTTTTACAAATGCAGGTGTGCCTCCCCTTCTCTCAGCTCAGGAAGACCATGTAAAATGCAGGTGTACCTCTCTGACAATTCCACCCTGCCTGTGTACAGGCTGTCTGAAAAGTATGCACAAAGCCCAGCTGTCGCCTTGCCACAGACGTGGATTGTAGTCAAGGTGCAAAACACCAGAGTCATAAGCACAGAGAAATGCTCACTTTCTAGAAGTGGCATTTTTTTAATGGTAACAAAAAATCCACCTACACCAGAAAGCTGCATTTCTCATTACCATTACAACCATACCAAACATGCCTAGGCTACCCCTCATAAATCAGATAATACTTTCTAGTCATAAGGCAGGGCACTTCCAATGCAATCCTATGAGAAAGGCAACACTCACACCGGTGAGGTTTGTCACTGCCAGGACAGACCACACAACCAGGCACATGTCCTTCCTTCTACATACATATCACCATGGCCATAGGGCTAGCTAGGGCCTACCTTAGGGGTGACTTACATGTAGTAAAGGTGGAGTTCTGGACCTGGCAAGTAAATATAGATGCCAGGTCCCTGTCTCAGTAAACTGCGTACGCAGGCCCTGCATTAGCAGGCCTGAGACAGGTTTGAAAGGCTACTTCTGTGGGCATCGCAAGCAGCGCTGCAGGCCCTCTAGTAGCATTTAACTTACAGGCCCTTGGTATAGGGATAACACTGTACAAGGGAATTACAGGTAAATTAAATGTGCCTATTAGGTGTAAACCAATCATACCAGCTTTAGAAGGGCGAGCACCTGCCGTTTAGCACTGATCAGCAGTGATAAAGTGCTCAGCGTCCTAGAGCAAACAACAAAAGGTCAGAAAAAATAGGAGTAAGGAGGCAAAAGGTTTGGGCGTGACCCTTCAAAAAGGGAAGGTCCAACACACTTCAACAACCATTGCATGCCCCTCAGATACAGTATACAAAGTCATGCATTCCCATATGGTCATGGAGGTATAAAGCTACCAAACACCTGCATGACAATGTAATGTATAAATGATGCAGTGAGAAGCGCCACAGTACTGTTAGGGACAGTGATGGTTTGTTTGTGCGTGGGTCTACATTATCTGAGACTGTGTAATTGACTGATGTAGGAGGCTGGACTGGTATGTAGTGGGTACCTTGGGTACTTACACCTTATACCAGGTCCAGTTATCCCTTATTAGTGAAATGTAGTAGTGTTCAAGCAGCTTAGGCTGATAGAGTTAGCTATAGCAGAGCATCTTATGCTGAACTAGGAGACATGCAAAGCTCCTGCAATACCACTTATAGTTATACAGTACTTATACACAAGTAAAGACAATACTCAGTGTTACAAAAAATTAAGGTATTTATGTGGGTGACGCAGTGCCAAAAATATCGTAGAGACAATGCTCTTTCTGGAGGTAAGTATTATACACAATATATACACTAGACACCAAAATTAGACAAGTAAATAGTCAGAGAACAACGCAAACAATAGGAAATGCTATAGAATGCAATGGGCGAAAATGGGTCTAGGGGCAACACAAACCATATACTAAGAAAGTGGAATGTGAATCACGAATTAACCCCTAGACAAGTGTAGTGTGTGCAGAATTGCTGGGAGAGTAAGAATACACTAAAGGTAGATAAACTACCCCACCCCAGAGCCCAGAAAAGAAGGAGTGAAGTACTGCAAGTTTCCTTAGGACCCACTACACCTCGTTTTGGGGATTTTACAGCAGCCAACCAAATCAGCAAAGAACAACTGCTGGATTATTGGACCTGGAGACCTGCAAAGGAAGGGGACCAAGTCCAGAAGTCGAAAGAAGTTCTAGGAAGGACAGGAACCCCTGCCAATCCTGAAGACGGGCAAAAGAAGAGTCCCTGGTTAGTCAAAGACTGCATAAATGCACCCTAGGAACATGCCTGTGGGTTCCTGCATGATGCAAAAGATGCCCCACTGCGTGAAGACTGTTGCAGATGAGATTTTGTGTTGAGAGGCACCAACAAGCCATGGCTATGACAAAAGTGTATTTTTTGTCGAAATGGTATTGGATGGACCCAGGAGGGACCTGGGGGCCTCAACTGTATGTGAGGATGAAGAGGGGGCTCTCAGCACTTTAGAGAGCCTTCAGGATGCCAGCCAGCTCCCCCAGAAGCCACAGGATCTGGGTTCAAAGGAGGTGCAAAATGGAGTTGATGCACCACAACAAACAAAGGTCCCACGCTTCTGAAGAACAACTCAACGAGTTAAGCATCACAGAGTGGAGATCTGGGGACCTGGGCCAGGCTGTGCATGAAGGAATTTTGCAAAGAGTGAACAGAGGCCTCAGGAGGTGAAGAAGACACAGTACACAGAGGCACCGTTGTTCTCGGGGTAGGCAAGGTCTTACCTCTTCCAAATTGCATCAGCAGGACCTCAGGACAATCTATGTTGATGATGTCCACCTTCTCTGTCCTTAGGAGCACGCTCGTCATTGTGAGAGGAGTCCCAGGGTACTGGTCGTCGTCTTGGAAGGTGCCTGCTTGGAGCGGGGGAGTGACTCTGTCACTCCATGGGAGATTTCTTCGGTCCTTCTGGTGCAGGATGAAGACAGGGAGTCCACAGAGCATGCACACAATGGAAACTGTTGCAGTTGCTGACTTGGAGCTGAGGTTGCTGAAGAAAAATGTCTCTTGTAGACACTTTGTTGCAGTCACAGAGTTTCTTGGAG
Organism: Pleurodeles waltl; assembly: GCF_031143425.1. NCBI lineage: Eukaryota > Metazoa > Chordata > Amphibia > Caudata > Salamandridae > Pleurodeles > Pleurodeles waltl. The sequence goes on along the minus strand of NC_090440.1, from coordinate 1,422,247,289 downwards.
CAGGCTCTGGTTGATCCGAGGTCAGAAGAGTTTGAAGTTGTTGCAGAGGATTCCTGAAGGAAACTTGCAAGAATAATCTGAAGAGAACCCACAGGAGAGACCATAAATAGCCCTGAGAGGGGATTGGCTACCTTATCAGGTATGGACCTATCAGGAGGGGTCTCTGACGTCACCTGCTGGCACTGGCCACTCAGAGCCCTCCAGAGTGCACCCACAGCTTGCAAAGCAAGATGGCTGAAGTCTTGGACACACTGGCACCACCCCTGGGGTGGTGATGGACAGGGGAGTGGTCACTCCCCTTTCCTTTGTCCAAATTCACACCAGAGCAGGGGAGAAGGGGTCCCTGAACCGGTGTAGACTGGTTTATGCAAGGAGGAACCATCTGTGCCCTTCGAAGCATTTCCAGAGGCTGGGGGAGGCTACCCCTCCCCAGCCTGTAACACCTATTTCCAAAGGGAGAGGGTGTAACACCCTGCTCTCAGATGAAATGCTTTGTTCTGCCTTCCTGGGACTGAGCTGCAGAGACCCCAGGAGTGCAGTACCCTGTCTGTGAGGTGACAGCAGCTGTAGCTGCAGTGCAAACCTCAGAGAGCTGGTTTGGCAGCACTGGGGGTCCATGGTGGAGCCCCCAGGATGCATGGAATTGGCTCCCCAATACCAGATTTGGAATGGGGGGACAATTCCATGATCTTAGATATGTTACATGGCCATATTCGGAGTTACCATTATGAAGTTACATATAGGTATTGACCTATATGTAGTGCACACGTGTAATGGCATCCCCGCACTCACAAAGTCCAGGGAAATGGCCCTGAACCATGTGGGGGCACCTTTGCTAGTGCAAGGGTGCTCTCACACTTAGTAAATTTGCACCTAACCTTGAGCAAGTGAAGGTAAGGCATATAGGTGACTTATAAGTTACTTACGTGCAGTTAAAATGGCTGTGAAACAGTGTGTGCACTAATTCACGCAGGCTGCAATGGCAGTCCAGTGTAAGGGTTTGTCTGAGCTCCCTATGGGTGGCAAAAGAAATGCTGCTGCCCATATGGATCTCCTGGAACCCCAATTCCCTGGGTACCATATACTAGGGACTTATAATGGGGGTCCAGTATGCCAATTGAAATTGGTAAATGATGTCACTGGCCTACAGTGAAAAAATACAAAACCAGAGAGAGCATAAGCACTGAGGTTCTGGTTAGCAGAGCCTCAGTGACACAGTTAGGCCCTACACAGGCATACACATTAGGTCATAATTTATGAGCACTGGGGTCCTGACCAGCAGGATCCCAGTGAGACAGGCAAAAACATACTGACATACCTGTGAAAAATGGGGGTACCATGCCAAGGAAGATGGTACTTTCCTACAACTGATCATAGATGTTTGTCAAGTGCTCTGATCCACCACTAGGATCATTTGCTCACTCAGCCTAACAAGCTGACAGTGAACAATGTTGTCCATTAACTGATATGTATAAATTACCTTGAGCAAAGTTTTCTATTCATGTCTTGCAGGTGGACCTCTGCCATCCATCGTAGGTGAGGAGGACCAATTAAAGACCCCAATTGTAGGGCTGACCTAGTTTGTAGTCGGAACCCAGGGTACTTACACCTTATACCAGGTTCAGTTATCCCTTATTAGTGAAATGTAGTAGGTGTCTAGCAGTCAGGCTCTCAAGTGGAAGTGTGGATGAGCATCCAAGGCCTAATTAGGAGACATGCAAAGCTCATGCAATGCCACTGTAGTCACACAGTACTCACACACATGAAAGAAAATACTAAGGACCATATTTATACTTTTTTAGCGCTGCATTTGCGTCGCTTTTTGATTCAAAAGTGGCGCAAACGTGCAAAATACAATTGTATTTTGTACGTTTGCGCTGCTTTTGCGTCAAAAAATGACACAAATGTAGCGCTAAGAAAGTATAAATATGGGCCTAAGTGTTACAGAAATAAAGGTACTTTGTTTTGGTGACACAAATGCCAAAAAAACCTTAGAGACCATACTCCCTTAGAAGGGAACACAAACAATATATAAAATAGTGGAATGCGAAAGTCAGTTTCCCACTCAGGCAAGTGTAGTGTGTAGAAGGGCAGTGGGAGTGTTAGAAAACACCAAAGGTAAGTAATAGAACCTACACCAGAGCCCAGGAAAGCAGGAGTAAATCACAGTAACTTTCCTAGAACACACAAGAACACGTGAAAAAGAAAGTTTTGCAAGAACCAGAAGAGACTGCAAGAGAGCAACAATGGGTTCCTGGACCTGAAAATCTGTGGAAAAGGGGGACCAGGTCCAAGAAGCACTAAAGATTCCAGGGAGAACAGGAGCCCCTGCTAACCCGGATGAAGGTGCAGAAGGAGAACCACCGGTGAAGAACAGTCAGTACTGCACCCAAGAAGATGGATGCAGTTTCCTGGTTGGTGCAGATGATGTCCCACGCTGGATGGATGATTGCAGTCTGGTTTGTGTTGCTGAATTCCACCAACCAGCCTTAGCACACGCAAAGCTTGTGGTTAGCGGAAAATGGCGCTGCCCGGGACTAGGAGGGACCTGGTAGGAGGGGGAGACAGAGGGGGCTCTAAGCATCTCAGAGTGCCCTCAGAAGACCAGGCAGCATGCACAGGAGTCCCACAGCATGGGGACAAAGAAGGTGCAAAAGGAGGCCCACGCAGCACTACAGAAAGGGATCCCACGCCACCGGAGAACCACGCAGGAGTCTGTGCATCACAGGAAGGAGTACTGGGGGCTGGCGCTGCACTGTGCATGAAGAACTTTGTGGAAGGATGTCAGCAAGCCTTGGCAACTGCAAAACAAGTGGCGCACAGGGGTACTGTCTTGCGTGGGGAGGCAAGCTCTTACCTCCCCTAAAGTTGGACAGCTGTATGTCAGGATTGTCCGGAACACTTTTGACCACCACCTGTGTTGCTGGATCAATGCACTTCTTCAGGAGTGGGGACCCAAGCCACCAGTTGTTGCTGCAGAGGGATGCCTGCTGAAGCAGGGAAGTGACTCCTTCACTTCAAGGGAGATTCCTTTGTTCTTCTGGTGCAGGTTGAAGACTGGCTGTCTTCTGAGGATGCACAGGAAACCATTGCAGTTGCTAGGAGGAGCAGAAGATACAATGTTGCAGAAGTCGTCTTTGCTTCTTTGTTGCAGTTGTGGAGTTCCTGGAGGGTCCAGATGCAGTTTCTTCAGTAAGAAGGTGAAGTAAAGGATGCAGAGTATTCCTGCTGGAGTCTTGCAATCCAAATCTGAGGAAACACCCAGAGGAAAGACCCTAAATAGCCATGAAAGGGGGATTGGTCAGCTACACAAGCACCTATCAGGGGAGGGCTCTGACATCATCTCCTGGCACTGGCCACTCAGATGCTCCCAGAGTTCCCTACCACCTTGGAATCCAAGATGGCAAAACCCAGGGACCCTCTGGAGGACCTCTGAGCACCACTCCTGGGGTGGTGATGGACAGGGGAGAGGTCTCTCCCCTTTCCTTTGTCCAGTTTTGCGTCAGAGCAGGGACTGGGGGGGGGTCCCTGAACTGGTGTAGACTGGATTATGAAAGGAGGGCACCATCTGTGCCCTTCAAAGCATTTCCAGAGGTTCTGGAAGGCTACACATGCCTGTAACACCTATTTCCAAGTGGAGAGGATGTAACATCCCTCTCCTAAAGGAAATCCTTTGATCTGCCTTCCTGGGCTAGAGCTGCTCATGCAACAGGAGGGCAGAAAACTGTCTGTGAGGTGGCAGCAGCCGGGGCTGCCTGGAAAACCTCAGAAGGCTGTAATGACAGTACTGGGGGTCTTCTAAGGAGCCCCCAGAGTGCATGGAATCATACAACCAATGCTTGCAAAAGCCTTGGGGTATGATTCCAACATGTTTCATATCAACATGGCCATATTTGTAGTTACCGTTGTGAAGCTGTACATAGGTAGTGACCTATGTATAGTGCATGCATAAAAAATGGCACCCCCACACTCACGAAGTCTGGAAAATGGTTCTGGATGATGCAGGGGCACCTCTGCTAGTGCAGGATTGCCCTCACACATAGGTACTCTGCACCCAGCCTTCAGGGTTGGAAGGCCTGGTATATGGGTGACATATAAGTGAGCTGGTGCAATGTAAATGGCTGTGAAAGGGTGCATGCACCATTTCACACAGGCTGCAATGGCAGTCCTGGAAAAGCCTTTGCATGGGCTCCCTTTGGGTGTCAAAATTAATGCTGCAGCCCTTGGGATACCCTGGAACCCCAATGCCCTGGGTACCTAAGTACCATACACTAGGGACTTATAAGGGGTGACCAGTAAGCCAATTGTGGGTGAAATACTGGCTTACCAGTATGCAGTGACAAACCTTAGAGGAGAGAGAGCCTAAGCACTGGGGTCCTGGTTTTCAGGATGCCAGTGACACAGTCAAGCACACTGACATAAGTCAGAAAATGGGGGTAACGTGCCCAAAAGAGGGTACTTTCCTACACCAATGCAGCCAGTAAGTATCTTGTGCATCATGTGTGCCAATCCAGAGTTTGGTGTGAGTCAGTCTGAAGTGTGTAATGCTATGAAATATTGTTTTGCCTGATCAATGATATTATATCATTGGAGAATGGATGGTGACATCATGTCTATTGGAATGTTGTGTAATGAGAATGGCTTGCTTGTAGCACATGGGGCATGGAATTGTGTGTAATAGGAATTGGAATGGCTGGCCGCATATTCCTTGATGTCTACCATGATTGGTGTCAGGGCAGCTGTTAATGTATATAACATGCCTGTTGACAACCACTTTGTCATTGCACTATTGTCAGCACTGTGTGCCACACGTAGCATACACTTACCGACAAGATGGTATACTGTAGTTGTGGGTTATAACTTCAGACCTCGCTAGGGGGCTTATGTAGGAGACAAATGCACCACAGGTGCCTCAGAGCTCTTCAGATATAATAAGGGCTGTAGTACTGCATGGACCCATATTATGCTGCACAACAGTCAGTAGTGTACACAATTAGTAGACAACTCAGCTCCAGATGGTTGTGGGAAAAGTCTGATTCATCCCACGCTAGATCTCAGCAGTTTTCACAACATGGTCTTGCCACCATGATATTTGTGAGTGATGTAGGTTACACCACATATGCATATCATGTGAGTGGTGTGTGCATACCTGGTACTTTGATGTCTGACATGCATGTGCACATGATTTACAATGTATCAGGATACTGTTGCAGCACCCAGTGCAGCCTCAAACTCACTATGGGCACCCATACAGCCACTGTGTGTGTCGTTTAACACATTTAGCACAACATAGCACAGGGTAGGGGGCTTCAGTTCTTTAATGTGAAGACAAATTTGATGTGCAGGCCAGGCTTTGACCAAACATTCTGGGGGCATTACATCAGTTGTACATGTGGCACATCATGGACAATGTTGTGCCCCCTTGTAACATGCTCAGGCCAAGTTTTACACCTGGACACATAAATGATGATTTTCCAAACCTTGGAATAGCCGGTGGGAAGTTATCAGACCCCCTATCATATGGCCCCCCTACTTTGCATCCATGATGACTGGGCAAGCCTTGATGTTTCACCAGGGGTGTCAAGGTTATGGATTGCATACACAGCCGCCCTTATGCACAGGCACACAGGAAATCCAGACTTGTTGGGGCACGTGATACTCACAAGTTTGATGACACAAGTTGATCATGGACAATTTTGTCCAATCAGCTCTGGACCCTGTTGGTTAACAATGGATAGCCATCATCCCAGTGATGTGTGCATGATACCTTACATGGCTGGTAGTAAATAGTCATAGATGAGGATAAGTCATTGTTGAGGAATATTATCTGCAGTTGCAGTGTTCATATGTCTGTATATCCTGCATCCAGTGCTGTAATTGATGCTTGTTTCTCCTCTTATTTCCACTGCCAATATGACACCAGACCAGAAGCATGCTTTTCATAAGAGGGCCAAACACTGCTGGCACATAATGGAGGTGGAAGCAGGATACTGCTGCATGGGAAGGAGGTTTCACAGTGAGAAGGCATCTGGGGAATGGTGGACGTTTGTACATGGTGGACCGCCAGAGCAGCCACAGCCACACAAGGACAAGGTGCCCCCTGCACCTCCAATGTTTTTCCTACAGCAAGTCCAAGTCCCTCCATGTCAGCTGTACCAGCCAGGAGCCAGACACCAGTTCAGCCACCTGCTAAAGTTCTTGCTAGCTAATTTGAACTAGACATGAGACGGGACATGGCCAAGATTTTAGCCAGACTTGAAAAATTGGAGGAGAGTGCTGAGAACCGAAGGATGTTGCAACACCTCAAAATGAAACTGAAGAAATAAAGAATAGAACTTATATTGTTCTACAACTTTCCAGTTCTTTCCCTCCCTTTTACTGTTTTACATTGTTTTAGATGGGTAGTATTAGGTTAGTGTAGGATAGGCATATGTTATGTTTAGCATAGTGGGGGGTTCTTTTTTTATTAGTGGGGGTTGGGTGTGGGGTCATGCTGGGTTATTTGTGTATAAAGAAAATACCAAAAAAACATATTTGTTTATGCCATAGGTTAGTACATGTTTAGTCATAGTTTGTTGTCCTACATGTATCTCGTCTTTTAAAGGGGGTGGGAGGCCAATGTTTAGAGTGTGGTGTTACATGTGTAAGATAAGTTTAGAATAGATTAGATAGGTGTAGTTGTTAGTTAAGGTAGTTTTTGGTTAGTTGTATGTATATGGTCTTACAATAAATCCTGTTTTTCTTAGCCTAGTAATTTTGTAAGTTGATTGAGTGTCTGGGGGTTCTCATGCGTGCACTGGCCAAGTTGGGAAAATGGCCTAGTGTATGGTTACTGTCTTGATTTCCCTGGTTTACCACATGCATCCCCTATGAACACAGAGCTGTCAGATTGGATGGCAAATGTATGCACTAGTAGACAGTATGTAGCAGCCAGTGTTCCAGCCATTCACAATGTGTATGTATACTTTATCTTAGACAGGTAAATATGATACTTCATCTGTCATTCATAGGGTACTGCAATTTCATTGTTGGCAAGTGTGGCACGTCTGACAACAGGCAAATTTGAAACTGTGTCCTGCAACACTGACAGGTGGCCATCACTGATAAGATTAGCTTTCCCAATACCACATAAATAAGTTGTACTGGTACTCCCATCTGACTAAATTACCAATTACTTGGTTCAGAGCCATACAGGCCATATGTCTACTTCAAAGGTTATCTGTTCAAAATTTATATAGAATACCCAGTAAGTTGGTTGTAGCAGACAACACTATCATTCACCTTTCTCATGTTAGGATCCTAGTGTGTGGCTTTGTGTCTGACAGTCATGCACTTGTGCTGATGTTCTGTACACATTGACATGGAATGATACAATGCTATCTTTTAGATGAGTAGGTGGACCACAGTAAATGTAGAAATGCTACATGTGTACAAGGTGCTTTATTCACAGGCGCAATTGTATTTGTGAATTATATAGAATGTCCACTTCACAGACCCCATGAGTGAACGTTAGCCATATGTAGCCCAATCAGAGCCCAGGGTTGAGGGACATGTTATGAGACATGGTTAGGAGTAGTGTGTGTTAGTGCGGAGTTAAATAATTGCCAATTGGTATAAAAGAGACAATGACAGTACATAGCAGACAAATCAACAGTGGCTAGGTGAAGAGGGCACATTTCCTACTGTCACAACACTGGCATGATCTTAAGCCCAGAACTAAGGAGAAATTGTCCATGTGGCACAGACTGGTGTTACCTGGTACTTTTCCTTGTGAATTTTATTGCTTCCACATTTTCATCCTCTGTATGTTGGGCCTCCTGTGCCATGGCTGATGCAGTTGTATAGGTAGAGGGACCCACGCTCTTCAGGGGATAGAGATGTGGAGTCAAAGGTCCCAGCAGCATGCCATTTGTTGGCAACACATAAAGCATAACTGCAGCAAAGAAGAACTGCTGATTGTTCAATATCGCAGCAACACCACAGTGGTAGACAGCCATGTTTTTCCTGAGGGAAGGTGACGTCCTGCTGTATGGACTCCAGAGTATTCTGCATAGCCCCCAGCCTGTTGTCGTTTGTGCTGCTGCCAGTTTGGGAGGGCAATTGGTGTAGATTCTGTTTCATGACAGCAGCTATGTCCTCCAGAGGCTGCTGGAGTCCACGTAGCGGGGAGTGGGTGTCTCTGATGGCAGCTGAGTTGTCCATATTTTGAATGAGGCACGTGCGCACTCCCTCTAGGCTGCCTACCATGGTCTCCATATACCCCTGCCTCCTTGGACAACTCCAGAGGGACTCCTACCACTGTCCTATGAAAGCTGATCTCTGGGTCCAGTGTTGTGTGAGTACTGGCTGGTGGCATGTGTTGGTGGCTGGTGGCATGTGTTGGTGGCTGGGTGGTTCATGTGGACACCCCGCAACACTGTGTCCTCCCTGCAACTGGAGGTGGTGTCTGGAGTGATCCTGGAGAGCCTGTTCATTAATGGTTGACAGCTGGTCATCCAATTCGTCTGTAAAATCCAGGACAGGCAAGTTGGCAGGAGGTAAGCCATCCTCCTCTTCAATGGGATAATGTAAAATCAATATTCAATTGTTTTGGCTGTTGACATGGGACATTTATTTGCCACTGAATGCTGTGTCATGTTACTGACCCAAGGCTGTAGTTGTACTTATGTGTAGCATTGCGCATCACATGGGTCAAGCTCACTAGGCATTTTGGGGCATATGTAGGTGCCCCAAGAGCCACCTGAGTGTCACTTTTGATTAGGCTCAGGTGGTGCAATGCCCTTCCCCGTATGTACAAGGTGGTATGAAGCCACTTTTTGTGCCCTGACGGCACCTTGCAGATATGGACCCTTCAGACTGAGCTCTTTGCATGGAAGGTATGTGCAATGGGTGTTGCTGTGAGCGTACCACAGCTATACCCATTGCGTTTTGACACTGCTTCAGATTTTTGACTATTTGTATACCAGATGCTGGCCCAACCCAGGGGTGGGTTTAGCATTGCAAAATTGAGGAGTAACGCTCACATTTCTACTGGATTGTTGTGCATTTTCCTTTGTGTGCTGCATTCGGCAGCACACAGTAACAGCAAATTGCCCTTTCAGTTTGTTGTTGTGCAGAAAGGTTTTCCTTCCTGCACAAAAACATTCTTGCCCTCAACGCAGCCATCCATGCACTATGGTTCAAGGGTGGCTGTATTGGCGCACAACAGCTATGTATCCCTATGTGTATGGCGCATCCCTGCATTTAGAAATTGACGGTGCATGATGCTGCCTAATTTGGCACAGCAGCACGCATCATCATTTCCTGTTTGATCTAGCCCTGTATCTTGTCAGATGATGAGATTGCAGCTACTTGTATGGCTGCACACATGATGTTCACATGCATGCACAATGTGTTGTATGTATTTTATTTTGTGGCCATTAGAATATGGCGCATATGGTTGTCTGATTTGTTGTGGTGTGGGTTCACCAAGTATGGGTTGTGTTTCACAGGTTGCAAGATCAGGTCAGATTTTTCTCATATGGCATGGCTGAGGGCAGCTGCAATATGTGTTGCAGTGCACTCCAGCAATTTAGATATGCAGGGATGTGCCATATTTACTTGCATATAGTACAACCCTGCAATTCTCCATGCACCTGTATAGATTTGTTTTCCCTCTACCAACACAGGCATTGTTGCAACATGATGATGGGGTGCCTGCCTTGAAGGGGTGATTTGTTCATGTGAAGACAGGTCTCTCTTCCTGTACACGTACTAGCTCATTTTTCCTTAGATAGAATTTTCCTGAGATGGCAAGATGCAGCACACATGAGTTAAGGCAATGTGACAATGAGGAAGGGAAGCATTTTGGCCAGAGACACCAGCCTGAGACCACAACTGGGGTTGTATTGACTTCTGTCCTAGTTTCTGATGTCTACGTTGTGTTGGTACAGGGGCTTTGACAATGTACAATGGGTGTTGTAATGGCACAGCCACACTATTTGCACACGCCTACCACGCAATGTAGTGCATATTTACATGGTGAAGTATAGCCATAGTGAGTGGCCTATGTTGACTTTGTGTATGTGTTGGGGTGCATAGCACAACCAAAGCGTCAGTGCATGTGTGGCTTGGGTGGGGATGGTGCATCTTGGTTCGGGTCTTTGTGTCCCGATGCAACCCATTAACAAGCATTGAGTGTGTCCTATGTGCCTCCCCTTCTGCCATTAGTGGAGTTCCAGCTATCCCCCCTGCAACTTTCCCTACATTTGTGGTGGTTCCTGGTAGTCTGCGCTGTCCTGTGATCCCAGTGACCATCTCCTCCAAGATGACTGCTGCAACCATCTCCTCCAGCTCATCCAGGTCTTCCTGTGGTGCAGGACTTCCACCTCCAGTCTGCAGTGCTGCCTTACGGTTCCTAGCAAGTTTCTCCTTAGTCTTGCGCTTTCAGTCGTGCCAGCATTTCTTGCACTCAGTCACAGTCCTCTTCACCTCTGTGATGCTGTTGATTTTGTCCACGATTTCCTGCCATATTGCGTCTCTCCTACCAACTTGCAATTTAGAGGTGACAAAGAGCTGTTAGTGGTGATCCATCACTTCTCTGACCAAGATGCCATGCTTCTCCTTGCTAAAACAACACTTGTGCTTTCTCTTCTCCTTCTCATGGGACTTTTCTGGACCCTCCTGGCTGGTTCTTGGGTGATTGGGGTCTCCCTGGGGTCTCTCCTGGCCTTTTGATTCCATCTTTTCTTGCAATTCCACTCTTTCCTGCTTATGCATTTTGTTCTGATGCTAATGCGGTAAAAAATGATACTAACTCTTTTGTGACATGTTTACATGCCGCAAAACGGTCTAGCACCACTTTTGCAGCATTAACGTAATTTTTCCTTATGGCATGTCACAGATGTTAACGTCATTATTTTAAATGCTAACCATGCCTTAGCACCATCCTACGTCATATCATAAATATGGCGCATGGGTGGTGCTAAGAAATGACGCTAGCTTGCATTAAAAGACGCACAACTACACTAGTGCATTTGTATGTAATTTTTTGTAAATATGCCCATAAGTACCAGAGTGAAGTGATATGATTGGAGTGAAGTCGACTCAATAATTTTGCTGTGGACAAAATGATGTTTAACAATGTTATTAAATGTCTGTAAATTGAAATGAAAATGTATCTTGATGATTCAAGTAACCGTTCTTTTCAATTTACTTACATTTAAACAATTTCCACTTTCAAACTGCATGTCCCCTACTTCCAGTCGCCAGTAGAAACCGTTTCGTAAGTGTAAAATACAGCCAAATGTTAAAAGGAGAGAAATGTAAAACATTTGCCACCCCCTCCCTCACTCCCCAATGGCCCTCATACTTGCAATCATCTATCCTGAGTTTGATCGCCAGTTGGGAGCCCAACAGCTGCATAAAGATGGTAGGTTATTTTTTTGCCTTCTTATTGTTAGATGACTTTTTTCGGTTACAACAACAAATTATCGATCAACATAAAGGTTGGCAAATGTCCAAAGGACAAAGTTCTAGAAGGTGTAAGTTTTGCACAAGGTGTATGATGATGTGTTTTGTGAAATGATTTGTGCAAAATATTACCACTAGATTTCTGATAACTACCAAAGGAGCGGTTTGAGCAGATACATGACTCCCTAAAAACAGATGTACATGGATTTTGTCTATTATGAAGGAAAGTTGTACCAAACAGTCCACAATTCATGATTGTGTCAGGTGTGAAGCTCCATCACTATTGTGAGGAGGTTATATTGGCCCTATTAGAGGTGACATAGCATACAATGCACATATGGTACAGTGGATGTTCCAAACTTCACATTGGTGGGTTGGTATAAGAGGTTACCTCAAATACTCATACTTAGGGCCATTTACTGGATGACATTTTCTCCACTCAGTAGGAAAGTGCAGGTAGCTGAACTGGACAGATTTGAGCCTGATCCCTTTTGAAGTAAAATACAGGTGAGGAAAGGAATCCAAGCAGACTAACTACCCCCAGTATAAAACTGGAATCGTATTGAGAAAGAGGATCTCACCCTAGTTTTAGAGAGGTGTCAGGAGAAGCTTGAGGGGAGTACTGGACCACAAGTGGCAGTGTTTGACTCCTGGGTTGGTGTGAGGAAGTAGCCTCTTTCTAGCATTGTTACCCCACACTTTTGGCCTGTTTGTGAGTGTGTGTCAGTGTGTTTTGCCTGTCTCACTGGGATGCTGCTGGTCAGGACCCCAGTGCTCATAGTTTATGGCCTTATGTGTATGCCTGTGTAGTGCCTAGCTGTGTCACTGAGGCTCTGCTAACCAGAAACTCAGTGCTTGTGCTCTCTCTGATTTCAAATTTGTTACTGTAGGCCAGTAACTTCATTTACCAATTTCAATTGGCATACTGGACCCCTCTTATAAGTCCCTAGTATATGATACCTAGGTATCCAGAGTATTAGGGTTCCAGGAGATCCATATGGGCTGCAGCATTTCTTTTGCCACCCATAGGGAGCTCAGACAAACCCTAACACAGGACTGCCATTGCAGGCTGCGTGAAATAACACACACGTTATTTCACAACCATTTTCACTGCAGTTAAGTAACTTATAAGTCAACTAAATGTCTAACCTTTACTTGCTGAAGGTTAGGTGCAAAGCTACTAAGGGTGAGGGCACCCTTGCAATAGCAAAGGTGCCCCTACATAGCTCATGGTCATTTCCCCGGACTTGTGAGTGCGGGGACGCCATTACACATGTGCACTACATATAGGTCACTACCCATATGTAGCTTCAAAATGGTAACTCCGAATATGGGCATGTAACATGTCTATGATCATAGAATTGTCCCCCTATTCCAAATCTGGTATTGGGGAGCCAATTCCATGAATCCTGGGGGCTCCACCATTGACCCCTAGTACGGTCAAACCAGCTCTCTGAGGCTTGCACTGCAGCTACAGCTGCTGCCACCACACAGACAGGGTTCTACCCTTCTGGGGTCTGGGCAGCCCAGTCCCAGGAAGGCAGAACAAAGCATTTCCTCTGAGAGCAGGGTGTTACACCCTCTCCCTTTGGAAATAGGTGTTACAGGCTAGAGAGGGGTAGCTTCCCCCAGCCTCTGGCAATGTTTTGAAGGGCCCAGATGGTGCCCTCCTTACAGAAACCAGTCTACACCAGTTCAGGGACACCTTCTCCCCTGCTCTGGCAGGAAACTTAACAAAGGAAAGGGGAGTGACCACTCCTCTGTCCATCACCACCCCAGGGGTGGTACCCAGAGCTACTCCAGTGTGTCCCAGACTTCAGCCATCTTGCTTTGCAAGGTGTGGGGGCACTCTGCAGGGCTGTGAGTGGCCAGTGCCAGCAGGTGATGTCAGAGACCCCTCCTGATAGGTCCATACCTGATAAGGTAGCCAATCACCCTCTCAGGGCTATTTAGAGTCTCTCTTGTGTGTTCTCTTCAGATTCTGCTTGCAAGATTCCTTCAGGAATCCTCTGCAACAACTTCAGACTCTTCTGACCTCGGATCAACCGCAGCCTGCTCCAAGAAACGCTGTAACTGCAACAAAGAGTCTACAAGAGACACTTTTCTTCAGCATTCTCAGCTCCAAGTCAGCAACTGCAACAGTTTCCACGGTGTGCATGCTCTGGGGACTCCCTGGCTTCATCCTGCACCAGAAGAACCGAAGAAATCTCCCGTGGAGTGACAGTCACTCCCCTGCTCCAAGCAGGCACCTTCCAAGACGACTGGTACCCTGGGAGTCCTTTCACAACAACGATCATGCTCCTAAGGACACAGAGGGTGGACATCATCGACATAGACTGTCCTGAGGTCCTGCTGATGCAATTTGGAGGAGGTAAGAACTTGCCTTTCCCGAGAATGACGGTACTCCTGTGTACTGTATCTTCTTCACCTCCTGAGGCCTCTGTGCACTCTTTGCAAAATTCCTGGCCCAGGTCCCCAGCACTCCACCCTGTGATGCTCAACTTGCTGAGTTGTTCTCCGGTGGCATGGTACCTTCTTTTTGTTGTGCTGCATCAATTGCATTTTGCACCTCCTTTGACCCTGGATCCTGCTGCTTCTGGGGGTGCTGGCTGGCATCCTGAGGGCTCTTTAAAGGGCTGAGAGCCCCCTCTTCTTCCTCACGCTGAGTTGAGGCTCCCAGGTACCTCCTGAGTCCATCCAGTGCCATTTTGACACAAAATGCACATTTGTCGTAGCCAAGGCTTGTTGGCACCTTCCAACATAAAATCTCATCTACAACGATCTTTACGCCGTGGGACATCTTTTGCATCATGCAGGAACCTGCTGGCATCTTGCTAGGGTGCAACTCTGCAGTCTTTGACTAACCGTGTACTCTTCTTTTGCACCCTCTTTTGGGTTTGCAGTGGCTCCTGTTCTTCCTGGAACTTCTTTCAACTTCTGGACTTGGTCCACTTCCTTTGCTGGTCTTCAGGTCCAATAATCCAGCAGTTATTTGCAGACTTGGTTGGCTGCTGCAAAATCCCCAAAACAAGGTGTAGTATGTCCTAAGGAAACTTGCAGTACTTTACTCCTGCTTCTCTGGGCTCTGGGGTGGGGTAATTTACTTACCTTTGCTGTATTATTACTCTCCTAGCAGTTCTGCACACACTACACTTGTCTAGGGGGGAATTTGTGATTCACATTCCACTTTCTTAGTATATGGTTTGTGTTGTCCCTAGACCCATTTTCTCCCATTGCATTCTATAGCATTTCCTATTGTTTGCATTGTTCTATGACCGTTTACTTGTCTAATTTTGGTGTCTAGTGTATATATTGTGTATAATACTTACCTCCAGAAGGAGTATTGCCTCTAAGATATTTTTGGTACTGTAACCCAAATAAATACCTTTATTTTTGGAAACACTGAGTATTGTCTTTATTTGTGTATAAGTACTGTGTAACCATAAGTGGTATTGCATGAGCTTTGCCTGTCTCCTAGTTCAGCCTAAGCTGCTCTGCTATAGCTACCTCTATCAGCCTAAGCTGCTAGAACACTACTACGTTTCACTAATAAGGGATAACTGGACCTGGTATAAGGTGTAAATACCCAAGGTACCCACTACACACCAGGCCAGCCTCCTAGAGTTTAAGAAGCAATCAATATGGTGGCTCATTTGAGGGAAATGAAACCTAAATCTGGGAAAAAGGTTTCAGCCCCATGGTATACAGAAGAGCTTAATGTTCTCCAGAGGTCAAGTAAAAGACAGGAAAGGAAATGGAAACTTGACCCCACACAACAAGAAAGAGCGAAACTCAGAAAAACATGGGAACATACAAAAGCACTATAAAATGTGCTAAGTTATGCTGTTTGTTCCAGAAAATTTGAAGTGAAGGCAATGACCTGAAAGAGCTGTTTAAAGTAGTAAAGAACGTAGTGGCCTGCCCCCTATCAGTAGCTGGAAAATTTGCAGAATTTCTGTAACAGTGTAGCTATTTTCTTTAAAGATAAGATCATGAAGGTATTTGGTGAATTTTCAGCCCCCCCATCTGATTCTAGGAGTACAGGTCACTGGGTCCAATGATGAAATTGCTGGAGATGCGACCATGGCTAAATTTACACCCTTAACAGCTAACAAGGTCAACTCCCTTCAATCCAGGATTCACTCGGCTCCCCAAATGATCCCTGCCCCCTCCAGAGTACTGAAATGGTCAGCGAATTTTTAGCACTGACATTAGTAAAGATCTACGCAGAAGTTCTAGAATTGGGAAAAAGCCAGGTGGAGATCTTAAAAATTTACGTCCAATTGCTCTCCTACTGATGCTGGGTAAATTGTTAGAAAAGCATATTAATGAAGAACCTGTTACCTTTCTGCTGGCACATGATCAATTAGATGTCTCCCAACATGGATTACGGAAACTTCATAGTACGGAGTCCACCTTACTGGCCCCCACAGATATTATAAGAAAACAGGTGGATGAGGAAGGGGGTGCTATTCTAATCCTACTAGATCTGTTGACTGCATTTGTCATCTCGCCCAAAATTCTGACACACTGACTATACTAGGCAAGCCTGAGGGGCTCGGCTTTCAGTATTCCAGTGACATTTCTCTGAGAAAGAATTTTGTTAGTCATGTGCGGGGACTTATGCTCAGCCCCTTACCAGATCCCCTGTGGGTTTTCCCCAGGATCCTCTTTGAGTCCAACCCTCTTTAACCTGTATGTTGCTCCTCTATCTAAACTGATTTGGTCTTTCGACTTCCAGGTGTCCTCGTATGCTGACGACACCCAAAATATTGTTACTTTACGACAACGTTCACATTACACATGACAGGTTTCAAATGAGAGAAGTCAATAAGTAGATATCAAAACTGGTTAAAAATGAATGGGGACAAAACCGAAGTTTTAGTCTTCGGTGCAATTACCACCATTTGGAATCATGACTGGTGTCCCGAGATATGCGTACATCACCTATACTAACACTCAAGGCCAGGAATCTCATGGTTATTTGCGACTCAGCATTAACTTTTTATGCTCAGGTAATTAAAGTTACTAACACGTGCTCCTGGCTATTTCGAATTCTAAAGAAAGTCCTGCCATTTATCCCACAGGAACTCAGGGTGACGGTAACCCTAGCTCTTGTGTCCAGATTGGATTATTGTAATGCCCTATACCTTAATATTAACCAACTATCTTTGAACAAGCTTCAACGTTTTCAAAGCTCAGCCACCTGGCTGGTGCTCGGGTTAGTCCATGAAGGAGGGCATGAGGAGGCTGCACTGGCTTCCAATTAGGAAACGTACTACCTTTAAGACACAGTGGGGCATATTTATAATGCCCTAGTGCCACCTGGCACCATATTAACTTAATTATTTTTTACGTTAATGTGGCCCAACGAGGCCAAAATCCACGCGTCGTATTTACAGGGTGGCACAATGCATACATTGCTTCACTCTGTAACCCTTTGCACTACATTATGCCAGCACCAGGCATAATGTATGCGAAGGGAGCGTTCTCCCATTAAGGGAGCCAGAAAATGATGTAAGGAAATCTGAGATTTCCTTGCACCATTTTTTCTACGGCACTTTTAACGCCTGCTCAAAAGCTGGCGTTAAAAGCAGGCTTCCATTCTTTAGAATGGGGCCTATGTACTCTGCAGGAGTAGCGCCAACATTTTGGTGCTACTCCTGCAGAGTACACCAATAACGTCATGAGAAATGATGCTATTTCTCCCTACTCTATGCCATGGTGTGTCATATATTAAATACAGTACACACATGGTGGCAGTAGGGGGTGCTAAGGGGCGCAGGGAAAGTGACGCTGCACTCAGTGAAGCGCCCCTTTCCCTAAATCTGCCCCTGTGTTTGGTGCATAAAGCTGTTCATACCCAGGGTACAGAATACTTACAAACCACAATCAATTGGTATACACCTAGTTGCTCACTTAGATCACTAAATCCGAAAATGGAGATGATTCCGAGGAGCAAAAAAAAGTAAAATGGTGAGATAGGGCTTTCTCAATAGCAGCTGCTAAGTTATGGAATTCTCTTCCAATTGAGATCAGAAGAATCTCATCCTTTCTTCCATTTCATAAGCAACTCAGGACTTGGCTATTTTCCCCCTGAATCTTGGAATAGCTTCATCCTACTTACCTATTTCAATGCTTCAATACCACTGGTCTGAATGTGCTTTTGCAAGAAACAGAAATACAAGTAATAAACAAACAATAGTGAGCATATGATCCAAAATGACTATGAAAAGGAGAATGTTAGACCTGGCATCCTTGGCGTGGTCTTTCCTGTCTTTTTGCCTCTACTTCATATGTTTTCACTGTGTGCTGGACTCTGTTTTGATGTTTTTAGTACTCTGTGCACTTCACAGCTGCTGATCATTGCTAAAGTTCAAGTGCTACCTGTGTAAATTGTATGTGTAATTGGCTCTTCCATGACTGGCACATTTGATTTACTAGTAAGTCCCTAGTAAAGTGCACTAGAGGTGTCCAGGGCCCGTAAATAAAATGCTACTAGTGAGCCTGCAGCACTGGTTGTGCCAACCACATGAGTAGCCCTGTAAACATGGCTCAGACCTGCCACCGGAGTGTTTGTGTGTGCCGCTTTAAACTGCCAAATCGACATGGAAAGTGTACCCACTTGCCAATCCCAAACCTTCCCTTTTTATACATGTAAGGCACCCCAAAGGTAGGCCCTATGTGGCCCCATGGGCAGGGTGCAGTTTTTGTTAAGGGTGGGACACGTACTGATGTGTTTACATGTCTTAAAAGTGAAATACTGCCAAATTTGTTTTTCACTGTTGCAGGGCCTATCTCTCTCATAGGTTAACATGAGGGCTGCCTTTATATAACTTAGGTGCAGTTTCCCTTTGGGAACTGTTGGAAATATGGAGTTTGGTATCTCTGAACTCACAATGTAAAAATACAGCTTTTGGTAAAGTTTGTTTTATAAACTGTCAGTTTGAAAATGCCACTTTTAGAAAGTGGGCATTTTCTTGCTTTAACCATTCTGTGGCTCTGCCTGTTTGTGGATTCCCTGTCTGGGTCAGACTGACAGTTGGGCTGTCTGTGAATCTCCTCTAGACAGTGAGACAAAGGGAGCTGGGGTGTAGCCTGCATATCCTGATGGGCCATCTGGGCTGGACTGGAGGGAGGAGTGGTCTCTTACACCTGAATGGGCTGTGCCTGCTCTCACACAATGCAGACTCCAACCCCCTGGTGGGTGTCTGGGCCTAGCCTGGGCAAGGTCTGATCTTGTGAACAACAGAGTTTCCTTTGAAGGTTTCCTACTAAAAAGGCAAAAAGGTGTATAAGTAGTGGACCCAACATCCCAGATGTTTTGATTACTTCTGGAATCAAGGGGAACCTCTGCCAAGGAGAAGAGCTGAAGAGCTGAAGAGCTGGAGGAGGAGTACTGTCCCTTTGCCTGTGACTGTGCTTTGCTGGGTTGGCCTGCAGTTGCTGCTTCTGCCTGGAAGAGGACAAAGCCTGGACTTTTTGGGTATATTCCTGGTTGCGAAGAATCTCCAAGGGCTTGAACTGAGCTTGCCTTCTGTTTTGAAGTCTCAGGTCCATCAAAGATTTCCTCTGCCAGCACCTGGACCCTGTGCTGAGACTCCTGCCCTGCAAAGTGGTTCCTTGTCCAGTCTCGGGGCCCAGGAGAGGTGAAGTTGGCAGAACAAAGACTGAAATCTGCACACAGAGCACCGTGCAGGGAAATTTTAGACGCACCACCTGCAACGCGGCTGAAAAACGATGCGCCACCCACTTCACGGCTAAAATCGATGCTCCACCTTCATTGTGGCTAGAGAAATGACACATCACCTGCTTGTGACTGCTGATAACAATGCAAACACCACCCAGCATGCTTTTCAAACACTGTGCAATCAGATTTCTCACGCATCGTCACTGGGCGTCAGTCATCATGAACCTACGTGGATCTGAGGTAACCTGTCTGGAAATCGATGGATCGCTTTCTTGTGGGGGCAAAAAACAATGCATCGCCAACCCGACCGGAGAAAAAACAGCGCACAGCCTCACTTGCAAGTAAGGAATCGGTGCCACCCTGACTTTTCAGACCCACACTCGCACATGTGGCTTTATTTTTGACGCAAACCAGGTACTTTGTATAAAGTCAATGTTTCCATTGTTTACTATGGATTAAGACTCTTGTTCTTTTTAAAATTCATATCTTGACTTGTGTATGTTAGATTTCTGTAGTTTTGGTCTTGTTTGATTCAAATAAGTATTACCTATTTTTCTAAACTGGTGTGGTGTCTATTTTGTAGTGCTTGTACTGTATTAAAGTGTTTTGATACAAATACTTTACACATTGCCTTTGAGATAAGCCTGACTGCTTGTGCCAAGCTACCAAGAGGGTGAGCAGGGGTTATATTCAGTGTCTACCTTCATTGCCCTGACTTGAGTGAGGATCCCTGCTTGGACAGAGTGAAAATTGACTGCCAACCAGAGACCCCATTTCTAACATTGTTGATCAGCGGTGAGGATTGGACTTGTATTTCTACTTGACATACAGTGATTAAGTGTTCACTAGTGTTTTCAGTGCAGACCATTATGTGACCATAAACAACTTGTTTTTGCTTTTCCTTTTTTTGGACTTTCTCCTGCTTCCATATTTTTGTGATTTTGTTTTAACTTCTCTTGAGAACTCTGTTTTTTGGAACTTTGCACTTTTGAGTGAACCTTAACAAGACATCTTAATCTGGGGATGCACTAGCTGTGTCTAAAAAGGCTATTTTTGAGTTGGAGAAACTAAAGGAATACACAGTGTTTCAACTTAACCATTTTTGTAAGGATCTTGCCTGCCCAATCAAGAGCTCTGCCAGGAAGGATGATCGGCAAAAGGCATGGAGGTCCTGGGTGGCAGCCAAGGAAGATAGGGGCATACAGAGGAGGAAGATGAGGGTTAGGAGGTGCAGAGTGTTCATAATGTGATAGTGGATGTGCCTGTTCTGCCTGGGGGGAGGGTCTCCAGGTCAGGTAGTAGTATGTCATCCAAGGGTCTGACCTCTGAGGAATTGCAGGATAGACAGGCAGAGAGGATACACCAGTTCCAATTAGAGAAGCTTAAAATGGAGATGGAAGAGAGAAGGTTGGCCATAGAGGAGAAATAGATGCTATGGGCTCATGAGCTCAGTTTAAGGGAGCTAGATCAGAGGAGCGAGTCTAGCAGAAATGTGGCATCAGTACCTCAGTTCAGCCTGGGAGGAGGGTGCACATTCCAAAGGACTTGGTAAAGGATTACAAGAGGGAGGATGACCTCTATCTGTAGTATAAGGGGTATGAGTCACTTCTCCCCATGAACATGGTCCCTGAAGCACATTGGGGGCAAGGTATGTGGAAGCACTTTGATGTAGAGGGGAGGGGCACTCTGACATCCTTAGGGGATCCTGTGGGACTCACCTCTTCTATCATGAAGCTTGCCCTACTCACCAGATAAGGTCTCACCCCTGAGCAGTACAGGGATAGGTTTAGGTCCTACAAATAGAAGGAATCCCAAACCTGGCTGGAATGTGTTGACTTTTTGCAGGTCACTGGATGGTTGTATGAAGGGCAGCAAAGTGACAACTTTTGAGGGGCTGTAAAATTTGATTGCTTGGGAGCATTTGTCCAAACTTTGTTTTCCCTAACTGCCCCAGCACATGATTGACAGCAAGCTGACTGACCCCAGAAAGCTTGCGCAGGAAGCTGACTGGTGGGAGAGCACCAGGGTCCAGAAGAGGTATGGGGTAGACCATGCCAAGGGTGGGCAGGGTCCCCATCAGAAGAAGTTGGGGGAGGGTAAATAGGGGGTGTTCTCTAAAGGGCCCCGATGTAGTTCCCAGGGTAAAGAATCCCAGCCCCTGTAGAAAAGAAACCATGGGTCTCTACAAGTAAACCTGCAGAGAAGGGTTCCTGCAAGTGCTTTTCATCTGATGAGGTGGGTCACATGAGGGGGATCCCAAATGTCCCAAGGGGACACAGGCAGCCACTGGTGCTCAGTCACAGGGTTTGACCAGTGAAGCTCTTGGGGAGGAGTTGGTTCCAGGAGACTGGGAGTCAGCTGAGATGACCCTTGTCTCACTAGGGGACAGTGAGCTGGTCCAGAGGGTCCCCATGCCAGAGAACACTAAAAAAATAAAGGTAGTGGGTGACAATCAATGGATAGAGAGTGAAGGCTGTGAGAGACAGAGTAGCCAGTGTGACTAATGTGAGAAGTCAACTGGTGTCTGAAGAGCAGATAGATCCTCATGTACTTCACCAAGTAGTTATGGTAGACAACTGAACGTATGTGCAGGGTGGCACAGGTTCCTTTTGAGTAGGGGGGTCTGAGGTTCCTTGAGGGTAGCTGTAAGTCCAACCATGCCTGTAGATTGTCTGCTTGCCAGTGACCTAGAGGATTCTCCCAGTAAGGAGGTGGAACACAGGTTTCACTTGGATATGTTGGGTTTGCCTAGGTGTGTGTGTGTGTCCACCCGGTCAATGGCAGCTCGTCAGGGTGGTCAGGAGACCCTGGTGCCTGAAAGAGTGGCCCAGGTGTCCGCCAGAAGGAGGAAGGGCAAGAAGCATGGCAAACTGGCCCCAGAAGTTCTAATGGTCCAGGAGGAGGCTGAACCTGAGGGGGATGCCCCAGAGCCTACCAGGGAACAGGTGGCTGAGCTGGTGGAGGTACCTGAGCTGACTCAGTGGCAGCAGGAAGAGGGACCCACCAAAGAAGCATTCTGTGAGGCAAAGAAAACGTGCCCTACTCTGGGGTGTTTGCAGCAGCAGGGTGCAGACCAGAGGGCATATTTACACTCTATTTGTGCCAAATTTGTGTACATTTTTTTAGACAAATTCAGCGCAAAACTAACTCCATATTTATATTTTGACGTTCGATCCATCTCAGTGGCAGCAGGAAGGGGGACCCACCAAAGAAGCACTCTGTGAGGCACAGAAGACATGACCTACTCTGGAGAGTTTGTGGCAGAAAGCTGCAGACCAGGCGTCTGGCATAGAGTCTGGTTCACATCTGATTTATTGGGAGGTTGCCCTCCTCTATAGCGAGCCTAGGGTTGCTGAGCCTGGGGCAACCCGTGTGCTGGTGGTACCCTATTGCTTCACAGCATTCCTACTGGGCCTGGCTCTTGATGTGCCTTCGGCTGGACATTTGGGACAGGAAAAGACCTCTGAGAGGCTTGTCACCCACTTTTACTGGCCCCAAATGTGCAGGCACTCTCATGCATATTGTAGGTCTTGCAAAACTTGTCAGGCAAGTGGTAAGAGCAGGGGGAAATTTAAGGCTCTCCGCCTTTCCCGTTGTTGGTATCCCCTTTGAAAGGGTGGGTATTGACATTGTGGGGCCTCTGGATCCCCAAGACAGCCATGGACAACAGGTTTATCCTGGTCTTGGTGAACCATGCCAGCCGGTACCCAGAAGCTATACCTCTGTGATCAATCTCAGCCCCGGTGGTGGGACAGGCATTGATTGAGTATTTACCAACATTGGGTTTCCCAAGGAGGTGGTATCTGATACAGCTACCAACTTCGGATTGAAAAATGAAAAAAATAAAGTTCACTGTTCCAAAAGAAAATCACATGACTCCCAGGCGCTTCTAAATATAGAAGCAAAAGCCCTCATGCATCTGTTCTGTGTCATGCTTCATCATTGGGCTTACTCCACATCAGACCGGCTCTGCAATGTCTGATGGGCCCCTAAAAGTGCTCTTTACCAGAGATCTTTTGAGATACTCTGCACCAAGGTATGTAAAGAATAGGAGTAAATTTAAACCTATAGGTCACAGAAAAAGAGGGAAAAAAAGGCGGGAGAGAAAAATAATAAAATTGGCTACGCCACCAACTCGAAAAACAGATGTTATTAAGCGAGAAAAGAGCTGGTCAAGGTTAAAAAAAACAGTGCAGAAAGAGAGGGAAGTGATGATCCCACACTCTATTAAAAAAGAGGAAAAATACATGTTCTTTGACCGCTACAAGAATCAACATGTTTCACGCCTTGAAAAAATCCTAACGGATCACATGGCGCTTCTTCAGGACTATATACAATAACCTTCTCCAAGGGTAAAGTGCAAACTTCACTAAGTACATCTATGCAGAATACGCGAAAAAACAAAACATGGGTAAAGTTACTCGCATCAGTTTTATATCTAATAGAGAAACTGAGAGAAACAATCCTTAACTAGGGACAGGGCTCCTTGGTGAAGAGTGAACCTATAGATTGTCGTTGTTTTTTCAATCAACAATCAGTAGCTGGAGACCTACCTCGGGTCCGCATTCCCAAAAAGCCCACTACTCATATGAAGTCTCTGTGTAAGGAGAGTGGGGTGCCATATACGCTCATCACTCCTCACCACCCCCAAGGAAATGGTCTGGTTGAAAGATTCAACCACACATTGAAAGGCATGATTATGGGCCTGTCAGAGCCCTTGAGGAGTAAGTGGGATGTTCTTTTGCCATGCCTTCTGTTTGCTTACAGGGAGGTGCCACAAAAGGGACTTGGTATTAGCCCCTTTGAGTTGTTATATGGACACCCTGTGAGAGGAACTCTGAGTCTGTTTAGGGAAGGCTTGGAAAAGGCCTCCAGTATGCCCCCCAGGATGTATTTAACTACATGCTGGCTTTTAGAGCCAGAAAGCCCGCTTCAGGATGCTCGCTCAGGGGACTCTGGAAACAAGCCAGGAAGACATGAATCACTGGTGTGACCAGAATGCCACTCTTGTTTAGTTTCAGCCGAGCCATAAAATGTGGGTCATGGCCCCAGTGGACAAGTGGACTGGGCCTTTTGAGGTGGTGGAGCACAAGAGTGATGTCACCTATCTGGTGAAATTGCCGACTCCTAGGAACCCTTTGAGGGTCCTCCATGTGAACTACCTTAAACCTCACTTTGAGAGATCTGAGTTGACAATGCTCCTAGTGACATGATGGGGTGGAGGAAGAGAGTGAGCCTCTTCCTGACCTCCTGTTGGCTCAGGAGAAAGATGGGTCTGTGGAGGGTGTGAACCTCTCCCCATCCCTGACCCCATAGCAATGGGGAGTATTGTCACCAGGTGTTAGGACAGTTTGCCTCTTGTTTTCCTTTGTCCCAGGGGTCCCTCATTTGTGTACACATGATGTGAACGGGGGGACAGTCTACCTGTGAAACAAAAGATTTAATGGGTGACTGACAAGGTCAGGGCTAACATCAAGGATGAGATGTTCAAGATGTTAGCGTTGGGGATTATTGAGTTTTCCAGTACCTCTTCAGCCAGCCCTGTGGTCTTGTTCCTAAAGGCTGCTGCTCCTGGTGCCACTCCAGAACTCAGGCTCTGTGTGGCTTACCTTGGACTCAATGTGGTCACTAAAACTGACGTGTACCCAATCCCCCAAGCTGATGAGCTCATTGATCGGTTAAGGGCTGCCAAATTTCTCAGCATGTTTGACTTAACTTCAGGATATTGGCAGAGTGCACTGACTGAGGGGGCTAAGGAGAGGTCTTCATTCTCTACCCCAGATGGGCACTACCAGTTTAGTGTGATACCCTTTGGGATAAAGAAAGCCCCTGCCACCTTTCAGAAGTTGGTTAACCAGGTTTTGGCTATGCTGGAGGACTTCAGTGCTGCCTACCTGGGTGACATTGTATGTTCAGCTCCAGCTGGTAGGAACACTTACAGCACCTCTGCAAAGTGTTAGAGGCTCTGCAGAAGGCAGCCCTCACTATTAAGGCAAGCAAGTACCAAATAGGGCAGGGTTATGTGGTGTACTTGGGACACCAGGTGGGGAGTGGCCAGGTGGTACCCCTATAGCCACGATTGACACCATTCTGGCTTGGGAGCCTCCCAAGGCCCAGACTGAGGTGAGAGCCTCTCTATGTCTCACAGGATACCACCGGAGGTTTGTCAAAGGATATGGCACTAGTGTTGCTCCTTTGACTCAGTTAGCGTCCAAAAAGCAGCCAAGAAAGGTGATCTGGACTGAGGCTTGCCAGACAGCTCTTGATGCCCTGAAGCCAGCCATGTGCACAGCACTTGACTTCTCTAAAGAATTTTTTGTGCAGACTGATGCTTCACAGCAAGGTGTGGGAGCAGTGTTGTCATAACTTAACCGGTTCTGTGCCCAGGACGTAATAGTTGCATCCTGAGGCACAGTGCTGCCCTTCCCCTTTCACCCCGACCACCCCCACCCCCCCTGTGACGTCAGCGCGCGAGCGTGCACTGACAATCACAGAGCCTCCCCCATCGCGGGAAATGCATTTCCTTCCCTTTGAAATCTCTCCAAGCGTTTCAAAAGCCGTATTGCTTGCAATCCGGCTTTTGAAACGCCCACTAGACACCAGGGATTTTTTTTTTTTTTTTATTGTCATAAGGGAGTGACCCCTTGGGCAAGGGTCGCTCCCGGGGGGACATTTTTTGGGAAGGCCTTTTCTGCCCCCCCTAGGGGCAGAAAGGGGGGCCCCAGAGGGGCACCAGAGATACATATATTTTTTTCTTTTGTTTTTGTTTATTTTTTTGTTTTAGGTGTGGGGAGCGACCCCTTAGGCAAGTGTCACTCCCCTAGGGGGAAAATTATATTTAGGCCATTTCTGCCCCCCTTGGGGGCAGATTGGCCTATTTTGATGAGGCCAATCTGCCCCCAAGGGGGACAGAAACCACTAGACACCAGGGAGTTTTATTTTTTTTACGTGAATTTCACGCAAGGGGAGTGACCCCTTAGGCAAGGGTCGCTCCCTTGGGGGGGGGGAGGATTATTTTAGGCCATTTCTGCCCCCTGGGGGGTAGATCAGCCTATTTTGATTAGGCCGATCTGCCCCCAAGGGGGGCAGAAACCACTAGGCACCAGGGATTTTTTTTTTGTTTTGTTTAACAGATGGGGAGCGACCCCTTGGACAAGGGTCACTCCCCTGGAGGGGAAAATTTTATTTTGGCCATTTCTGCCCCCTTTGGGGGCAGATTGGCCGATTTTTGCTACGCCAATCTGCCCCCAAGGGGGGCAGAAACCACTAGGCACCGGGGATTTGTTTTTGGGCGCCAATGTCACGCAGGGGGAGTGACCCCGTAGGCAAGGGTCGCTCCCGGGTTGGGGGGGGTTGGGGTGGTGGGGGGGTAAATTTATTTTAGGCCATTTCTGCCCCCCCCGGGGCAGATCGGCCTATTGTTATTAGGCCGATCTGCCCCCGGAGGGGCAGAAACCTCTAGGCGCCAGGGCAAATTTTGGGTGTTTTTTTTTTGTTTGTTTGTTTTTTTAGAGATGGGGAGCGACCCATTAGGCAAGGGTCGCTCCCCTTGGGGGCAAATTGTATTTAGACCGCAGAAACCACTAGGCACCGTGGATTTTTTTTTGGGCGCCAATGTCACGCAGGGGGAGCGACCCCGTAGGCAAGGGTCGCTCCCGGGGGGGGTTGGGGCAGATCGGCTCATTGGCCCCAGGGGGGCAGAAACCACTAGGCACCGGGGATTTGTTTTTTGGCGCCAATGTCACGCAGGGGGAGCGACCCCGTAGGCAAGGGTCGCTCCCGGGCAGGGGGGGTTTGGGGGGTGTGGTCAAATTTATTTTATGCCATTTCTGCCCCCCCCCGCGGGGCCGGCTTAGCTAGAGGCCAAAATCCACACGTAGGCCCTTTGCAAAAAAACACCTCTGTTTTCTGTGAAAAATTGTGTTGTGTCCACGTTGTGTTTTGGGCCATTTCCTTTCGTGGGTGCTTGGCCTACCCACAGAAGTGAGGTACCATTTTTATCGAGAGACTTAGGGGAACGCTGGGTGGAAGGAAATTTGTGGCTCCTCTCAGATTCCAGAACTTTCTGTCACCGAAATGAGAGGAAAAAGTGTTTTTTGGGCCAAATGTTGATGTTTGCAAAGGATTCTAGGTAACAGAACCTGGTCAGAGCCCCGCAAGTCACCCCATCTTGGATTACCCTGGGTTTCTAGTTTTCAAAAATGCGCTGGTTTGCTAGGTTTCCCTAGGTGCCGGCTGAGCTAGAGGCCAAAATATACAGGTAGGCACTTTGCAAACAACACCTCTGTTTTCTTTCAAAAAATGTGATGTGTCCATGTTGCGTTTTGGGGCATTTCCTGTGGTGGGCGCTAGGCCTACCCACACAAGTGAGGTATCATTTTTATTGGGAGACTTGGGGGAACGCTGGGTGGAAGGAAATTTGTGGCTCCTCTCTGATTCCAGAACTTTCTGTCACCAAAATGTGAGGAAAATGTGTTTTTTTAGCCAAATTTTGAGGTTTGCAAAGGATTCTGGGTAACAGAACCTGGTCAGATCCCCACAAGTCACCCCATCATGGATTCCCCTAGGTCTCTAGTTTTCATAAATGCACATGTTTGCTAAGTTTCCCTAGGTGCTGGCTGAGCTAGAGGCCAAAATCTACAGGTAGGCACTTTGCAAAAAACACCTCTGTTTTCTTTAAAAAAATGTGATGGGTCCACGTTGGGTTTTGGGGCTTTTCCTGTCGCGGGTGCTAGGCCTACCCACACAAGTGAGGTATCATTTGTATCAGGAGACTTTGGGGAATGCTGGGTGGAAGGTAATTTGTGGCTCCTCTCTGATTCCAGAACTTTTTGTCACCAAAATGTGAGGAAAATGTGTTTTTTTAGCCACATTTTGAGGTTTGCAAAGGATTCTGGGTGACAGAACCTGGTCAGACCACCAAAAGTCACCCCATCTGGGATTCCCCTAGGTCTCTAGTTTTCAGAAATGCACAGGTTTGGTAGGTTTCCCTAGGTGCCGGCTGAGCTAGAGGCCAAAATCTACAGGTAGGCACTTTGCAAAAAACACCTCTGTTTTCTTTCAAAAAATGTGATGTGTCCACGTTGCGTTTTGGGGCATTTCCTGTTGCGGGTGCTAGGCCTACCCACACAAGTGAGGTATAATTTTTATCGGAAGACTTGAGGGAACGCTGGGTGGAAGGAAATTTGTGGCTCCTCTCTGATTCCAGAACTTTCTGTCACCAAAATGTGAGGAAAATGTGTGTTTTTAGCCAAATTTTGAGGTTTGCAAAGGATTCTGGGTAACGGAACCTGGTCAGATCCCCACAAGTCACCCCATCATGGATTCCCCTAGGTCTCTAGTTTTCATAAATGCACAGGTTTGGTAAGTTTCCCTAGGTGCTGGCTGAGCTAGAGGCCAAAATCTACAGGTAGGCACTTTGCAAAAAACACCTCTGTTTTCTTTAAAAAAATGTGATGGGTCCACGTTGGGTTTTGGGGCTTTTCCTGTCGCGGGTGCTAGGCCTACCCACACAAGTGAGGTATCATTTGTATCAGGAGACTTTGGGGAATGCTGGGTGGAAGGTAATTTGTGGCTCCTCTCTGATTCCAGAACTTTTTGTCACCAAAATGTGAGGAAAATATGTTTTTTTAGCCAAATTTTGAGGTTTGCAAAGGATTCTGGGTAACAGAACCTGGTCAGATCCCCACAAGTCACCCCATCATGGATTCCCCTAGGTCTCTAGTTTTCATAAATGCACAGGTTTGGTAAGTTTCCCTAGGTGCTGGCTGAGCTAGAGGCCAAAATCTACAGGTAGGCACTTTGCAAAAAACACCTCTGTTTTCTTTAAAAAAATGTGATGGGTCCACGTTGGGTTTTGGGGCTTTTCCTGTCGTGGGTGCTAGGCCTACCCACACAAGTGAGGTATCATTTGTATCAGGAGACTTTGGGGAATGCTGGGTGGAAGGTAATTTGTGGCTCCTCTCTGATTCCAGAACTTTTTGTCACCAAAATGTGAGGAAAATGTGTTTTTTTAGCCACATTTTGAGGTTTGCAAAGGATTCTGGGTAACAGAACCTGGTCAGAGCCCCACAAGTTACCCCGTCTTGGATTCCCCTAGGTCTGTAGTTTTCGGAAATGCACAGGTTTGGTAGATTTCCCTAGGTGCCGGCTGAGCTAGAGGCCAAAATCTACAGGTAGGCACTGTGCAAAAAACACCTCTGTTTTCTTTCAAAAAATGTTATGTGTCCACGTTGCGTTTTGGGGCATTTCCTGTCGCGGTCGCTAGGCCTACCCACACAAGTGAGGTATCATTTTTATCGGGAGACTTAGGGGAACGCTGGGTGGAAGGAAATTTGTGGCTCCTCTCTGATTCCAGAACTTTCTGTCACCAAAATGTGAGGAAAATTTGTTTTTTTAGCCAAATTTTGAGGTTTGTAAAGGATTCTGGGTAACAGAACCTGGTCAGAGCCCCACAAGTCACCCCATCTTGGATTCCCCTAGGTCTCTAGTTTTCAGAAATGCACAGGTTTGGTAGGTTTCCCTAGGTGCCGGCTGAGCTAGAGGCCAAAATCTACAGGTAGGCACTTTGCAAAAAACACCTCTGTTTTCTTTCAAAAAATGTGATGTGTGCACGTTGCGTTTTGGGGCATTTCCTGTTGCGGGTGCTAGGCCTACCCACACAAGTGAGGTATCATTTTTATCGGGAGACTTGAGGGAACATAGATTAGCAAAACAAGTGTTATTGCCCATTGTCTTTCTCTACATGTTTTCCTTCCAAATATAAGAGAGTGTGTAAAAAAGACATCTATTTCAGAAATGCCCTGTAATTCACATGCTAGTATGGTCACCCCGGAATTCAGAGATGTGCAAATAACCACTGCTCCTCAACACCTTATCTTGTGCCCATTTTGGAAATACAAAAGTTTTCTTTATACCTATTTTTCACTCTTTATATTTCAGCAAATGAATTGCTGTATACCCGGTATGGAATGAAAACGCACTGCAGGGTGCAGCTCATTTATTGGCTCTGGGTATCTAGGGTTCTTGATGAACCTACAAGCCCTATATATCCCCGCAACCAGAGGCGTCCAGCAGACGTAAGGGTATATTGCTTTCGAAAATCTGACATTGCAGAAAAAAGTTACAGAGTAAAACGTGGAGAAATATTGATGTTTTTTTCACCTCAATTTCAATATTTTTCTTTTTCAGTTGTTATTTTCTGTAGGAAACCCTTGTAGGATCTACACAAATGACCCCTTGCTGAATTCAGAATTTTGTCTACGTTTCAGAAATATTTAGGTTTCTGGGATCCAGCAAGGTTTCACACCCATTTCTGTCACTGACTGGAAGGAGGCTGAAAGCACAAAAAATTGTAAAAATGGGGCATGTCCCAGTAAAATGCCAAATTTGTGTTGAAAAATTGGGTTTTCTGATTCAAGTCTGCCTATTCCTGAAAGCCGGGAAGCTGGTGATTTTAGCACAGCAAACCCTTTGTTGATGCCATTTTCAGGGAAAAAAATACAAGCCTTCTTCTGCAGCCACTTTTTCCCATTTCTTTGAAAAAAACGAAATTTTCACTGTATTTTGGCTAATTTCTTGGCCTCCTTCAGGGGAACCCACAACGTCTGGGTGCCTCTAGAATCCACAGGATGTTGGAAAAAAAGGACGCAAATTTGGCTTGGCTAGCTTATGTGGATAAAAAGTTATGAGGGCCTAAGCACGAACTGCCGCAAATAGCCAAAAAAAGGCTCGGCACAGGAGGGGGAAAAGGCCTGGCAGCGAAGGGGTTAATGAAGAGGACCTAGGCAAGCCTATACCCTTCATTAGTAGGAGGTTACTTTCCCGGTAACGTATGTAGAGTGCAATTGAGCGTGAGGCATTTGCTGTGGTCTGGGTGCTGAAGAAACTAACAACCTATTTTGGGATTCACTTCCAAGTTGATACAGACCACAGACCCCTCAACTGGTTAATACAGATAGGTGGTGAGAACCCAAAACTATTAACGTAGTCTATCTCCCTCCAGGAAATGGACTTTACAGTGGAACACCGCCCTGGAACAGAACACACCAATGCTGATGGTCTGTCCTGATTTTTCCACCTTAGTGATGCAAACTCCCATGAGGTTGGGTAGCTGTTTCCAATTTCAGCTATAGGTGTTCACATGTTAGACCTGGCATCCTTGGTGTGGTCTCCCCTGTATTTTTTGCCTCTGCTTCCCATGTTTTGTCTGTGCGCTGGACTCTGTTTTTGCAGTTTTTTGGAACTCTGGGCACTTTACCACTACTGACCAGTGCTAAAGTGCAGGTGTTCCCTGTGTAAAATGTATGTGTAATTGACTTTTCTATGATTGGATTTACTAGTAAGTCCCAAGTAAAGTGCAGTCGACGTGCCCAGGGCCTGTAAATCATATGCTACTAGTGGGTCGGTTTCCATGTTGCAAGGCCCTTCTCTCTCTTAGATTAACATGGGGGCTGCCTTTAAATAACCACAACGTGCAGTTTCCTTTTGGGAAAAGTTAGGAGTATGGAGTTTGGTATTTCTGAATTCACAATTTAAAAATACATCTCTTGGTAAAGATGGTTTTTAAATTGTCATTTTGAAAAAGCCACTGTTAGAAGGGGAATTTTCTTGCTTAAACCATTCTGTGGCTCTACTTGTTCGTAGATTCCATGCTACTGTCAGACTGACAGTTGGTTTGTTTGTGAAACCCCTCTAGATAGTGCAACAAAGAAGATGGGGTGTAGCCTGCATATCCTGATGAGTAATCTGGGCTGGAGTGGAGGGAGGAGTGATCACTTACACCTGAATGGGCTGTGCCTGCCCTCACACAATGCAGTCTCTAACCCCCTGCTGTGTATCTGGGGACTAGCCCGGACAAGGCAGGATCCCATAAACAGACTTTCCTCTGAAGTTTGCCTACATGAAAGGCAGAAAGGGGTATTAAAAGTGGACCCTGATTACTTCTGGAATCAAGGGGAAGAGCTGGAGGAGGAGTACTGCCCCTTTGCCCGTGAGATGTGCTTTGCTGGGTTGGCCTGCAGTTGCTGCTTCTGCCTGAAAGAATATAAAGTCTGGACTTCGTGGTATATTCCTGCATGTGAAGAATCTCCAAGGGCGTGAACTGAGCTTGCCTCCAGTTTTGAAGTCTCAGGGCCATCAATGACTTTCTCTGCCAGCATCTGGACTCTCTGCTGAGGCTCCTGCCCTGCCAAGTGGTGCCCTGTGCAGCTTCTGGGCCCTTGAGAGGTGAAGTCAGGAGACCACGGACTGAAATCCATGCATTGAACACCCTGTGGCGACATTTTCGATGTACCACCTGCAACGCGGTGGAAAAATTATGCACCACCTGCTTCGCGACTAAAATCTATGCTCCACCTGCATGGCAGATGGGAGATCGATGCATGACGGCTGGAGAAACAACGCAACACCTCATGCAGCGTAGTTTTCTAACACAGTGCAACCAGATTTCTCACGCATCATTGCAGGATGTCAGTCACCATGAGCCTGTGCTGATCCGAGGTTCCCTGTCCGGAAATCATACCAGTGCCTCAAGTTCCCATTCCCTGAGGTCCAGGTCTATTTCCTCTTGGGCTGATGCCACAGATTCTCCCCTCCCACTAGCTACGGGTAGGGCCATAGCTGCTGAAATTACAGTTTGGCAAACATCCTCCTCCCCCTGGAGGTTGGACAGGACACCTTCCATCTCGCTTCCTACCTCCAAAGCTTTCTCTACCTCCATCTGCACTACTCAGGCTTCAAGGGACTTGACCATCATAGCCTTCCTAAGGTTCTTAGCAGCAGGTAATCCCCGCTTTCTGCATGCTCAGCTGCAGTGCGTGTGGTTAGTCTAGCCAGATCAAGCTCCATGGTTTCCCTCATGTTTTGTGTCACTTAAAAAACATTGGCACCAATTGATGGACAATTTAGACAATTTAGAAAAATCATAAATGAAGTAATTATGAAATTCAGCTCAAATTTGTAAAAATCCAAAATACTTTTGCTCTAGGTTAATTTAGAGGGTTTTAACTTATTTTACTTAAAACTGTATTGTGACTTTAGACACAAGTACTGGATCCCACCTCGGAGCACCAAAAAATGTTGGAAAGTGGCTTATTGATAAGGGCAGGCCACTAACCTCCACTTAAGTCCAGTTAGGTCTCAATAAATTAAACCCAACTCAACCCTTGGTAGCTTGACAACGACAGACGAGGCTCAACTTAGGAGAAAAGTGTGTAAAGGATTTAAAAATCACAAAACTGTAAATAAGTAAAACACAAAACACAATAAAAATCCAACACCAATTTACACAAATAGATTATATTTTTATCTTTAAAATGACACTAAAACGTTTAAAATCGGATAAGAGGAACTGGAGATATGAATTTTTAAAGAATTACTGTTTTCAAGCGCATAGAAATAAAAAGCGCCAATCTGGTCGTCTGGTCCCACCTTGACCGGGGCAAAGTCAAAGTTTAAGGCTGACCGCAATGGAGCCCTGCTCAGCTACAGCAAGAGGAAGGCCTCGGTCTAAAGATTACCTTTTGACTTAGTCGATTTTCTTCAGCGGGACCTCCCTGGAGCCCTTCCTCATATACGTGTTGCAGGAGACCTTGGTGAAAATTTCTACGTTCAGACTTAGATGATTTTTTTTAGATGAAAATCCTTCTCCGGGGCCTAACCTGAATCTTGATCCAACGTCCCTGGAGCCCTCTTCAGATACACTGCACAGGAGGTCCCTGTCAACTTTCTATGTTCAGACGTACTCACCTTTGTGGAAATTTTCTTCAGCGGGACGAACCTGCAAGTCCGGCAGGGTCACGGTTGAGGCAGGCCGGCTAGACTCCCTGTGGTGGGTCGATCCCTCTATGGGTCTTTTTCCATAAAGTTCACCAATCTTCTCCAAACTTCTGGATCTTCTTCCAGAAGGTCTTTGAATGCCCTTTAGGAGTCCACAGCTCACCCCAAGGATACAGAAGTACTGAGTTGCTCCTTGAGGGTGCAGACTCCAATTCCCAGAATGCACCTGGTGCATACTTCAAAATTTCCACTGGACAGTGGGCAGCTGGTCAGTTTCTTCAGGATTTGATGCAGGGGACTCTGGTTAGCTTTTTTTCACCTGTAGCAAAATGGGAATCTCTCCTTGAGCCAGTTGAAGCCAGGCAAAGCCCTTTATGTTGTGAAGCCTAAGGGGCATATTTATACTCCGTTTGCGCCGAATTTGCGTCGTTTTTTTAGACGCAAATTCGACGCAAAACGAACTCCATATTTATACTTTGGCGTTAGATGCGTGTAGCGCCAAAGTTCATGGAGTTAGCATAATTTTTTTGCGTGAACACCTTCCTTGCGTTAATGATATGCAAGGTAGGCGTTCCCGTCTTAAAAAATTACTCCGATGCTATTGCGTCGTATTTATACTCCCGGGCAAAAATGACGCCCGGGAGTGGGTGGGATTAAAAAACCCGCATTTGCGCCGGATTTTAGCGCCTGGGTCAGGGCAGGCGTTAAGGGACCTGTGGGCTCAGGATGAGCCCAGAGGTGCCCTCCCAAGCCCCCAGGGACACCCCCTGCCACCCTTGCCCACCCCAGGAGGACACCCAAGGATGGAGGGACCCACCCCAGGGAAGAAAGGGTAAGTTGTGATAAGTATTATTATTTTTTATTTTTTTGGCATAGGGGGGCTTGATTTGTGCCCCCCTACATGCCACTATGCCCAATGACCATGCCCAGGGGACACAAGTCCCATGGGCATGGCCATTGGGCAAGGGGGTATGACTCCTGTCTTTGCTAAGACAGGAGTCATGTTAATGGGGGTTGGACGCCAAAAAAAAATGGCGCAAATCGGGTTAAGACGTTTTTTTTGCCTCAACCTGACTTGCCCCATTTTAGGATGCCCAAACGCCATTTTTCCCTACGCCGGCGCTGCCTGGTGTACGTGGTTTTTTTTCACGCACACCAGGCAGCGCCGGTCGGCTAACGCCGGCTAACGCCATTCAATAAATACGGCGCCCGCATGGCGCTTCAGAATGGCGTTAGCCAGCGCTAATTTTTTTGGCGCAAAACTGCGTTAGCGCAGTTTTGCGTCAAGAAGTATAAATATGGCCCTAAGTGTGCAGCTGGTGCAGTCCTTCAGAGTGCAGTACCCAGGTGCAGATCAGGGATCCAGCAGGGCAGTCCTTCTTTTTCTGATGTTCTTCCTTTTAGGGATCTGAGGTGTGGGTACAGCGCTGCCATATTTATCCTTGCTCCTCGGTGAAAAACAGGGGGCTACTGGGTATCCAATCACGGGCAGGCTCCTTCTCCCTTTGATGACCACTTCCTAGGAAGTGTGGCAAAAATCAATCCCAGGAAGTGACATTCTTCAAAAATCCATCATGGCTGAAAGTGATTTTTAGGGGTTACAGCTGGCTGAGCCAACCCACTGGTGTGGCTAAAAAGTTTAAACACACCCTTTTCCTGCCCTCTCCTAATCTAATCAGGGGGGCACCTATTTGTCTGGGTTTGCAGGATGTGAGGGAGGTGCTGGCCTACTCCTAATGTCCTTCCCTGCCTTTGAAGACCAGTTTGGCAGCCCTCTCCTTCCTGCTTTTCCATCTGCTGAGGGAAGTACTCCTCCCCCAGGCACATTCTTTTGTGCTGAGCCCAGGCTACTTCAGCCCTGTAGTGCTTTGCTCCAATTGGCCAGCCTCTGGCTGCCTCGAGGAGGTGTAAAGTTGGCAACTTTTAGGTAAATTTTAAAACTCTTTACCTGAACATGTTATATTAAATCCAACAATCATAAGTTGTGAGATGTATTATAACAATTAATTTGATACCAAACCGGAGGTATCTGTCACTTAAGGGGACTTATACATTAAAATAAAGTCTCCCCATTCTAGCCTATGGAGGCCAT
This sequence comes from Pleurodeles waltl, assembly GCF_031143425.1. Classification (NCBI taxonomy): domain Eukaryota; kingdom Metazoa; phylum Chordata; class Amphibia; order Caudata; family Salamandridae; genus Pleurodeles; species Pleurodeles waltl. Next base: position 1,422,211,278 of record NC_090440.1, on the reverse strand, counting down.
TCACTACAATGAGGGAAAAACAAATTTGGCTATTTTACCTCACCAGGGCTTATAAAACCATTTTATAAGGTCCCTGCCTCTAGTTACGTGGCACCCAGCCCTAGGGCCACATAGGGCACACTGTAGGGGTGACCTATATGTAAAAATAAGGTAGTTTAAGACTTTGGACCTACTGTTAATTCCAAAGTCGAATTTGCATGTAACTTTAGTTTAAAAGCAGCCAGAAAGGCAGGCCTGCCTTTAAAATGACACTGGGTACCTCAACAGTGCAGATATTGGTGCACTACCTATGCTAGGGTCCCTAAACCTACATGCCCTACCATATACTGGGGACTTATAGGTAGGTTGATACTGGCAACTATAGTTAGTGTAATTGGCATACTCATTTTACACAGAGCACAGGCACTTGGCTAGTTAATGGTACCCAGGGCACCATCAGTGTCAGGAGAACACCAGTAAAATGTGAAAAATGGGGACATAAAGCTAGGGGCCCTCTGCAATGATCCCTGTTTTCTTACAGTGTGTCTAAATGGAACTGTCTGGGTGTGAGAGTCCATATGGGCCTGTCAGTGGGCATGTCTACATGGGTTTGTGAATGTCTCAGTGGATCTCTGGATGTGTTTATCTATATATATATATATATATATATATATATATATATATATATGAGAGAGTTGTCCTGAACAAAAGTGCACTCACAAGTGGTCATTATGGAATGTAGCAAAGTCAGCAACTTACAGAGAATTATTTGGCATTTTCTTTATTTCAGGCCTTGTATTTTCAACAGCAGGTTGGAACATTGGCAGCAAAAATGATTTTCTTACTTTGAATTTGCCCACTGGGGTAATGAACTGTGTTTTATTATTTTGTTTGGCTTCAGCAACTCACTTGGGATATATTCTTAAAATGTGCAGGACTACCTTTACCAAGATGCGCTTTGCAGCTCACTTGAGATCCACTGGGACAAAACTGGTATTCAACTGATATCCGGTGCCTGCAATTAAATCTGCTGAGCAGCCAGGCATTTGGCCTTTGAAAAAGGAAGGAAATGTTTGTTCTCTGCTGATGAAGGGATGAACCCAGAAACACATGTCCAGAGATGTTTGAAAATACTAGGCCTGAAATAATGAAAATGACAAAGAATTCTCTGTAAGTTGTGGACTTTGCTCATTCCATAATGACCAATTGTGAGTGTGCTTTTGTTCAGGACAACTCACTCTTGTAAAAAAAAAAAAAATAAAATATCAAACAAACAATTTCCTAATGATTGGAAAAGGAATCCGAACACCGTGGCAATGCAATCTTAATTTATTGACACGTTTCGGCCATAGCCTTGTTCACAATAACATCCCTTATCCTTCAAAACACATAAATAGCCCAATGTATAAACATAAACGAAGGAACAATTCAAAAACAATGTTAAGCAGATCAAATTATCTTGACAGCCATATTAGAGTGTAGATTTTCATCATGTCAAATCCTACAGAGCTTGCACATTGTTAACATCATATCATCATATGGTACTACATCGTACTCATCTTTCAATTTTTAACTTTTTTACCTTTGAATAATTGTACGATCTTGTAATTCTTCAAGAATGTTTATGAATTTAATGTTTAAATAAACGCTTAATATGACCAAAGTAATAACTCGCCACTGGTCACACTCCTGCCCAAGTGGGCTGGCAGTATACTCAATACGGCTGTCTATTAAATTATTTAAAAAAACATGTTTTCTACTCTGGTCCCAAACCATCTGCTCTTATATAAAAAATAAATCCTAAAAATATTCTCACATAAAAACAAGTGAAAAAATTTAAAGAAAACAAAAAGAATCAAACAAACCCTTACCCTTTTATCACCTTCCCTTAACATAGTCATGTGTACTCTAGGAAATAAATGTACACTGACCCAAGAGCATCTCTCATCTACCTTATTAATCAAAACTGATATCTCTTACATATATTTTCTTCTTAATACTGTCAGTTTACTATAAGGAATGTCTATCAATGTCGACGTATAAATACATAAATATGTAAATACATAAATATAAGTAGACAGATGCACAGGTCAGTTACCTACTAAAATTCCTATAATTATAAATACATAAATAAATATATAAATACACGTGAAAATGAGCTTGATAGCTAACTCACCACCATACGGTAAAGTGACTAGTGTAAACTTATTATGCTAAAATCGAATCCAACTGAGTATATGACCAGAGTTCCTCAAAAGGAGGAGGGAACAACCACTTCCTACAGTGCCGAAACGTTATTCTCTCAAATGTACAGGTAGCTCCTCACTAAAATGGAATCCTTGCGGAACAAGAGTTTCAAAATCAATAATATATTTGGACTCTAAGGCCCATATTTATACTTTTTGACGCAAACCAGCGCTGGTTTGCGTCAAAAATTTTACCGCCGCTAACGCCATTCCTACGCACTATGCGGGCGCCTTATTTGAGGAATGATGTTAGCCGGTGCTGCGGACTGGTCAGAGTAAAAAAAAATTACTCAAACCAGGCAGCGCCGGCGTAGTGAAAAATGGGGGTTATGCCCTGACCCAGGCGTTAAAAAACGGCACACATCAGGCTGTGCACCGTTTTTTAAGGCCTGCCCCCTCCTGTGCATCAAAATGACGCTGGAGTATATATAAGGCGCACAGGCCTTAGTCATTTTTTGGACGGGAATGCCTACCTTGCATGTCATTAACGCAAGGCAGTTTCCCGCATCCAAAAAAATGACGCACACTGAGGAATTTTGACGTCTGTGGGCTCAGGCATCAAAGTTTAAATATGGTGCACGGTTTGCGCCGAATGTGCGTCAACATTTTTGCCGCACATTCAGTGCAAAAAGAGTATAAATATGCCCCTAAAATTCTCAATTTTACTACTCTGTCTCCACCATGTAAATCTCTCTTTACATGATCTATCACTACAAATTTTAACTGTTTGTCTTCTCCATCATGCATGACATGAAAATGTCTCGCCACCGGATACTTCTGATCATTATGCCTAATGGCTCTCATATGTTCAAGTACCCTCTTTTTCGCTCGAGGGATCGTACTGCCCATGTACATTTCACCACATGGGCAGATCAAGCAATACACACAATGATCAGTGTTGCAGTTGAAAAATCCTTTGATCTTAAATTTTTTATTCCCTATAGTTAAATACTACAATTTTCACTATTTCCACACGCTTTACAATTAAGGCAACAAACAAATCCTGTGCTGCTTTTTTCACGTCCAGAGTCATCTTGAGTAATCATATTGTGACTTAAATTATCTCGCAAAGATTTACTCTTTCTAAATGTAATTTGTGGTGTCTCATGTACATGCTGTGCCAGCACAGGATCTGTATGAAGAATATGCCAGCTTTTATGTAATATAGAGCGGACTTTATTGGATTGTTTAGAGAATGTGGTAATAAATCTTATATTATCATCTCCTGTAGTTTCACTCCTTCGGGTATCAAACAGCAGGCTTTCTCTCATAATAGTACTCACTTTTTCCATGGCTTGAGAGACCAATTGTTCACTATATCCACTTTCTCTGAATCTTTTACACATACTATTCAGTTCCTGCTCATAGTCCTGTATAGTACTACATATCCATTTGGTAATAGTTCCTGATAGGGGATGCTACGTATAAGACTTCCAGGATGTGCACTCTGTGCACTAAGAAGACTTTTCGCTGCTGGTTTCTTCCTAAATAACTTAGTGGTAAGACCCTTTTCTCCCACATTGACTTCAACATCCAAAAATTCAAAGCAACTATCACTGATTACTCCACTGAAAACCAAATTACAATTATTATTGTTCATCTCTGAAATAAAGTTACAAGCTATGATCTCATCTCCCTTCCAAATGACAAACACGTTGTCAATATACCTACACCACAGGAATACATATCTCTCAAAATCTGGTAGATCCTTGGACACTTGTTCCTCCCACCAGCCCATGAATAAATTTGCATAGCTGGGGGCAAAACAAGTGCCCATCGCCGTCCCTTGTAGTTGTTTATAGACAATATTGTCAAACAAGAAAAAATTATTCTTGAGACAAAAGTCGATCATATCTAATATCATCTCTGTGTGTAGTAGAAAGGAGATAGAACTTGCCCTCAAATGATGTCTTGTTGCGGCCAGACCTAAATCATGTTTATTACGTGTGTAGAGAGTGGCCACATCCATGGTCATCAGTAGGAAGTCTTGTTCCCAATGTATCCCTTCTATAATTTTAAGGAAGTGTGTTGTGTCCTTAATGTAAGAGGGTAGACTTTCCACAAAAGTTCGAATGAAAAAATCAATATATTTAGACGTGTTCTCCAATAAGGACCCAGTGGCCGACACAATCGGTCTTCCAGGATGGTTAATCTCATCCTTATGCAATTTGGGCAGAAGATATAGAACAGGGATTCTGGGATGTTCACATGTAAGAAAATGATACTCATCCCATTCCAAAAGCCCTTGTTCTCTCCAATTCTGTAGCATGTCTCTAAAGGTATTATTAGATTGTTTTCCCATATCAAAATTAGATTTGGCATAACATTTGGCATCCCCCAACTGTCTAAAACCTTCCTTTATGTACCAACTTTTGTCCGTAATAACGACATTGCCCCCTTTGTCAGAGTGTCTGCTGACAATGCCATTATCTGATTTAAGATCCTTAAGTGCCTGAAACTCAGCTGTGCTCAAATTGTTTTTCATACTACCATCCTGTTTCCCTTTCACTTGCCTCAATTGTTTGATGACATCTTTTTCAAATACCTCTATAGAATCACATTGTATTGTCTGCAAAAAACGAGATTTAGATTTAAATGGTCCTGGACATGGTCTATCAACCTCCACCCCCAAAGTGTCGAGATTGATAAAGAGATCTTCATGGGCTACTACATCATCATCTAAACAGGCCAAAGTATGTGAACTTTCAACATCACTAATACATAGATTACTAGGTTTAAAGCTCCTCTCAGGGTCCGTTCATCGAATTGTATTACTAAACCATTTCTTGAATTTTAATTTCCTTACAAATTGAAATAAGTCTATTCTCGTCTGGGTATAATCAAAGCTACTTGAGGGACTAAAAGAAAGACCTAAAGAGAGGAGTTTGTGCTCGATGTCAGTTAGCACTCTGTTGGACAAATTTACTACACTCATGATGTTGTTTTCTTGGCTCTGGTTATCATTCCCATGGACTTTTGTTCTTCTTTTCTTGCTTCTCGCCTTGGCTTGTCTATTCCTCTCCCTCTTCCTCTCATTCCCCTCCCTCTTCCTCTTTTGAAGGGCTGGGACCCTCGTTGTTCTGTCCTGCCTATGTTTAGCACTTGAAATTGCTTCAAAAAATTTGATTTCTCTAGATGTTGTGCTCCTTGATTAATGGCAGTTAGAGTGGTTTCGGACACTTCTGACAAATTACTATCTGAAGCATCACTTTCACGGACATCTCATGACACTGAGGCTTTATATCCCTCTTGAGCTTCTCTCTGCATATTAGATTCCTCGTTATACATATGATCGAACTTGCGGTGAAAAGTAAAAATTCTTCCTGAATTGTAATCTTTGAAATCTCTTATAAATTTCCGTTGTATTTTAATGGTGATTTCTTCTTCTAATTTCACCAATTTAATCTCCAACTTCTTCATGAAATCTTCATACACTTCTTTTGATGTTGTGACCAATTATTCCGATGTTAGTTTCTCAATCTTATCCAAGATCCTATCTCTATCTTTGATGGCATATTTAATTAAAATTCTCATCATATTCAACGAGCAATTGTTTTAATTAATTGCCCAGTCCTCTAACATTGTCAGATCTGGTTCTTCATAGGTTGGTATAGTGAAGATTCTAAGGCCCCTCAACATCAATATATCTTTGTAGAGATTCTGCTTCCCACCATTTGGAAAGTTCTTTCCTGTGTAATCTCTCCAATTTCTCACATAGTACCTGTGTTCTCATACCCAGATTGATACTACCATTGTCATTGGTGGTTGTACTCTCAATGCTCACAGTAGAAAAAAAGAGTTTGTTGGACTCCTCCTTTCTCCGTACTTCCAAGGCAGACGCCATACTTTATTTATGTTGTCCCAACAATTGTATAAGTTGCTTGCCACAGTGGGTAAAAAAGTAAGCTAAACTTCAATCTTACCCACTCTCAACTGTAACAGCGTAATTATGTCACTAAGAAAACCCCAAAGAGTCTTATTGGAGTACTTAGTTGAAGTGCCAACTTATTATAAAATGCTCTCTACTTGTCTCTAGAAAACGTGTAGCAAAGCCAAAATTCTAAATTAATTCCCTCCAATAATATAGTTCCGTGGTGATTTAATAATAAAATATCACCCAAAACACTACTAAGAGTGATCATTACCATCAGCTTCTCCTCATATGTATTTATCTGGCATAAATTCCCCTCAATGTGTTTGTAACTTGTGACTTATAACCTGGCATTGTTCAAGTTCAAACAGAGTCATGCTAAATCCTTGTTCCGCAAGGATTAAATTTGAGTGAGCAGCTAGTTGTACATTTAAGAGAATAACGTTTTGGCACTATAGGAAGTGGTTTTTCCCTCCTCCTTTTGAGGAACTCTGGTCATATACTCAGTTGGATTCGATTTTAGGATATTATGTTTACACTAGTCACTTTAGTGTATGGTGGTGAGTTAGCTATCAAGCTCATTTTCATGTGTATTTATATATTTATTTATGTATTTATATTCATAGGAATTTTAGTAGGTAACTGACCTGTGCATATGTCTACTTATATTTATTTATATATTTATGTATTTATATGTCAACATTGATAGACATTCCTTATAGTAAACTGACAGTATTAAGAAGAAAATATATGTAAGAGATATCAGTTTTTGTTAATAAGGACGATGAGAGATACACTCGGGTCAGTATACATTTATTTCCTAGAGTACACATGACTATGTTAAGGGAAGGTGATAAAAGGGTAAGGGTTTGTTTGATTCTTTTTGTTTTCTTTAAATTTTTCTCACTTGTTTTTATGTGAGAATATTTGTAGGACTTATGTTTATATAAGAGCAGATGGTTTTGGACTAGAGTAGAAAACATGTTTTTTTAATTAATTTAGTAGACTGTCGTATTGAGTATAATGCCAGCCCACTTGGGCAGAAGTTTGATTAGTGGTGAGTTATTACTTTGGTCGTATTAAGTGTTTATTTAAACATTAAGGACCAGATGTAGCAAGGGTTTTGCGATTCGCAAATGGCGAAAAACGCTGTTTGCGAGGCGCAAAAGCCTCTCTGCGATGCAGAAATGGTGTTCCCTTCCTATTTGCAACTCGCAACGCTATGCAAGTTCATTTGCGACCGCAAAAGTGCTCGCAAATGAACTCGCAGGTACCATCCACTTGAAGTGGATGGTAACGCATTCGCAAACGGAAAGGGGTCCCCATGGGACCCCTTCCCCTTTGTGAATGATCACAAAAACAATTTTTCCTATGGACCACTGCCTGCTCTGAAAAATACCGAAACAAAAGGTTTCGTTTTTTTTTTCTAAGTGCAGCTCGTTTTCCTTTAAGGAAAACGGGCTGCAGATAGCAACAAAAAAAACTGCTTTATTAAAAAGCAGTCACGGACATGGAGGTCTGCTGTCTCCAGCAGGCCACTATCCCCGTGAGTGCCCATACTCGCGACCCCATTGCGAGTTGCAGAAGGTGTCTGAGACACCTTTCTGCATTGCAAATTGCGAGTTGCAATTTGCGAGTCGCACGGACTCGCAAATTGCAAGTCGCAATTTCCCTTTTTCCTACATCTGGCCCTAAATTCATAAACATTCTTGAAGAATTACAAGATCGTACAATTATTCAAAGGTAAAAAAGTAAAAAATTAAAAGATGAGTACGGTGTGAGGCTTTTAATGATATGATGTTAACAATGGGCAAGCTCTGTAGGATTTGACATGATGAAAATCTACACTCTAGTATGGCTGCCAAGATAATTTGATCTGCCTAACATTGTTTTCGAATTGGTCCTTCGTTTAGGTTTATACATTGGGCTTTTTATGTGTTTTGAAGGGTAAGGGATGTTATTGTGAACCAGGCTACGGCCGAAACACGTCAATAAATTAAGATTGCATTGCCATGGTGTTCAGATTCCTTTTCCAATCATTAGGAAATTGTTTGTTTGATATATATATATATATATATATATATATATATATATATATATATACATATATATATATATATATATATATATATATATATATATGTGTGTGTGTATGTGTTACAGGATGATTCATGGATGCTTTGCTGATTTAAACAAGGGCTTCACACAGTGTCCCTGTGGATCCACAGAACCACAGGGCAATTTTTCTGCCAATCAGGGGCCTCTCACAAACCCTTATGTTGCACCCAAGGGATCAGGGTACCTCTACCCTGACCCATTCTGTTGTATTTTATTTCACATTTTGCACCTTGGGGACCATTTACCAATGTCTAAAATGGCAGCTGAAACTTTGCAGCCAAGTTGAGGCCAATAAATCACAGCATTGCTAGTGATGCATGGATCCGCCGATCCACCATGGTGGATCCGCAGCTCTAGAAAGCGTTATTTCTTTTTCTTTTATTATCTCCAAAAATATTGAACAGTTTTACACCAAATAAGAAAAATCATGCTTTCCGGACCATGATTTGCTTTCTTCCAAATTTTGTGTAATTCCATACAACGGCAGTTGTGTATCAAATCCCTATGGGAAATTGCATTGGGACCCCCCCTTTTTCTTGGCCCCTGCTTGAAGAATCACCCTTAAACTTTCAAGATTGCTGCTAAAATGAGCGAACTTATAGTCTTGACAATTTTGTGAAGATTCTTTAATTGGTGCCAAAGTTATTTACAAAACAAAAAGCACTTTCCTATGGAAACTAGTTTCTAACTATAGCTAGCTGTTGGAAACTATAACTACCTACTGACAACCACAAGTAAAATATATATACATATCTCTCTCTCTCTATATATATATATATATATATATATATATATATATATATATAGATATATAGATATATAGATATATATATATGTTCAGTGAAAAAAACAGAAGTTATAATTAGGGAATGGAATTTAAAAAAAACTTTGAGATTTACTGAAAAAAACAAAGGTTAAAGGGACGTTATACTTAAGCTCAGATTAACTCATACAAAACCATTGCAGCAGTTATAGTTACCAGAGCTAACTATAATGTAGGCCCTCACTGTGCACTATTGATGACCTCATGTAGTACATCACTCATGACCTGCTCAGGGGCATCACTAATGATATCATCCAGCGAGTGTAAGTGTTGCATAAAAGATTCTGAGAGTTAAAGATATATCCTGAGATACTGCATAAGTTAAATTACTAATCTTTTTTTACTACTGAGTGATACTGTTTCTAATATGTTATCTGACTTGCACTGTAACTGTTTTTACCAGTGTGGGAATAGGTTTGTGAGTAGCTGTATAGCTGTATAGGTGAGTGACTATGAGTGGCTGTTTGGATGGGTTAGTATGTGGTTGAGTGGCTGTATAGGTGACTGTGGTTGCAGTGTGTGGCTCTATGGGTGGATAAGTGTGTGTGTTGTTGGCTATATGGGCAACTGGGTAGCTGTGAAGCTGTGAATGGCTCTATGGGTGAGTGACTGGGTATGCAAGTGACTGTATGGGTAAGTGAGTGGCTGTTTGCCTGAGTTTATGGATAAGGGAGAGCATGTGTGAGTGGCTGTTTTGCACAGTAAGGGTATGAGCGGCTGTATAGATGAGTGAGTGGTGCATGAGTGATTGTATTTATGTATGAATAGGTATGTAAGTGGTTTTGTGGATGAGTGAATGGATATGAGAGTGGTTGTATGGGTGAGTGAGTAGCTCTGATGTATTGGTGAATGAGAAGCTGTGTGAGTGGCTCTGTGGGTGTGTGAATGGGTATGTTTCATGGATGCATGGGTGTGAGTAGCTGTATGGGTGTGAGTGGTTTTGTGAGTGTGAGTAGCTTTATGGGTTTGTGTGGCTGAATGGGTGAGTGGTTGTGTGAGTGGCTGGATAAGCGGTTGAGTGTGTGTCGTTAGTTGTAAGGGTCTGTGAATGGGACATGAGTGGTTGTGTGAGTGAGTGTATGAGAGGTTGTATGGGTGGGTGAGTGGGTGTGTGAGTAGTTCTGTGGATGATGACATTGGTGTTTCCCATTTGAGATGTCATCATTGATGTCAGAGCATGTCATGGGTGATGTAAAAAGTGAGGTCATAACTAGTGTACTTTGGTGTCGTAAGCTATATTTAGCTCAGGTAGCTATAGCTGCTCTATTTCAATGGTTTTGAATGAGTTATATTTGGGGCCTAAATATAACGTCCTTGTAACCTTTAGTTTTTTCAGTGAATTTCAAATTTTCAAAATTTTATTTTGTATCTGTAACCTGTAACTGTTTTTTTTTTTTTTTTTACTGACATTTTAATTTCTTATGATGGTTTAGAAGTGTTTATATTAACATGTTAAAATATTAAAATAAATAGATTTTTTTAAAAAAGTCGCATACCCGTCATGACTTATCGAGTGGGAGATGCGATTTCACCATATTTTTAATACTCCTAAAAGAGATATATATATATATACGTATATATATATACATATATATATACACACACACACATTTCATAGGTTTAGATTACATAAAGAGAATAATTTATAAAGAATTAAGAGACCAATTTGCACAGAAAATTTCTTTTACCATTGATTCCATACATGACCCCTGCTGCGATGTATTTCCGGAGTCGAGGTGGAGACGTGACTCTATTGTATTGTTTACACTATCAAATTGTAAATAAAGACAGTTTTAAAATTTAATTTAAAGTAGGTTTCCTAATAAAATATTAAAGCCCAGATTTCTGGTGGCCTTGCTCCATTCCACAGCCACATTAGTGTAATAAATACTTCAGCATAGTTACAATTTTGTAACCCCTCACGCTACATTATGCCTGCGCAAGGGATACTGTATGCAAGGGGCATTCTGGCACTAGGGGGCAGATGTTTAAATGAGACTTCCATTGCATTAAATGGGCCTCTGGTTACTTTGCAGGATTAGCAACAATCTTTTACGCTAATCCTGCAAAGCGGCAGACTAGCGTAAAAAAATTATGAGGCTAGTCCCCCTGACTACCGCATGGTGCGCCGTATTTCAAATACAGTGCACACATGGTGGCATTAGGGAGCACTAACGGGCACAAGAAAAGTGGTATAAATGCAGACAAAGGTTTTAAAGCTTGTTTTTCTTAAATTTCACAAGTGAGTGATGGACACCACATGTGACTCACACAAAGCAGTATTTGATTCGTTGAACACCTTTCCATTATTTGCCGAGGAATGCCCCACCCATTTTTACTCACCCCTCTGGAACAGTCCTCTGGGAACAGTCCTGTTTGTCTATAGCATTTCTGTTTTTGGTGTTTCACTGTTGTTGGCAAATCTAGACCGTCAGCTGCTTCAGTACAGGAAAAAAGACATACAAAGCAATCATTCTGACAAAGAGGAACCACCGAAAAAGAGGAAGGAATGTATAGTGGGGACCTTTTTTTAAAATCCATGAGTGAGAATACAAGGTGAATGCACAGAAGGTGACATGCACATTGTGCAAAAATGTACGGTCTTGTGGACCTGAGAGAAAATATTCCTGTGGAACATCATCCATAATGAAGTATTTCTAAACAATCAACAGTGGATGTCTTGCCAGAGCACAGAGGGAAAGGGAACTCTCCCTTGTAACATCCAGAGAACATGATATGCAACCAGGCGCATCATCTGGCTATGTGATACCTACAGATCAACCAGTCACTTCTCCTGAATTATCTGCTGTGGGATAATACTGCCTAAAATGTAAAGCCTCTTTGAGTGTTGGGGGAGCACTCAATCCCGACCATCATTAGCAGCATCAAAACTCGTAAGTGTTAGTTTTGTTTTTCTTCTGTTCTTCCAGGAAGATTTGTGCTGTTTGTTAAGCAGCACTGTGTTTTACAGTTTTGTTTTGGAAAAAAAAAAACACCAAACATAACAAAATTATTTGAACACACAAAATTTTAAAAAGTTGAAAAAAAGGTTCTTTTTTAGACTCACCCATTCTTGTAAAAAATTGCAATAGTATTTATATAGCGCTTACTACCCCTGACGAGGCGTTGAATCGCTTTTCGGTGAGTAGCACGCTACTCCGGAACCCAAAAGGAATTAGTGGTGGATTAGTATAGGGAAATATGAGTACAGTTTTAGTATTATGAGTTAATTTGAGACACGGATATGTGAGTTTTAGTTGGATTGACTGGAGTAATGGAGGCGTGGAGGAGGGAAGAATCCAGAAGTATTAATTGGGAGTTTACAGTGATAGGATTTAGGCTTGGGGTGAGTTAAGAGGGAATGGAGGAGGGAAGAGTCTGTGGAAAGGGTTAGGGAGATCATAGTAGCAGAAGGGATTTTGGATGAGTTAAAGATGAGATAAATGAGGGAGAATTTAGTGGGGTTGTTTGGGAGATCATGGTAGTACACTGAGGTTTGGGCGAGTTAGATGTGGAAGAGGAGGGAAGAGCTTAGGCAGGGTTATTTAGGAGATGAAAGTAGTATAATGGGTTTGGGATGAGTCCGAGTGGTGATGGAGGATAGATTGATAGAGACATGACAAGAGAGTAAAAATATAATATTTTTTTTATTTATAGTTTTATTTATATACATATATACATATATATATATATATATATAAATATACACATTATTATCATTATTTTTATTTAATTAATGTATTCATTGTTATTATTAATATATATGTTTTAACTTTACTTATTAATAATTTGAATTTTATTTATAGATTGTATTTTTTTTTCTCTAGTATAGTAGGACTAGAGTAATAAATAAATAGATATATTGCCTTACTATGTACTTATATATGACCAAGGAATATAATAATGGGTATAATAGGAGAAGAAAAGTAGTATTGTATAAACACAGACTTTCAAGATTTGTAATATTTCAAGTTAATTAATAAGTGAACTTTCTAACATTTATTTATCTTTACTCAATTTGTGAATTGCCAAATACCTATGATAATAAACATTTGATCAGTGTGATATACAATGAGAGCAGAGATTCATAAGTATCTAATATAACAACTTATCTAGGAGCTATGCAATGGCCTTAGAACATGTTGAGCGTAGAATGCCATACACACACACACACACACATATACATTTGCATATTTTAACCATGAGTAAATATACATTAGTTAAACAGGCTTAAAGAGTATGTGTGTAGTTCATTGTTATGACATAGTAGCAATATATATTTTCTAAAGAACTATATATAACTAGAATATACACATAGTCAGATAAAAAAATATTTATCAACACAGGCATATGCAGTCCATAGGTGTTTGAATATGGTGGTTATGAAGGAAAGAGACAACTCTTGAGTAGTTTTCTGAAAACAAGATAGTTCTGTGGATCTTATAGTTGGGGGTAATGAATTCCATAGTTTGGCTACTTGAACGGAGAAGGATGTACCACCTATAGTCTTTTTCTTGTATGGTGGTGTTCTAAGACGGGGTGCCAATCTTGAGCGGAGGTTTCTTTGTTGAATGCATTTAGTCATTTTGTTTCTGATAAAAAGTGGTCCTGTTCTATGCATAGCTTTGTGGCTGATACAAAGCAGCTTGAAGGTGCATCTTCTGGCAACGGGTAACCAGTGTAGTGCTCTCAAGGGAAGGGAGATGTGGGCTTGTGGCTTTACATGTAATAGTAGCCTGGCTGTGGGGTTCTGAATACGTTGTAGTTTTTTCATAATAGATAGAGATGATCCATGGTAGAGACCATTGGCATAATCCAGTTTGGATAGTACAAGCGAGATAGTAGCCTTCACCTTGTGTGGAAATCCGAGGTGGGGAAGATGCGTCGTAGAGTCTTCAAGCTTGATGAAGCTTGTTTGTGCTAATTTGTCTACTTGGGCATTCATTGTTAACTTGGAGTCTATGGTGATTCCAAGGTTTTTAACTTCCTTGGATAATTGAGGAGGTGGTCTGAGATCTTCAGGCCAAACACACATTGGGTCATAATTTTTCCAGTACCACATATGAGTATTTCTATTTTGGAGGCATTTAGTTTGAGATGGCTCCGAGTCATCCACTGATCAACGGGTTTGAGGCAACTGAAGATTAGTGAGTTTTCAATGTTTTTGGGGCATTCTAATTTAAGTAGTATTTGTGTGTCATCTGCATAGTTGTAGCATGTGAGATGAAAATCATTGATCAGTTCTGGTAATGATATCATGTAGATGTTGAAAAGCAAAGGTGAGATGATTGATCCTTGGGGATCCCTGCTTTTGTGAGGTAGGGTTTGGATGAGAAGGGGGGAGAATAGATGATATTAGTTATTTTTTGAAGGTAGGATGTAATGCAGTCAAGAGCATTTCCTTTCATGCCGGCTTTGTGGAGTCTTTGAATTAGCGTGTCATCTTCAACTGTATCAAAGACAGCCAAGAGGTCCAAGAGAAGTAGTGCAGCAACTCCATTGTGGTCGACTATGTTTTTAAGATAATCCCAGGTTGCCATGAGGGACAATTCAGTGCCTCTTCCTGGACGGAAACCAGTTTGGTAGTCTGAAAGTATAGAATTGTCCTCAATGAATTGTGACATCTGGGTGAATGCTGCTCTTTCTATCAGTTTGGCCAGGAAAGGTCTATTTGTTATTGGTCTGTAGTTGTTGGTCTTGTGGGTCTCGGTTTGTTTTCTTTAATAACGGTCGTGTGTATGCCTTTTTCAGGTCTACAGGAAAGGTTCCTGTAGTTAAAGAGTTGTTGATGATTCTTCTTACAGGTGTGGCAGCAGAAGGAGATAAAAGAATGTTCTTGAAGATGTGTGGTGGGCATGGGTCAGAAGTGCAGCCTGAGGGTCTGCTTGCTTTGACCAAATCCATTAATTCACCTTGTGATATTTATTTGAAGGACTGTAGAGGTTGGGTTGGTTTATTCTTAGAGGGTATTTTAGGTAAGGGGTTGGTGCTGATGGTTTTATTCTGTTTTAAATAGGAGTCCAATGTGTCTGCCTTTGTTGTGTAATGAGTTGCCAGTTTGTTTGTGAAATCTTGAGTACTGGGATGACTTCCTTCCATGCATGTAGGTTTTCGAAATTCGTTGAGAATTTTATAAAATTCTTTGGTTGCTGATTTAACATTTTGACTTCTGTCTGAGTAGTACCTTTTTTTTTTTAGCTTTTTTGATTGACAATTTATATATTCTGTTAAGTTTGTGTTGCTGCAGTTTGTCTTGACTGTTGTGTGTTTTGAGCCAGGTCCGCTGCAACTTTCTGATTTGTTGCTTTATCTTTTTAAGTTCTGTGTTTCTCCAAGGTTGTTCTGAGTGGTATTAGGATATCAAAAGCTTCCTGTAGCCACTCATAAAGTTTTGGAACATAAATAATTGTATCTAGATATGTGTTGGATGTTAGTTGTGTTTCTAAGTCATCGAAATTGAGTCTGCTTCAAGATCGATAGGTGCATGTATGGAAGTAGTTATGGGGTGTGTTGATTTGTGGTGTTCCATGTCGGAAAGTTATCAAATGGTCAACTGACTATCTGATTGGCATGATGCTATGAACGGTAACTAGTTCAGGCTTAGCAAAAATGACATCTAGGATTTGTCCAGCGATGTGTGTGGGATTGTGTACAATCTGATGTAGGTTCAATGCGACTAGGCCTGTGGCGATAGCTTTTGGATGGGACATATTGGGTTTGTCAAAACAAATGTTTAGGTCCCCAAGAATGATTGGGTTTGAGTATAATGCAATAAGGTTTGAGACTGTATCTAGAAAATTGTCTTGGAATGTTGAGTTAGGTGGAGGTCTGTAGAGGAGGAGAAAGTTATAGGAGAAAGTTGGAGTAGGGTGGCATCTGGTGAGGAGGGATTCACAACCTTGTATGGAAATGTTTTACTGAGATTTATTGTCTGTTTGAATATAATAGCTAGTCCACCTCCTCTCTTGCCTATACAGTTTTGTGGATAGTCCGGAGGAAGGACTTCATGCAACACTGGGGCCATGTCATCTCCCAACCATGATTCTGTTATGAATAGTAAGTCAGGTTGTGTGTCTGTGAGCAGGTCGTAGATGTGATGCTTGTTTTTTGAATGACCAAGCATTTATGAGCTGGCAGTTTAGAAAAAGTGTGTTAGTGGTTGTGTTATTTTGTTTAGGAGAAGGGTGAGCAATATATTTTGAGCTTGTAGCAGGTGTGTTAGTTGTGATGACTGTGTGAGGATCACAATAGTCTTGTTTTTCAATATAGTGTTCCTCTTCCGGCAGGGTAAGGAGGCATTTTATTGGGTCTGTGTGTGTGGGTGGTGAACTTGGTGGCTGCGAGAGACTTGAAGAGTGTACAGTTTTTTGTAGAGTAGCCTTATTATGTAATAGACAATGGGATGCAAAGTTGTTAAGAGTGGCATGTTTCTTTTCTTTGCGTCTGTTTAGTATGGAAGGAGTATGGGTTAGGGGTGGTGGAGGAGCATGTGGATCATGATGTAAGGCTCTAAATTGTGCAATTGATGAGAGGCGGGTGAATGAATGTTGCTGTGTTGGGGTGCTTGTGGCAGATGTTTGTGAAGAGTGAGAATGTAAGGGTAAAGATTGGACGGGATTTGTATTCTTTGTGTATTCATGAGGATGTGAGTGGGTGTGAAAATAAGTATAATGAAAGTTTGTGTTGATTTGATGTGCTGATGTATGTGGTCTTTATTGTTTATATGGAATAGTGAGAGGGGATATTGATGTAGTTGTTTTCGGTGAGGGATTTGTATGTGAGTCAGTGCTGGTGAGTGGAAGTTGAGTATTACAGGGGGTGTTGATGTGTTTTGGAGATAAATGTATGAGGTGTGTAAGAGGGGATGGATGTGTGTCAGGGGAGTTAGTTGTGATGACTGGAAGAGGTAATATGTGTGGTGGAGTGTGAGGATTGTATGGTTGTGTGTAATTGGTGAAGAGAGGGGAAGTGTGTTTGTAGATGGTGTTTTGGAAGGCTGGGTTTAGGAATTGTCATGATGAAAGGTGGTCTGTGTGGAGCAAATAAAGGATAGTATTGTTGGTTTGTATAAACAGGTAGTGTGTATCTGGAAGGCTGAAAGTAATGTATAGTGTGGTTGTGTGTTGTGTGGGTGATGGCAGGTGGTGGGAGTGGACAGAGTTGTGTTTGCTGTGAGAATGAAGGTGTTTTACTGTTGTAGTTGTGGTGGATATGTGTATAGGTGTTGTATATGGGGTATCATGTTGTATGATGGGACATTGCAATCTGTATGAGGTCAGTTTGTGATGCAGGAGTTGGATGTCTTTGCAGATAATGTGTTTGCATGTTGATGGATGTGTAGAGAGTACGTTCCTTTCTGATAAATGGGAAATTGGGCAGCATTTCTGTTCCTTGGCCCTACCAGTCCCAAACAGGCAGCTGCCTTGTCCTCTCCGCCCTTACCCTCGACTCTCGGGCTGAGACGTCCTGAGCCCTAGGCTTAAATAGCACTACTGGCCAATAGAAACCTAGTCCTAACCCTAACCAATCAGATTTGTAGCCCTTAATCGGGAGACCCAACCCTAATCACCAATCATACACTAATCCTGACAACCAATCACAACCCTAACCCAAGAATCAGGAAACAATCAGAATCTCAGCCCTACTACCAATTATAAGCCCAACCCTAAAAACCAGGAACCAATCAGAATCTTAGACCTACTATCAATCACAAGCCCAACCCTGAAAACCAGGAACCAATCAGAATCTCAACCCTACTACCAATCACAAGCCCAACCCTGAAAACCAGGAACCAATCAGAATCTCAGCCCTACTACCAATCACAAGCCCAACTCTAATCCGTAAGCCATTAGAAAGACCAGCCCCCAACAACCTACCACAACACCATATGCAACAACCAATAGAAACTTATATAAGGGCCAAGTTAACTGAAGACCAGTCCCTGTAGGAAGGGAGGAGGAAACTGCTGCTCTATTCAGAATCTCCTTGGATACAGACAGGCTGAATCCACACTTCCAAGCTAGCAGAGTCTACTTTCCAGGTAAGGGAGAAATTGTAAAAAAACACTGACATACTGCTTGTCACGCACTCTGAAATGTGGCTTTTTTAAAAGCAAAAACAGGGGACACAGACAGTTTTTAAACACAATTTAAATGACAGAAACAGATAAAGCAGTCTCCTAAACACACTCTGGAAGATGTATGTAATCTTTTTACTTAGAAAAGGGGGGGGCTTTATGCAGTCTTGTGCCACAAACTAGGAGGGAAATTTCAAACAGTCACAGCTAAAAAACAGCACTTTAAAAGGCCAAGCTGCCTGAAGCACAGAGAGTCTACAGTAACAGGCATGACTAGCAATAAAAAACACTTTTAAACAAATAATAAGATTTCCCAGAAAAGTCTGGGCTCCTTTCCTAGGTCTCTTAGGATCCTTGATCACTGGAGTGTATTAGGACACCGGGAAAATGCTGGGCTCACAAAATTATATGTTATATTTGTAGTAGTCTGAATGCGTGTTCTTTGTTTTGTCCTTGTTTGACTTTGTGCATGAGTTATTTACTGAGTTCATAAGTGGTGTATGGGTGAATCACCGAGTTTATGAGTGAGTGAGTGCCTGAGTCCTGTATGGGTGATTGAAGGAGTATATGAGTGCATCTATATGTAATGGAGTGTATGAGTGGTGTATGAATGAGCGAATTAGTGCATGAGCAGTGTATGGGTGACTGGGTCACTGTATGAATAGTCTATGGGTGCCTGAGTGAGTGCATGAGTGGTGTATGGAGGATTGAGTGTATGACTGCATCGATGGGTAAGTGATTGTATGAATGTTATAGGGGTAACTCAGTGAATGCATAAGTGGTGTATGGGCGATTAACTGAGTGTATGTTTGCCTGCATGTGCAAGTAAGTGAGTGCCTGAGTCCTGAATGAGTGAGTGAGTACATGAGTGTGTTTATAGGTGAGTGAATGTATGAGTGGCCTATAAGGGACTGAGTGAGTGCATGAGTGGTACATGAATGAGTGAATTAGTGCATGAGTACTGTATGGGTGATTGAGTATCTGAGTTGTGCATGGGTGAGTGAGTGTATGAGTGGTATGTGAGCATGACTGTGTGAGTTAGTGAGGGTATAAGTTGGAGATGTACAGTTGTGTAATTACAAGGGAGAGTGACTGAGTGTGTGTGAAGTTCTGTATGAGCGATAAAACAAACTGGTGGCAGAGCATTTCATATCCGTAACTCTCTGAATGAAATATTTCTATGCACTAATAGTATCTTGATACATTTGATAACCTATCTCTCTAAACACTTGTGAAAATGAACATAAATATGTTAGCATTATGTTTAAAATAGTTCTAAAACAAAACTGTATATATTGAATAAACTATCACACTATGGGGGTCATTCCGACCCCGGCGGGCGGCGGGCACCGCCCGCCGGGCGGAGACCGCCAACAGACCGCACCACGGTCAAATGACCGCGGCGGTCATTCTGACTTTCCCCTGGGCCGGCGGGCGATCTCCAAAAGATCGCCCGCCGGCCCAGCGGGAAAGCCCCTGCAAAGAGGAAGCCGGCTCCGAATGGAGCCGGCGGATTTGCAGGGGTGCGACGGGTGCAGTGCAGTGCAGTGCAAAGCAGACACTGAAAATCTTTGTGGGGCCCTGTTAGGGGCCCCCTGCACTGCCCAACTGCAGGGGCAGGGCCAGTGGCATGGGCAGTGCAGGGGCCCCCAGGGGCCCCACGACACCGTTCCCGCCATCCTGTTCCTGGCGGTAAAAACCGGCAGGAACAGGATGGCGGGAATGAGGTCGGAATCCCCATGGTGGCGCTGCAAGCAGCGCCGCCATGGAGGATTCCCTGGGCCAGGGGTAAACCGGCGGGAAACCGCCGGTTCCCCTTTTCTGACCGCGGCTTTACCGCCGCGGTCAGAATGGCCCAGAAAGCTTCCGCGGTCGTTGGCCTTGGCGGTGGGTGACCGCCAGGGTCAGAATGACCCCCTATGACATTATAATAAAAGATTTTAATTTCCCACTTTTTCTGTTTCCAGGCTTTATACTAGTACATATAAACAGAGTATAGTATAATGTTTGAACAGTTGAGAAAACACGATCATATAGATTGTAGAAAAAACATAAGCCCACAGTATTTCACTACAAATAAGTGATACTGTGAATTGCACTCACTACAGTTTCTAAATTATTTAATTAAGCTACAGTTACTACACTAATCAAAAGACCAAATGATTAAAAAAATGTGTTTAATATACCTCGTACAATACTTCTAAAAGATATAATCCACAGTTTAATTTTGCACATTTGTTTCTAGACATCACAACTGATTGGCCAAATGATGCCTCAAGCATTAATAATTCACATAGACTGAAGATTGTATCTCATATTCTTTCCACAAATCCTCCTTAGAACTTTGGCTGAAGAAATCATAGGTCTAAATTAGGGAGTTTGAAAGGTAGTTTGTTTTGGAATTACATAATGTCATTACATTCTGTCCATTCAATTTGAGTCTTTAAATATGCAGTATAATGTCCAGATGTAATATTAAGGCCTTAATGGAAGCTGATAGCTAAGATAAGGTATGTTCTCCCAGAAATTGATATTTGTCCAGCTTTGAAGTTTGTAATTTCGGTGTCCAAATTTGAGCCATCTGCTCTGCATCGTTGAAACATTGCTTTAATGTATTTACCACTTCTCGGCATAAGCAATATGGACAATACAGTTGATTTACAATGTGGATAGGTCATGTTTTGGTCACTCTTCTTTATTAGTTTATCAAAAGTCACATTTTAGAATCCAGCATTTAAGTAGAGAAATCTCTCCGATTGAATTTCAGTGGCAGATGAGGAAGAGCAATCTTTACACTCATGGTTCCATGTCAGTCAAAATGTGTTATCAATATGTGTTCTGTGTTTTTTCTTGAATTGCATTTACAACATGTAGTAGGTAAAAGAGAACATTGAGAACAACATTAGCATAGCAGTTTACACTATTAGTGTTCTCCAACTGGTAACCTACAATATCTCTATATTTTTCAACATCTTTTTGTTTCTCCTTGTTTACTGTCTTTTCAAGAAAATTCATAGATTCTTTCCTACATTTCCACTTAGGACATAATATACATTTTTTAATAAACAGGATACTGTCCTAAATGAGGAGCATATTTACTTCTTAATCTGGTGTTGCATCTGACACAATTTGTATCTGCACTAAGCTTCTTATCAAAATCAACCAGAAACAAACCTGACAATGTTCGAAATAGTGACAATGCTGCATATGACATTCCTTCTTTAAATACTGTACGTCTAATATTAATAAATGCAGAATCTGCACTTAAACCTTGTGATTTATGGATAGTTACAGCATACGCAAGACAGACTGGGAACTACTTCCACCAGACATACAAGTCTCTTACAAGTAAAAAGAGTACAACACATTGTCTAATTTGCCTTATGCTATCAACCTAATCATACTTTATAGCTAAGAATTCAACCTCATCACTGTTAAAAATCCATAACTTTACCCATAGCAGCATTTACACGTCCTTCAACATTTAAATTACGTCTCAAAATTACTTTACAGTTTTTTCACACACGTAAACACTTCTCCAGTCCAACAGTCCTGGATACACATTTCTCTTAACAGTCAATGTTTGTTGTAGTTTTACACTTAGCAGCACTGTCACTCCCTGGTGTTCCATTTTGTTGATAGCTGTAATTTCCAACATTTCTTCTTTCTCCAGTTTCAATAGTTCCTAATTTAAATTGACACACTCTCTTGAAGAGTAGGCACTAAATCTATGGATTTCTCCTCATTTCAGAAATTAAATATTAGCCCTGCAGATGGGTTGTTAGAGGAAGACCGTTTCTTGCTAAGTTGACTTCCCAAAGTACATTTTCCCTCTTCTGTCAGAACTCCTACTCTAATGTCCTTAAAATATTTCCTTATTCCATGTCAGAGGCTTGACACATATTTTTGACGAGTTGCTGATATTTGAAGTATTGCTAAATGTTTAGATTTCCAATACTTCCCAATGAGTTCCAAGTTTCTTCATGCAAAATAGTCTTAAAAACAGGATATTCTGTAGGTCACCAAAAACAATTCAATGCTTTCCTCCAAGCAAGATGTCGAATTCTGTTTTTAAAATCTGTTGCGTTCTCAAATGAACAAAGGCAAGCATTAAATGTGAAACCATGCTTACCTCATCAATAATTAAAAGCTTACATTTCTTCAAAACTCTTGCCACTGCATGACAAGCTTCACCAGATAACCTCTGGTATTCCAGTTCATTGCCATGTTCAACCAGTAGCATAAGTTGTCTATGTAAAGTTATTTCTTTGATATTTTGTGCAGCTAATCCAGTAGGTGCTGGTACTACAAACAATGTGTTCGATTCTGTAGCATTATGTAGATAAGTGGAGATTCACTTTAATTAAAAAGCTTTTCCTGGTGACAGCTTGACCACTACTATATAATAGTATGGGCTTGAATGATGGCAATTACATGGTTTCTTCTTATGATCCATGTTCTATTTTGCATTTTACTTCAATATGAATGTCTTTCTGTTCATAGTTGAGTTGTGCAACTAACTGTTCCAGATCTACACATTCCTGTCTTGCTTACTCTATTACAGTTTCTACTCCATTCATAGCTATTGCAGCTTTGTTTTCAATAATAGGTTGTGCAAGAGGATCCTGACTCAGCGTTCCTGAACTATGGCTGTTTTGAGAACTATCCTTAGCTACCTCAGCATCAATCATTTCTTCTTGATGTATTTCATCATTTAACATTTGTAAATAGTTTGTGAAAATTGAACAGTAAATAATACCTTTCACAAAATTTAAAGAATCTTCATAGCAGTCATAGTCACAATGTAATTCTAATTCACCACGCCAAGTCTTGAACAGTTGAAGAGCCAAATGAAAAAACTATTGTTTGACAGCTATGTTTTCAGTGGTTAGATTTCCTTTTGCGTGTACCACTAAACAACCGACACATCCAAGTACTGCATATTTCCTTTCTATGTTTTCATTTACATTGCTTCTATATCTGTAGTTTTGACTAATTTGATAAAGAAACTTGTCTCCTTGATGTGGACTTCTTCTTGGATAGAATGTAGCCAACATATTTGACTTCACAATGTCTGTACTTTGCTGGTCAAACTCTGCTAAGTACTGTTTTTCTGGGAAAGACTTTAACACTGTATTTCATGGACTAGTTAGGCACAGACTTACTGTTAGACATGGCATCCTTGGTGTGGTTCCCCTGCATTTTTGCGTCTGCTTCCTGTGTTATTGACTGTTTACTGGACTTTGTTCTGGTTTTGGTACTGTGGATACTTTACCACTGCTGACCAGTGTTAAAGTGCAAGTGCTCCCAGTGCAAATTGTATGTGTAATTCGCTTTTCCATGATTGGCATATTTGATTTTCTAGTAAGTCCCTAGTAAAGTGCACTAGAGGTTGCCTGGGCCTGTTAATCAAATGGTACTAGTGGGCCTGCAGCACTGGCTGTGCCATCCACATGAGTAAGAGTGTAAACATGGCTCAGACTTGCCACCACAGTGTCTGTGTGTGTGCAGTTTTAACCTTCCAATTTGACCTGACAAGTGTACCCACTTGCCAGGCCCAAACCTTTCCTTTACATGTAAGGGACCCCTACAGTAGGAACTCGGAAGTCCTATGGTCAGGATGCAGTGTAGGTTAAAAGTAGGACATGTACTGATTTGTTTTTCATGTCGTGAAATACTACCAAATCTGTTTTTCACTATTGCAAGGCCTATATCTCTCATTGGTCAACTTTATCTTTTACGTGCAGTTTCCCATTGGGAGTAGATACACAGGGGTTCTCTGAACTCACAATTTAAAAATACAGCTTTTGTTAAAGTTGTTTTTTAGATTGTCAGTATGAAAATGCCACTTTTGGAATTGTGCATTTTCTTGCTTAACCGTTTTGTGCCTCTGCCTGCCTGTGGAATCCACTCCTGGGGTCAGACTGATTTTGGGCGGTTTGTGAATTCCCTCTAGACAGTGACACAAAGGGATCTGGGGAATAGCCTAGATATCCTGATGACTCTCCTGTGCTAGAGTGGGGAGGTAGCAGCTGATACACCTGAAAGGGCTGTGCTTGTCTTCACACAATGCAGTCTCCACCCCCCCGGTGTGTGCCTCAGGCCAGGCCTGGGCAAGAGAGGATCTTGTCAACAACAGAGACTTTCCTTAGAAGTTTGCCTACTTCAAAGGTAGAAAGGGGTATAAGTAGTGGAAATAAAATCCCAGACTTTTAGATTACTTCTAGATCAAGAGGAACCTCTGCCAATGAGAAGTACTGAACAATAGGAGGAGGAGTACTACCCATTTGCCTGTGAGTGTGCTTTACTGGGTTGGCCTGCAGTTGCTGCTTCTGCTTTGAGAGGACAACAACTGGACTTTGCCATGTTTTCCTGCTTGTGAAGTGTTTTCAAGGGCTTGGACTGAGCTTGCACCCTGTTCTGAAGTCTCAGAGCCATCAAAGACTTTCTCTGCCAGCACCTGGACTCTATTGCAGAGACCCCTACCCTGCCAAGTGGTGCCTAATCCAGTCCCTGCACACTTGAAATGAGAAGCTGGTGGAACCAAAACTGTGATAGGGATGTGACTTCTTTCCACAGGAAGTGGCCACATATTGGGAGTAACCACCCTACGGTAGGTGGCCCATTGGTGTAGGAAAGTAGCCTATTTCTTGCATGGTTACCCCCACTTTTGGCCTGTCTGTGAGTGTGTGTCAGTGTGTTTTTTCTGTTTCACTGGGATCCTGCTACCCAGGACCCCAGTGCTCCTAGATAAAAACCTATATGTCGGTGCGTTTTGCCTGTCTCACTGGTATCCTGCTAGCCAGGACACCAGTGGTCATAGTTTGTAGCTTAATATGTATGCTTGTGGAATGCCTAACTGTGTCACTGAGGCTCTGCTAATCTGAACCTCAGTGCTTATGCTCTCTTTGCTTTTAACTTTGTCACTGTAGGCCGGTGACTTCATTTACCAATTTCAATTGGCATACTGGACCCCCCTCATAAGTCCCTAGTACATGGTACCTAGGTACCCAGGGCATTGGGGTTCCAGGAGATCCATATGGGCTGCAGCATTTCGTTTGCCACCCATAGGCAGCTTAGACAAACCCTTACACAGGACTGCCATTGCAGCCTGCGTGAAGTAGTGCACACACTATTTCACAGCCATTTTAACTGCACTTAAGTAACTCATAAGTCACCTATATGTCTAACCTTCACTTGCTGAAGGTTAGGTGCAAAGTTACTAAGTGTGAGGGCACCCTTGCACTAGCAGAGGTGTCCCCACATAGTTCAGGGACATTTCCCTGGACTTTGTGAGTGCGGGGATGCCATTAAATATTGTGCACTACATATAGGTCAATACCTATATGTAGCTTCACAATGGTAACTCCAAATATGGCCATGTTACATGTCTAAGATCATGGAATTGTGGAGCCAATTCCATGCATCCTGGGGGCTCCACCATGGACCCCCAGTACTGCCAAACCAGCTCTCTGAGGCTTGCACTGCAGCTACAGCTGCTGCCACCTCACAGACAGGGTTCTGCCCTCCTGGGCTCTTGGCAGCCAAGTCCCGGAAGGCAGAACAACGCATTTCCTCTGAGAGCAGGGTGTTACACCCTCTCCCTTTGGAAATAGGTGTTACAGGGTGGGGAGGGGTAGCCTCCCACATCCTCTGCAAATGCTTTGAAGGTTACAGGTGGTGCCCTCCTTGCTTAAACCAGTCTATACCAGTTCAGGGACTCCTTCTCCACTCCTCTGGTGGGAAACTGGACAAAGGAAAGGGGAGTGACCACTCCCTTGTCCATCACCTCCCCAGGGGTGATGCCCAGAGCTCCTCCAGTGTGTCCCAGACTTCAGCCATCTTGCTTTTCAAGGTGTGGGGGCACTCTGGAGGGCTCTGAGTGAAAAGTGCCAGCAGGTGATGTCAGAGACCCCTCCTGATAGGTCCATACCTGATAAGGTAGCCAATCCCCCTCTCAGGGCTATTTAGGGTCTCTCTTGTAAATTCTCTTCAGATTCTGCTTGCAAGTTTCCTTCAGGAATCCTCTGCAACAACTTCAGACTCTTCTGACCGCAGAACAACTGCAGCCTGCTCCAAGAAACGCTGTAACTGCAACAAAGTGTCTACAAGAGACACTTTTCTTCAGCAACCACAGCTCCAAGTCGGCAATGGCAACAGTTTCCATGGTGTGCATGCTCTGGGAACTCCCTGGCTTCATCCTGCACCAGAAGAACTGAAGAAATCTCCCGTGGAGTGACGGAGTCACTCTCCTGCTCCAAGCAGGCACCTTCAAAGATGACGACCAGTACCGCGGGACTCCTTTCACAATGACGAGCGTGCTCCTAAGGACACAGAACATGGACATCATTGACATAAACTGTCCTGAGGTGCAATTTGGAGGAGGTAATACCATGCCTTCTTTGAGACCAATGGTACCCCTGTGTACTGTGTCTTCTTCACCTCCGGAGGCCTCTGTGCACTCTTTGCAAAATTCCTTCATGAACAACCTGGCCCAGGTCCCCAGCACTACACCCTGCGATGCTCAACTCGCTGAGTTGTTCTCCGTCAGCGTGGGACCTTCTGTTGTTGTGCTGCATCAACTGTGTTTTGCACCTCCTTTGCACCTGGATCCTGCTGCTTCTGGGGGTGCTGGCTGGCATCCTGAGGGCTCTCTAAAGTGCTGAGAGCCCCCTCTTCCTCTTGACACAGAGTCGAGGCCCACAGGTCCCTCCTGGGTCCATCCAGAGCCATTTTGATGAAAAACGCACGTTTGTTGTAACCAAGGCTTGTTAGCGCCTCCCAACACAAAATCTCAACTGCAAAGATCTTCACACAGTGGGACATCTTTTGCATCATGCAGGAACACACTGGAATCTTCCTAGAGTGCACTTATGCATTCTTTGACTAACCAGGGACTCTTCTTTTGCACGCTCTTCTGGGTTAGCAGGGGATACTGGACTTCCTGGAACTTCTTTTGACTTCTGGACTTGGTCCCCTTCCTTTGCAGGTCTTCAGGTCCAATAATACAGACGTTTTTCTTTGCAGATATGGTTGGCTGCTGCAAAATCCCAAAAATGAGGTGTAGTGTGTCCTAAGGCAACTTGCAGTACTTTACTCCTGCTTTTCTGGGCTCTGGGGTGGGGTAATGTACTTGCCTTTACTATATTCTTACCCTCCCAGCAATTATGCACACACTACACTTGTCTAGGGGGGAATTCATGATTCACATTCCACTTTTTTAGTATATGGTTTGTGTTACCCCTAGACCGATTTTCTCCCTTTGCATTCTATAGGATTTCCTTCTGTTTGCATGGTTCTATGACTATTTACTTGTCTAATTTTGGTGTCTAGTGTATATATTGTTTATAATAATTACCTCCAGAAGGAGCATTGCCTCTAAGATATTTTTGGTACTGCGTCACCCAAGTAAATACCTTTATTTTTGGTTACACTGAGTATTGTCTTTACTTGTGTATAAGTACTGTGTAACTATAAGTGGTATTGCATGAGCTTTGCATGTCTCCTAGTTCAGCCTAAGCTGCTCTGCTATAGCTACCTCTATCAGCCTAAGCTGCTAGAACACTACTGCATTCACTAACAAGGGATAACTGGATCTGGTGTAAGGTGTAAGTACCCAAGCAACCCACTACAAGCCAGGCCAGACTCCTACACTCGGTGACAGTCTTCTTCACCTCTGCCACACTGCTGACTTTGTCTGCTATTTCCTGCCATATTCCGTCTCTCCTACCGACTGGCAATTTGGGGCTGATGAAGAGCTGGTGTTGGTGCTCTGTCACCTCGCGGACCAGGATGTCATGCTCCTCATCACTAAAGCAACACTTGGGCTTTCTCTTCTCTTTTTCCTGGAACTTTTGTGGACCCTCCTAGCTGGTACCTGGGTGATTGTGCTCTCCCTGGGGTCTCTCCTGCCCTGAAACCTCCACTTTCTCTTCAAATTGCAATTTGTTCCTGCTTGTAAATTTGGGTTTGACGCTGATGTGGCAAAAAATGGCACTAACACTTTTGTGAAATATTTATGTGCCGCAAAACGGTCTAGTGCCACTTTTGCAGCATTAGTGTCATATTTCTTAACTGCATGTCACAATGGTTAACGTCATTTTTTTTGCTAACCATTCCTTCGCTCCATAGTGCATTATTTCTTAAATATGGTGCATGGATGGAGCTAGGGAATGATGTTAGCATGTGTTAAAAAAAAATGACGCACAACTGCGCTAGCACAGTTGTGCCTCATTTTTCTTGAATACGGGCCCAGTATGAGTATGTTGTTCCACTTTAATCTACCTTCTCAATTCTTGTTTTTGGACTTCATGACCTCCAGCACCTTTTTGACCTCCAGCAGCTGTTAATTGCACCCAAAGCATCATCTTAGTATTTCAGTACCTTATAGTCCAGTTGGTCAATACTTTCTTCATGTTTATAAATTCTGTCATTCATGCAATCCAAATGATTTGTGAGTATGTCAATTTTAGAATAAAGGATATGAACACCATTTCTTCTCTGTGAGCAGGCTCTTAATATCGTCTTTTGTTATGTTTTTATCAGGGCTGCTGTCTGAGGACCAGCCTCGGCCAGTGTCCACAGTAGCAACTCCCATACGGTGCTTCTTCTCAAAGGTCAAATTTGACAGGTACTGATATTGCATGGCACCGTCACAAAACAAAATAAAGTGAAGGACAGAGTGATGAAACTTTTAAAACACTCACCCCCAGTCACAGATCTGGGTTTAATCCATCATTATTTTGCTCGCCACTTCACCCCAGTTTGGACCCATCCTTATGCAAATCAGTCTAGACTATGTTCCCCATGGGAACAGTCCAGACAAACTGCCAGGCCAGTTCCTCCCTGGACAGGAAACAATTACCCTGGGACCAGTTTCAGGGTATCACCATTCATTAGCTATGCTAACTTTAATGCAGTGGCGCAGTGGCGCAGCAAGCAAGGGACCCACGTCTGGGCATACTCTAGCCACTTAGGGCACACAAGGCAACATCACAAAACAAAATAAAATAATAGACAGTGTGTTGAAGCTTTTCAAATACTCATCCCCAGTCACAGGTGTGGGCTTAATCTATCATTATTTTGCTCATCACATCACCCCAATTTGGACCCAACCTTCTGCAAATCAGTCTTGAACCTAATTGCAATGGAAACTGTCCAGCCCAAACTGCTAGGCCAGGTCCTTCCTGGACAGGATACAAGCATCCTGGGACCAGTTTCAGGGTATGACCCTTTATTAACCAGGATAGCTTGAATCCAGTTGTGCAGTGAGCAAGGGATCCACGTCTGGGCATACGCTAGCCAAAGGGTCATTCCCCAAGGCTGTTTCTATCCCCCCTTCCCCATCCAAACCCCAGGGGGGCAGATCGGCCTATTTAATTTAGGCCAATCTGCCCCCAAGGGGGGCAGAATCCTCTAGACAAAAGGGATGTATATATATTTTTTTACAGGGGGAAGTGGCCCCTTATGTAAGGGTCACTTCCCAAGAGGGCCACATTTATTTTAGGCCATTTCTGGTGCAGATCTGCCTATCTTTATTAGGCCAATATGCCCCCAAGGGGGGCTGAAACCAATAGATACCAAGAAATGTGTTTAAGCCAATTTCACCAAGGAGAGCCACCCGTTAGGCAAGGGTTGCTCCCCTGGAGTGGGGGGCCATTTTTTAAGACCTTTTCTGCCCGGGGTCAGATCGGCCTTTTTTAATTAGGCCGATCTGCCCCCAAGGAGGCATAAACCACTAGGCACCAGGGATCTTTTTTTTTTTAACAGATGGGGAGCAACCCCTTAAGCAAGGGTCACTCCCTGGGGGGGCAATTCAATTTTAGGCCATTTCTGCCCCTCTTGGGGGCAGATCAGCCTATTTCTATTAGGCCCATCTGCCCCAAGGGGGGCAGAAACCACTTAGGCACCAGGGAGTTGTGTGTGTGTGTTTTGTTTGGGGGGCAGCCCCTTGGACAAGGGAAGCTCCCCATGGGGACACATTACTGTTGGCCATGTCACAGATCAGCCTTTTTTTGTAAGGCCCATCTGCCCCCTTGGTGGGGGGGGGGGCTGAAAGCCCACTAGACACCAAAAAAAGAGGGTGGGGGCATGGTCATACCCCCAACCCAAATAAGTGGGTACAGATCCACTCCCCGGGGGAGGGGGGGGCAGAAAGCCTACTAGATTTCAGGGAATAAAGAAAAAACTGTGGGGTGGTGGCTACCAACCAGTATGGGCATGGTTATGCCCCCACCCCAACTGAAGGGGGTAACAGTCTTTCAGCTCCCCCCGCATTCTAAAAGATCTTATCCCAACGGTAAGCTAGAGGACATTTGATTATTTGGGCTTTAAGTTTTACCCTTAGGCCATGAGAGCTTGGCTAACGCTCAAAATCGTCCAACTTGGAATGGTGAGGGCTGCACTTTTTGGACTTTGGGACGCTGCCATCTCGAAAAATTGACAAGACCTAGACACATCTGAAAACTAAACATCTGGGTGAGTCCAGGGTGGTGTGCTTCACATGTACCCCGCACCATTTTCCTACCCACAATGTCCGGCAAAACTTCAACTTTGCTGGAAATCAAACATTTTCCCCACATTTTTGTGATGGAAACTTCCGGAATCTGCAGGAATCCACAAAATTCCTACTACCCAGCATTGTTGCATAGATACCAATACAAATTCTGCCCCACTTGTCAGCTTAAAAACGATTTTTTTTCAAACTGCCCTTTTGGACCCGCTTTGGTTCCCCTCCATTTTGACATGTTTTTGGCTCTTCCCTGTCACAGGCACTTGGCTCACCTACACACGTGAGGTATCATATTTATCAGGAGACTGAGGGAAACATTGAGTGGTAGGAATTTTGTGCCAGTGCAGTGATCCCACACAGAAATGTAGGGAAAATGTGATTTTGTTAATCTAAATTTAATTTTTGCCGAGGATTAAGGTAAGAAAACACTGGATTCACGCAAGTCACACCTCCCTGGACTTCCTTGAGTGTCTAGTTTTCAGAAATGTCTGGGTTTGGTAGGTTTCCCTAGATGGCTGCTGAGCCCAGGACCAAAAATGCACGTGCCCCTGCCTCTGCAAGAACAGGTAGTTTTGTAATTGATAATTTTGATGTGTCCAAGTAGTGTTCTGGGGCATTACCTGTTGCCGGCTCTAGGCCTACCCACACAAGTGAGGCACCATTTTTATTGCGAGATGTGGAGGAATGCTTGGTAGAGGGAAGTCTATGGTTCCCCTCAGATTGCAGAATTTTGCAGCACCAAAATGTGAGGAAAGTGTTTTTTTTGTTTGCAAATTTTGAGGTTTGCAAAGGATTCTAGGTAACAAAACCTGGTGAGAGTGCCACAAGTTACCCCATCCTGGGTTCCCCTAGGTGTCTAGTTTTCAGAAATGTCCAGGTTTGCTGGTTTTTCTAGGTGCCGGATGAGCTAGAGGTCAAAATCTACTGCTATGCACTTTGCAAAAAACAGGTCAGTTTTTATAAGAAAAATGTGATGCGTCCATGTTGTGTTTTGGGGCATTTCCTTTCGCGGGCACTAGGCATACCCACACAAGTGAGGTACTTTTGTATCGGGAGACTTGGGGAAATGCTGGGTGGAAGGAAATTTGTGCCTCCTCTCAGATTCCAGAACTTTCTATCACTGAAATGTGAGGGAAAAGTGTGTTGTTTGGCCAAATTTTGAGGTTTGCAAAGGATTCTGGGTAACAGAACCTGGTCAGAGCCCCACAAGTCACCCCATCTTGGATTCCCCTAGGTCTCTAGTTTTCAGAAATGCACAGGTTTGGTAGGTTTCCCTAGGTGCTGGCTGAGCTAGAGGCCAAAATCCACAGCTCGGCACTTTCCAAAAAACACGTCAGATTTCAATGTTAAAATGTGATGTGTACATGTTGCATTTCCTGTCGCGGGCACTAGCCTTACCCACACAAGTGAGGTACCATTTTTATTGGGAGACTTGGGGGAACACAGAATAGAAGAACAAGTGTTATTGACCCTTGTCTCTCTCTCTAAATTTTTTCCTTCCAAATATAAGACAGTGTGTAAAAAATAGTCTATTTGAGAAATGCTGTGTAATTCACATACTAGTATGGGGACAGAATTCAGAGATGTGCAAATAACCACTGCTTCTTAATACCTTACCTTGTGCCCATTTTGGAAATATAAAGGTGTTCTTGATACCTATATTTCACCAAATGAATTGCTGTATACCCCGTAGACAATGAAAACCAATTGCAAGGTGCAGCTCATTTATTGGCACTGGGTACCTAGGGTTCTTGATGAAACCTACAAGCCCTATATATCCTCACAACCAGAAGAGTCCAGCAAACATAACAGTATATTGCTTTTAAAAATCTGCCATAGGTGGGAAAAGTTATAGAAGAAAACGTTAACAGAAATAACTCTTTTTTTCACCTCAATTTCAATATTTTTTTATTTCAGCTGTTACTTTCTGTAGGAAAACTTTGAAGGATCTACATAAATTACCCCTTGCTGAATTTGCTGAATTTAGACTTTTGTCTACTTTTCAGACATGTTTAGCAGTCCAGAATCCAGCATTGGTTTTACAGCCATTTCTGTCACTAACTGGATGGAGGCTGAAAGCACAAAAAATAGTAAAAATTGGGTATGTCCCAGTAAAATGCCATAATTGTGTTAAGAAATGTGGTTTTCTGATTCAAGTCCGCCTGTTCCTGAAAGCTGGGAAGATGGTGACTTTAGCACTGCAAACCCTTTGTAGATGCCAATTTCAGGGGGAAAATAATATGCTTTCTTCTGCAGTCCCTTTTCCCATTTCTTTGAAAAAAACAAAATGTTATCTATATTTTGGCTAATTTCTTGGTCTGTTCCTTGGGAACTTACAAACTCTGAGTACCTTTAGAATCCCTAGGATGTTGGAAAAAAGGACACAAATTTGGTGTGGATAGCTTATGTGGACAAAACGCCATGATGGCCTAAGCGCAAACTACCACAAATAGCCAAAAAAAGGCTTGGCACAGAAAGGGGAAAAAGACCTGGCAGCGAATGAGCTAATAATGCCAATTGCTCATTTCCAAGCAGAGGCCTCCAGGCAGACAAAGACCTGCAGGGATTTCCTACTCTGTGTGTCATGGTATATGGGCCAAACTTAGCTGATATTGCATTAGAGAGTGAAGCCCAAGGCAGCAGCCTGGACAAGCGTTCAAGGCACTCAGCTAGTGCTATTGATTTAATTAGGGGGCATTAAGCTTCGCATGCAGCCACTCCCAATCATGAATGCACAGTTTATACTTGTTATTTTGGAAGTTACAGACTGCAGCTTTATTACATTTTATCACAATTCCCATATTTCTCAGTGCCAAATCAAGGAAATACTGTACTGCCAATAGGCCATAAATCAAGTCATAGATCACAAATTCAAGTAATAAATCATTTATGCAGGTAGGGTCACTATGTCATAAATCAACTTCCATATTGATGCAAGACAATATTCACGCCATAAATCAGTCTAGTAGTTCATTAGGTCATCAATCACCTGACTCAGCACTTATATGATGATTAATAGTCAACTTAGTGCATGCCTTAGTCTGACTTTTATTGCTGATGACTTGGGTCCTTGAACTGGATCTTCACTGTTTGTGTAGGGGTATTCCAACATCTCTTTTCTTTAGGCCCAACTTGCTACCTCTGATTATGCAGTGAGCCACGCCGACAGGAGGGCTGGGCTGCGAATGCGGTGTTGGTTGCCACTTCCCCTCTCTGATCGCCTTACCCTACTGTGCGGCATCCAAAGGTAAGTCACAGGTCTGCAACCCCACGGTGGCCTTTCAAACTCCTTAAGCTGACTCTTTTTCCAACACACTGCAAACAGGCTTACATCCTTCTAATTGAGGCCCAGTTTCAGAGTTCATCAGCTCCGGATCTCACCAGTGCAGGCCTGCTGCCAGGGCACCTTCAAAGCCTGAGGACATGGATCCATCAACTCTTGCACTCGCTGCACAATACACTGGTTGCTCAAGAGTCCTACAGTCTGGACCATCCAGTTTGTGCAGCAGCCAGTGCCACACCCCCGAACTAATGTGTGCTTCCACATCCACTTCTACCAGGCAGTCACAGGGCTGCTTCTCCTCTGGGCCATTTTCAACTGACCCATGCTCTCCCTCAGCTGCTGACCTTGCACCACACGAGCCAAAGCAACGATATTTGTCGCCCCAGTATCTTTTATAAAGCAGATGCTCCACCAGAATCTCTGCTTCTGATGGACTGTGACCACGTCCTTAAGTAATTTAAGTAAAGGGCTGCAGCAATAAAAGTACAACCGGCCAAAGTTCTTCCCCACAGCAAAGGCCCCCATTGACTTAGGAAGACAAATACCACTCCGATGAGTCAGGGTAAATGGCAAATCCCATTCAGCAGAGCCTCAAACCTGGCGGCCACCATACAGTTCAGCTTCCTGGTGCTACAGTCTCCAGAAGATGAATGTCATTTTTAGGGTTTTAGCGCACAAGCGCTCTAGAGCCTGTTGTAATCTCTCTGTGGGCTTTTAACCACACCCACTCTTGCTATTCATTCTTTGTTATACTTGTCTTAAATGCTTCATTTTTATTGGTGCATTTTGTGAAATGTCCCTCCTTTGTGTGCTGAGTACCCTCCCCAGGCATTTTAACTAAGTGAACATTTCTGTTGGCCATCACACTACGTCACGCTTCCTCCTGCTAAAGCGTGTAATGGTGCTTCTTCTGGTTTTGGTTTGCCTTTCATCCCAGCTGTGATCCTTTTTAGACATTCACGCAGTGAGCCAATTACTCTCACGCTCATGGTGGAGGTTGTGCTTTGAATTTGCTTGTGTCTCCTATTTCCCCCCTCACCGGCATCACACAATGTAAAGGGAGGAAGTCCGCAGCCATAAACCACTCAGCTCATAGATATAGCCCATTTCCTCCCAGACTGCCATTCGGTGAATTATGACCAAGTGTTTTGGTTGAATGAAGAGGACAATAACCTGAATCAGCTTGCTTATGTGAAACTGTTTTACTTTTCATTTTCAATTTACGTGGAAACAAAAGTCTGGTTTTATACCGAGCAGATCCTCTGATGCACAACTGAGTGCAACATTCCTCTGTCTCAGGTGCTCCTTCCTAGAAAGATCAAAAGATTGATGGAGCAGATATGTTAATTAAGAAATTATTAATGACTTATATGTGTGTATACTAATGAGAAAAATGCGTAGAGAAATTAATAGTAGAAAATAATGTGTGTGTTTAGGAATGTGCCCTCAGGGAGTGATCACCACATGTACTAAAGTGATTAAATGTGCGAAATAATGAAACATTTATGTGAAAAATGTACTAATATGTCATAATGAGATGTATAACCTTTGCTTTGTATTGATTCAATAGTTTATGTTAGCCGTACCAGAGGCCTAGTTTCACTGGGCCTTGTTCGCTCTGAACATGGATAATTCGAACGCCTTGCAAAGGACTGGTAACTGGGGACTGCAACTTTGAACCGCTCAGAGTTCAAGTCGCTTAGGTAGAACATTCTGCAATGTACCGATGGACAGGAGATGGTGAAGACAATTTGAAACAATTATGTATAGTGTAGGCTAAATGTACTTTCCCGGGACTTGAACAATGGAAGCACTGACTAGAGAGAGATGTGCAACAATTTTTATACCTGAAGAGCTGGATGATGTCCTCATCGCAAGAAGAACCAATCAGCGTTTTGTGAAATATAAGAATATGGGGCCAGATGTAGCAACTTACAAATTTGCGATGTGCAAAGTGCGAGTCCATGCGACTCGCAATTTGCACCTCGCAAATTGGTATGCAGTACGGTGTCTCAGACACCGACTGCAACTCGCTATGGGGTCGCAATGACCCACCTCATGAATATTCATGAGGTGGGTCACAAATTGCAGGTATAGGCACTCGCAAACATGGAGGCCTGCTGTCGTCAGCAGACCTCCATGTTCGTGACTGCTTTCAATAAAACAGTTTTATTTTTTTTTAAGTGTAGCCCGTTTTCCTGCACTTAAAAAAAAACCCGAAACCTTTAGTTTCGGTATTTTTTCAGGGCAGGGAGTGGTCCCTGGGACCACTCCCTGCCCTGATAAAATATTTTTGGGTCCATTCACAAAGTGGAAGGGGTCCCATTTTTTCCCATATTTTTGGGTCCATTCACAAAGTGGAACACCCCTTCCTATTTGCGATTCCGAAATGCATATTGCGAGTCGGCATTTCTGCATTGGGATACGTGTTTAGCGAGTCGCAAACGGCAATTTTTGCCGTTTGCGACTTGCTAAACGTTTCCTACATCTGGCCCATGATTTGGTAAATAAACACTACAGGTTAGAGTCATATCTTCCGACTGAATGACCAATTAGCAATTAGTGGGACGGACTGGGAGACCCTAATAAAAAGTCATGCCAAGGGGTGAGGAATCAGAACTGCGAGGAGAAAGTTGATGACATCAGGAGACACTGTCCGAGGTGCTTATATTGGGCTCATACTCTGTGAGCCTGATCTGTAGCTGACTATTGATGATCTGAAGACTAAGACTGACTTGTTGCTGATCCATCCTGGATAGGTATTAGAAAATTTCCACCCCCCAGGCCAGTATCTCCAGCACCAAATCGAGCACTGTTCCACCCCCTAAGACTTCAGTGCCACGAAGGGGCACTTGAGTGGCACTCCGCCCCCCCCAAGCCCACTCCTCCACCCCCAAAATGGAAGTGTGAAGACCTGCCCCCTCTCAAACCCAAGGACCCCCTCCCATAAAGAAGCACCCCCACTCCTCCACTCTCTTGCCCCCTGAAGTGCCTGCCTATTTCCAACATGATGCCCCTGCACAGTGGAGTCCCTGTGTTGTCAGGAGTCAAGTTGGCCCTTGGATTTTGCCCTGTGGGCATTTTCAGACTTTGGACTGGCCAGTGCCCCTGCCTGTAAATATGTATTTCTATTTTATTTGGATTTGGGCTCTTCATCCAACAGGATTACAGTGGTTGGAACAGAGGTATGTGTCCTAGCTTTCTTTCCTCATGGGTTATGTTGCAGTTGATTTCCATTGCTGATTGTTCTGGGTATGTGGCATGTGTGTTGTGATGTGTTTGTGTCACTCTGCCCTGCTAGACTGCTGTACTCACCGTCATTGTCTTTGTCAGTGTTGGTGCTCCTGGATGGCCATGGCATGGTACAGCATTGGGAAGACTTCTAGTTCTGGTTCCATGGCAGTGGCGGACTCCTCTGTGTCCTTGGAGGTGAGTGTCTCCTTTTATATGATGTGTTTCCGCCAGGTTTCTGGTGGTGTTGCTACTGCCCCAGGAATCCTGGTGGTCTGCTATGCCATAATATGGTGGGTGGATCCTTGTCTTTCGCCTGCCTGGAGTTTGCTACCGCCGTGTTCAGTTGTCATACCGCACTGGCGGTTAGGATGGTGCATTGGCTGTCTATGGGAGGGATTACCGCCGTAGTCATAAGCTGGCGGTCATTACCGGCAGCTGCACTATCGCCATCGCTGGCGTGGCGGTCACCTGACCATCATAATGACCACCTATGTCCTTTTGCAAATACTTATAGGCTTAGCCTCAATTTTGAATTCACTAGCACCAAGATGAAGCTTTTATGTTAGCATACTTTGTCACTGCTATAGTCCCATTTAATATATTTCAGTGACACTTTCTTTGCAGGAGAGGAGTTTTAAATTTTCCAAAACATTTGGCCAAAATATTGTTATTTTCACAAAGGCATAAAACCAAAGTTCCCCATATTGCAGAGTGAATGGTATCCTAGCAGCCAACGAAGGGACAGCATTCTTTTTGCTGTTGTATCTCCTGCTAAATATGTTAACAACACAGAGCAAGCTTAGGGTCCTAATTGCTGTTTGCATGGTAGCAGTAATGAGAGGTGGCAATCTAATCACTGAGTTTAAGATGTGTTTGGCTTCTAAATCTTCCTGGATCGAAGAGGGCAAGACCAAGGGGGTAGCTTAGTCGGTGAAAATCAGGGGGTGTGACTTTCACATTTCCCAACTAAACAAGAGGGAAAACCTATGTTTGCATAGCTGAACCTATTTTAGGCCCCCAAACCCAACTGCCAAGGCAAGAATTAATTTATTTGGGGGGGGACAGATCCCAACCCCACCCCCCCACAGAAAGCAAGGCTGCCACCAAGAGAATGTACCCCAAATTCAAACACAAATTAACATAAAATAGATTGCAGGGTGCTTAAGTCAGTTTCTGATGTTTGACTTTCTTGTAATTTAGTGGTCAGGAGTCACTGACCAATCCTACTGGTAAATAATTCACCTTTGTAGGAAAATATAAAGATGATTTTGGTTACAGTAAAGACAACTAACCCTTTCTAGATTATGGGGCTGATTCTAACCTTGGCGGACGGCGGAGGCCGTCCGCCAAGGTTCCGCCGTCAGAACACCGCACCGCGGTCGAAAGACCGCGGCAGTGATTCTGAGATTTGCCCTGGGCTGGCGGGCGGCCGCCAAAAGGCCGCCCGCCAGCCCAGGGCAAATCAACCTTCCCACTAGGATGCCGGCTCAGAATTGA
This sequence comes from Pleurodeles waltl, assembly GCF_031143425.1. Taxonomy (NCBI): domain Eukaryota; kingdom Metazoa; phylum Chordata; class Amphibia; order Caudata; family Salamandridae; genus Pleurodeles; species Pleurodeles waltl. The sequence goes on along the minus strand of NC_090440.1, from coordinate 1,422,172,640 downwards.
GCCGGCGGAGTGGGAAGGTGCGACGGGTGCAGTTGCACCCGTCGCGTATTTCAATGTCTGCTAGGCAGACACTGAAATACTTTGTGGGACCCTCTTACGGGGGCCCCTGCCGTGCCCATGCCAGTGGCATGGGCACGGCAGGGGCCCCCAGGGGCCCCGCGGCACCCCCTACCGCCATCCTGTTCCTGGCGGGCGAACCGCCAGGAACACGATGGCGGTAGGGGGTGTCAGAATCCCCCATGGCGGCGCAGCAAGCTGCGCCGCCATGGGGGATTCTAAGGGCAGCGGTAAACCGGCGGGAGACCGCCGGTTTGCCTCTTCTGACCGCGGCCGAACCGCCGCGGTCAGAATGCCCTGCGGGGCACCGCCGGTCTGTCGGCGGTGCTCCCGCCGACCCTGGCCCCGGCGGTCTTAGACCGCCGGGGTCAGAATGACCCCCTATGTGTTTTTGCCTTCTTAGGCCCGTATTTATACTCCGTTTGCGCCGAATTTGCGTCGTTTTTTTTTACGCAAATTCGGCGCAAAACTAACGCCATATTTATACTTTGGCGTTAGACGCGTCTAGCGCCAAAGTATTGGCAAATAGCGTCATTTTTTTGCGTGAACGCCTTCCTTGCGTTAATGAGATACAAGGAAGGCGTTCCCGTCTAAAAAAATGACGGCGACGCAAATGCGTCGTATTTATACTCTCGGGCAAAAATCACGCCCGGGAGGTGGCGGGTCAAAAAACCCCGCATTTGCGCCACTATTTAACGCCTGGGTCAGGGTAGGCGTTAAGGGGCCTGTGGGCTCAAAATGAGCCCACAGCTGCCCTCCCCTGCCCCCAGGGACCCCCCCTGCCACCCCTGCCCACCCCAGGAGGACACCCAAGGATGGAGGGACCCACCCCAGGGACATTCAGGTAAGTTCAGGTAAGTATAATTTTTCTTATTTTTTAATTTTTTTTGGGTGGCATAGGGGGGCCTTATTTGTGCCCCCCTACATGCCACTATGCCCAATGACCATGCCCAGGGGACACAAGTCCCCTGGGCATGGCCATTGGGCAAGGGGGCATGACTCCTGTCTTTACTAAGACAGGAGTCATGAAATGGCGTCTGGGCGTCGTAAAAAAATGGCGCAAATCGGGTTGAGGCGATTTTTTTGCCTCAACCTGACTTGCCCCATTTTAAGACGCCCTAACGTCATTTTTTCCCAACGCCGGCGCTGCCTGGTCTACGTGTTTTTTTTCCACGCACACCAGGCAGCGCCGGTCTGCTTGCGCCGGCTAACGCCATTCCATAAATACGGCGCCCGCATGGCGCTTCAGAATGGCGTTAGACGGCGCTAAATTTTTTGACGCTAAACTGCGTTAGCGCAGTTTAGCGTCAAAAAGTATAAATATGGGCCTTAGCGTTTCTAAAATAGTGTAGAGCACAGCAGTATTAGCCTATGTGCATTGCTGTACTGTCCATGCATAAAGTCACTTTTAACATACAGAGGGGCATATTTATACTCCGTCTGCGCCGATTATGCGTCAAGAATTTTGACGCACAATCAGCGCAAACGTTGCGCCGTATTCAAACTTTGACGCTCGAGCCTGCGGACGACAAAATTCCGCTGTGTGCGTCATTTTTTGGATGCGGCAACCCACCTTGCGTTAATTATATGCAAGGTAGGCATTCCCGTCCAAAAAATGGCTTAAAGGGCCGTGTGTCGTATTTATGCTTTTGGGCAAAAATGACGCACGGCCAGGAGGCGGAGCCAGAAAATGACGCACAGCCCGATTTGCGTCAAAAATTTACGCCTGGGTCAGGGCAGGCATTAAAATGGGGCAGATACACCTGTATTTCATCAGAACACACAGAACAAACAGCAGAGCAGCAGAGCAGCAACAGGGAGCCATGGAGGTGATACTAATCCAGCGTGCACACAGACGCAGAGTCCAGCAGCAACAACACCAGCTACAACAACACCAGCAGGGACCCCAAAGGCAGCGCAGAAGGCAGGAGAGGATATTCCGCCCAAGAACCACCCTTCAGGGCCTCAGGGAACACGACATCATCCAGAGGTACCGGTTGAACTGGCAGGCCATTCAGCAGCTGCTGCGAAACATTGAACAGCAGTTGGCCCCCACTTTGGTGACACCCCGCACCATCCCAACAGAAACAAAGCTGCTTGCCGTACTTCATATGCTGGCAAGTGGCTCTTTCCAAACAACTGGTGCCCTGGTTTGCGGAATATCACAACCATCATTCTCCGCCTTTTTGCACAAAGTACTGGATGCCATCATTCGACTGACACCCCGCCACATCTGCTTCCCTAGCACACTGCAGAAGCAGCAGGAAACAAAACAGGGGTTCTACCTCATCAGTGGCTTCCCACACGTCCTTGGTGCAATCGACTGCACACATGTACGCCTTCTGCCACCTGCTGCAACTGAACACCTCTACCGCAACAGGAAGCACACACATTCCATCAACGTGCAGGCCATAATCGATCACCACGGATTGATCACCAACATCGTGGCTAAATATCCTGGGAGTGTACATGACTCATACATCTTCCGTCACTGCACCATCAATGAACACTTCCAGGATGGACGGTATGGCAATGGACTACTTGTTGGTAAGTTCAAAAACCTACTTGTATACACACTGCACAGCAACCCTCTAGGACACACAACACATACACCACAACAGCAACATGTGAACAGGAACATACTGAGCTCGTGACATCGCTAGCCATATTTCTTAAGTCACCACTGAACCTGTCACACATCGGAAATTACTGTACAGCCTAATGTTAAGACGTCAATGAGTGTGGTTGCCTAAATGTCACCTTGCAAATTGTAAGTGTCCCAATGACCTTTACATTAATACATTGCATAAGTCTAAAGGTATGGGGTGTCCAGGGTACATTGATATGAACGTGTTAACAACACTGTCAATTTTAACTGTGCATGGAACTATCATCTCACCCCCAGTGAAGACACACGAACACCTGTATGACAAGTCACAATGCTAGGGAGGGCACACTGTACTGCAAATCCCAAAACATACTGCTGACAAACGTTTAGCAGACAAACACTCATTCAGCCAAGGAAACAACACAATGCAGCAATGCAGATGGTACATTCTACAAGCATAGGATGCCACATTAGTACACAAAAGAGTCACAGACAACACAAGACAACTACTGCCATGCAAGGTCTTTTCAATAGCGCCAGCTACATCAACATGATCCCAATCATTTTCTCTTGCAGCTGATCAGGGCTATGGCATCCAGCCATGGATCATGACACCATTTGGCAACCCAAGTACTGCTGCAGAGCGTGCCTACAACGACGCCCATAGGAGGACATGCAGCATTGTCGAGCGGACCTTTGGCATCCTCAAGTCAAGGTTCCGCTGCGTCGACATCACTCGTGGTAGCCTCCTATATTCCCCGGAGATGGTCTGTAGGATCATCCTCACATGTGCAATATTGCACAACATTTGTATCAAAGGAAACATTCCCCTCCTGGAACCAGAGCCACACATGCCTGAAGAGGAGGAAGAGGAGGATGCTGGCCTGCAACAGGAGGTGGAACTACAGAACACGGCTGCTGGTATACGCAGGCGGCAACAGATCGTAAATAATTTATTTTGAATATGATCACCTTCACCACTTTAGTTAACAAATTTAAATAAACACCTATTCTAATCACCATATCATGGTCTGGCTATTTCTTTTTGCACACCTTCATCTCTACTTATCAGAATAAGAGTGTTGCCTCATGGAGCATTGCTGAGATACTGAGTAGGACACGGAACATCCCAGAGCTAATGTGATGACTAACATACAATGGTCACATACACACACACTCTTAATGACATATATCATGTACATATCTCCTCTGAAGGCCAATAGCAGAGGACCACAACTATTTCACACATACATGTTGAAATCAAGGTCCAACGCAGCATATGGCACACAACTAAGACACCATCACTCAATAAGGGGAAAACAAGCCTCATACATGAGGCAGTCAATGTGCTTTGGCATCAGTAACAGGAATGCCTGACCAGACCCTTGACAGCAGTAAGTCCAACTGCATCCAATCTTTGCAAGGACTATCTGTGAGTAGAGTTCCCTAGAAGCAGAACATAGACAGCACAAGTTCCAAACATATGACAAGCATTGCGCACATAACATTCCATGTACATGTCAGCCCATTTCCTAAATCCTGACACACCCATGCACCTGGTCACAACCCACCTGTCGGAAGAGGTCCCTGGAATACTAAGATGTGTACCCTGATATTACCTCCTCTACACACACAGACCAACATTAGCAAACCAGTGTGCTACACACTTTCCTATGGTATGCCATTGTCATAGAGCATCTGACTGCAAGGACGTCACGTCAATTTATACACTGTCTTCTAGTTTCAAAGCCCTGTTAGCACATGTAGATTGCTTCCCCTTGTGAAAATGTCTGTTGGCCCTTAGAATGCAAGTCTCACCTACAGGACTGGTGAGAAACAGATGCAGCCCACACCTGTGATCACCTCCATGCACACCACCCATTTCAAAAAGCACTGCCCCTGATGATGCCTGGAACAGCATAGGAGTTGCCATTATGTCAAATACACCGTCAAGCATTGATACTAATTAAGCCGTGTAACACAGCCCTTGGGTTCATTTGTCACCTTCAAAAACACAGGACGTACACAGTTTGACATGTCAACTGTCTAGTTTGTCCTCCAAACAGTCTCAGTCAGACCACTGATTACGTAACTTGTCACGTAACTGGATCCTGAATCACCTTGCATTCTGTCAGCATGACTGGCAACTGTCTGTGCATCACACTAAAGTATCCCTGTGTCTACATATGTACCACACTTGCGTTAGCAAACCTCTCATTCATCAGGGGGCATTGGGCATGGGCTTCTTCCATGCATACCCAAATACATTGTATAGCATCATCTGCCTTTTAACTGTACCATTTGAGTTACATCCTCTTGGAAAAGCAAAATTCATGGCCCATCCCTTGTCTGGGTTGCATTTATGCATGAATGACAAAGTGTGACAGTGTCCCAGGGCCGTCAGCAGGGATTGGGTACGGGGCTTTCGGCACAACCAGCAACCTCTGATAATGTCCATGAATAATACACAAATGTCAGGACCATGACAGTTCACACACAGAATCACAGTGCCCACAACATAGTGATGGGCCGTGTGTGGTGAATAGCTGCGAGAATAAACAGCACAGAGGCTATGATGTTCCCAGATGCAGTGGGAAGTGCATAGGCCAACCTGTGTACAAATGTTGTAATGACACCTACCGGAACATGACACCTGAGACATTATCTCACTCAGCACACCAAGGTTACCCTGTTGACTGTCTCATTACACGTCTTTAGTGACAGGGTGGGACCATCCACATGTTGGTTCACATGTCCACATCTACTTTACTCACATTGATCAACCAAGGCTACTCAGTAGATACAGGAATAGCTGCCACTGACTCATGATGAGTCCTGGACCGAACTGTGACAAATCACACCCCAAAAAATATACAGGATCATCATTGGATCACACACATGAACAAGACACCTATGTGCAATTGATCACTGGAAATAAGTGGACAGGTGCTGTCTTGTATGCTGGTCCACCACAGCCACTTGATAGTTGGGGCTCACTTCTATGGCCTCAACTGTGGTGTCATCATACATTTGAGATTCACCCTTGTCTGTCTGTGCAAACAACATGGAACCCACTTCCTCAATGCATGTGTATGACTCACTGTGGGATTCTCCAAGTAGTGCCTAGGAAGCTCTTACCAATACTCTAGGACATAGGATGTAGAAAATGTGGACCATTGACATGAACAAGCGTCTGCCATCCATCTGGTGCATGCTATGTCACATGTGGTGTCCACGTGACCCTAAAACTTGGAAGTACACTTTACAGGTGTTGTTACATGTATGACTAACACATGCCCTCGCTCATTTCCAATATGACTTGCATCTAAGGATTGGACACATAGACGTCACATTCATACAACCATATGTACAATTATGCTTCATGTGATACACACACACTTGGTCAACCAACACATTAGTTGTCAAAGCACACAATTTGAGCCAATTTGAGCCAAAGGAATTTAGGTATTGTACATGTGTGCATCACATTGCTATCCTCTCCTTATGCCAAACATGCCCAATTTGTGCAACACATATATGTAGGCCACACTTATGACCATCTATTGTGTCAGTAGTGGATCATGTTCCGCTGCAGTATGATGTCACACATGTGAACATACACCATCAACACCATACTGTCTTCAATTAGCCAATCTCTGATGTGTCCCAAACGTACAAAAACCAAAAAACAAGTAAAAATGCCCCAAACCAGTTAATGCACTGTAATTTTGACATCCCTAGCGTTGTGCGTCATTTTTTGACAACCAAAACTGTATTTGCGTCATTTTTTTTGACGCACAGGCGTGAAATTTAGCCCGCATCCAGATATTTGTACAGTCCATGTATCATTATGTGGATGCGGGTTAATATTCACGTCTGTGCGTCAATAAAATGACGCAAATACAGTTTTGTGAAACAAAAAATGACCCATAATGCGAAAAAGGCGGGACTTTTCATACAGGAAGTGATGTGATAGGATATCCTGTTTCCAGATCATGCACAGTGGGTGTACTTTCACTTTGCAATCTATGATCCTTCGAGACTGTGTGGCTGTTTAGAGAGTGTTGTCCTGAGACTTTGTGCTGTTTTTGTCCTGTGTGCTATCTATATTGTCAATTTGTGAAATAAATATTGTTGGTGTATACTTTACTACTGTGTTTTGTCTGCATTTGTCCATTTATCTTGTGTTTTTCTTGTTTTTGGGAGTCTGTTTTGGGTAGTGTTAGTTTGGAGCTAGTTGGGCTCTTTTAGTGTTTAGGTTTACTTTTTTTCTGTCTTTGTACCCCTACTTTCCCCCTTTTCCCTTTTCTATTTCTTTTAGCCCTATTCCATTTCACTTATAAGTATGTCTGGTAGGCCACGTCTTGGCAGGATGAGGGAAGAGGAGTTGGGGGGTTAATCTGGCTTGTGACGCATTTCTTGCCGCTCATGATCCAGGCAGGGGGCAGGGTGATACAGGGGTATCCGACAGAGGCGGGCAGAATCCGGTGGGGAAAGGTGCTGCATCACCTGCAGCATGTGTATGCCAGCCAGAGGAGTGACCACCAGCTGAAGCACCGGTGGGCTGACCTCATCACCAGGGAGCAGGATCTCTTGGACCACCTGGGAATCATGATTGGTGGCACTGTTGGTGAGTACAAATCATGTTAATGTGCACGATTAAATGCTCTGTTGTGACATCAGGGGATTAGTACAATGTCCGCCAGCTAACTTGCTGACTGTGTGTAATGCTGGGGAAATATAAGGGGATCATTGATGCACTATGGCAAGGATCACAATTGCTAGCTGTCAGGTAGCACTTGCTCAGCAAACTTACAGGTTACTTTTCCATGAAGAAAATTGGTCCGGCCTTTTTGTCAGAACAGCTAACAAAATATGAGCCAATCATGTCTATATAAGGTACTATTGACAGAGAAGTACAGATGTACCAACATTTAGGCCAACTATGTTGACGCAATTGCTGGACTGACTTTAGAATCACTACATGATGCTGAAAATGAGTGCTGCCTTCACGTCAATTGATAATAGCAAAGTGGCTCAGACATATGTCTCATGTGAGTCTGGTGTGTGTGGAAGGAAAGCGTTCACAGAAGTACTATGAATGTGTGGGATTATTGTGTTCCTTGATCTTTTTGGATACATGTCAGTTCTTGATTTGAAAACATTGTGAAAAGGTGTAAGGTGCCCTCAGGTAACATCTTAAGATGTTTGTTGGATTAGTTGAGCCACAATCAAAATATGGATGGCAGTCCAAGTGTATGCACATGGCCTCACATCTCCATGGTTGGTGTAAATCACCATAGCTGGGCCACATCAGTTGACTATACTGTAACAACAGGATGGCTTACAAAAGTCCCTGCCCCTCCCTCTGTACATTGGGCCTATGTGCAATAAATGTGTCATGGGCACCAGGCATGTTTGACTAGTAATGAAGTCCTCAAGTAACCAGGCTTTCGATGTCTCTCTTGGATGCACATGATGAGACGATTACACTCCATATTTTTTAGTGCTCACCAATTATGGGGCATGTTTGCAACCACATGATAGTTAGGGCCAATGTATGTGTGTAGATATGTGTGTACCTGTCACAGGAGACCCATGCTATGTACAAGTTGTCCGTGATATATCAGATGCAGTACCATCATGTCTGAATGGCTGCCATTTCCTTATTCAGCCTACACATTGTAAATGTTTATGAAATTGTTGCACTGTGCACAGATTTTGAGCACATTTCTTCCTTCCATACCTTACAGGTGGACCGGCACCCTACACTGTGGGAGAGGTGGCGACATTTAAGGACCCCGACCACTCCAGTAAGTGTTGATATGTCTGTTATGTGTTGTGTTTGCTGGTTATGGACTCGTGTGAGTTGGACGCATAGCAAGGTGTGATGCATTGGGCAAGCTTTTCTCTTGTTCCATGAGTGGGAATGCAGTTCTCACATGTTTTGAGTTTGCCAATGCGTATCCAATGGTATCATGTAGGGATTGTAGGACATCCCTGTAGGCCCCACTGTGAGTACAGGGGTTAGTCATGTGTATGACACTTGTATCACCAAGAGTCGCAATGAAAGTCAGCCCCAATTTAGTCAGCCTGTCAGACCCACATTCCCTAAGATTGGTACAGCAAATAGCTTTCCAATAGACATCTGCTTCCCTATTTACCAACGTTATTTTGAAACAGTAGGTAGAACCTCCTAGCAGCATGTACTTCCACATGTAGTGCAACAAGTCTGTGGTACCTGAGTGCAATGGCCTAGGTGTGCATGCAATTCATGATCATGGGTGTTCTAGCAACTCTGTGTCTGATGTAAGTCACGCCTCACTGGAAGTATATGTTGTGTACCAAGTTCTGCAATTCCTGACATGTCTGACCCTATGAGTGCTCTAGGGTTTGCTGACTCCTAATTGTAGATAGACCTTACCTGTGGTGTGTCTGTAGAGACAAACATGTGTGGAGTTTCCTATACACTCCTCGGTGTACATGTTGTTGGCAAATGATAGTTGTGTATCCACCGCCCCCCCTCAAACACGGCCATGGGTTTGTGAATGGGGTACCTAGTACTGATGCTACGAGTATGTTACACATACCTGTGAATAAGTGACGGTTTGGTTGCATACTAGTATACACACTCAGGTTTGGCACTTGGTAGTATACTGGCAAGTCCAGTTACAACTTGCAGACCGTGTGGCTTTAGTTTTGCTTACCGTACACTGACATTTGTAGCCCAGGGCTTGGCGGAGGATATGTAGCATGATTCTTAGATGATAACTGGCAGAACTCAGATTGCAAGTCAAAACCAGTTATTACCCATCTTGTAGGTTATGGATGTGCTTTGTGTGATGTGACCTTTGTAGTCTGGCCTGCCATATACTTCCTCAGGGACATTCAATGCTCTGTATTGTGATATGAGCTGTTACAAGTACAGTAGATGTAATGTCTGATTAACTTGCTGTGCCATTTCACACAATGCAGTTACTAATGTAGAATATCTGCATTTGTCTTCACAGCTGCTAACATGACTCCAGACCAGGTCCATGAATTTCAGCGCTGGGCCGTGCGATATCAGCACAACCCTGCTGGTGGAGTTGGGGTTCTGGAGGATGGCCCGGCGATATCGCCATGAACGGGCCTCTTGGGCAATGGAGATCCTTCCCACAGGGTGGGCCTACTTTGCCCACTACAGCCACCACCAGCACAACCACCAATATGAGCCAGGTGGCCCCACCCACAGCTGCCACTGTTGGTCCAACATCTGCTGGACTTCCTGGCCCCAGCATTGCCACCGGTGCAGGACAGCCCACTAGGCCTGGCACCACACCCACACAGACCTCCTCCACCGGTACCCAGACTGCCACTGCTCCATCTGTTGACCCTGCAGCCTTCAACCGAATGGAACATAAGATGGACAAAGTGCTGCACAAGTTGAGCCACCTGAGCCGGGACGTGCAGCACATTAACCGGCGGGTTAAGTCCATTAAGAGGACCCTCCGGAGGGCCAACTTCTAGACACTTTTTTGATGGACATGATTCCCTCCCCTCCCTCCTCTTTCCTTGTTCTTATAGTTAGTGGGCTTAGGGGGCTTAGTGTTAGGTTAGTATAGGCTGTTAGTTTAGTTAGTGTTAGTGGGTGGGGGGGTCCTCATTCTTTATATTTTTACTTATTAAGTGTGTGGGTGGGTTGGGGGTATTATGTTCGGGTTCTTGTGTGTTAAAAAAAAAAAATATATATATATATATATATATATATATATATATATATATATATATATATGGATAGTATAGTATATGTTTAGGTTAGTATGTGTTGTCCTCCATGTGTCCCGTCTCATAAGGGGGGTGGGGGGTAGATGTTTAGAACGTTTCGTTACATGTGATAAGTAAGTGTAGCTTAGGTTAGTTAGGGACAGTTGTGGGTAATGAGTAGTCAGGGTAGATTAGGGTAGGTAAGATTTTTCCCTCAGTTTCATCATCTGTGATTAGCATTTAATAAATATTTGGTTACCCCTTAATAGTATGTGTTGAATGGTACTTGATCGTGGGTTTGGATTCAGTGTACATCAATTTGATACTATAACATCTGTGTCCTATGCTACAAATAAATCCCAACTGAGCTGTACAATTGGCAGCTAGCCCAGAGCTACCTTGCAAAGTTTTGAACCTTCGTTGCAACCACCAATCACAGTTAATATGGATCCCAATGTGTTTCTATTGATAAGTGTGTTTTCAAAGTCACTAACAGTGCTTCCAGACTTGATATTGGGGAAACAGTTTTAGGTCTGACTGCAGTGTGATGATCATGCACCCCCTTATAAGATGAGTTCTCATTGGCAATCTTGTATTCTTGTCTTCATGACCCTCATACATCATTTGTGGCACAGTTCGGCATGATTACCTATTAGTATGTTAATTCAGACACCTTCATTTGTGCAGTTTTTTTGGTGTTTACTTAGATTAGTGTGGCATGTTTATTGTTTTATTTTTGCATGTTTGCAACATTTTGCGGCCACTATTTGATGACTTAGTTATCCCCTGAGGAAGCATTCTTCTGTCCAACACAACATGGTGGTGTATGGTTTCTCACTTCATACGATTTGTCCTTCAGGAAGGGCAGAGTATGATGCCATCATGGGCACTGTGCAGAATTCTATGACTACATATTATCAGGACAGTTGTATTGACAAGCTACGTAATTTGACAGTAGGCACATTTCAGTTATCTACTTCACAGTTGATATGTCACATTACCCAGAGACAGATTTGTTGTGTAAGTGCTATTTATTGAAACGTGCTGTAGTGCTATCTGTACATTGTCCATGATTGTGAGTCCATTATAGTGACATTTAAAATTGGGATCCAACACAAGGGGTTATGGAAATGCTTTTGACATGCTGGGGTTGATGTTTCAGACAGTGCAGAGGGACAGAATTTGGCAATGAGTAGGAGAGAGACAATCACTGGGCTGGGTGACAAGATATACAGTGGTTTGCAGAACAGTGCTTGAGTACAGTTGTTGCAAGACTGGCAAGTTACAAAGCGCAGGACCTTGGTAATAGTTGGCCATGTGGCAGGGACCAGTGCTTCCGGGTCATTTTCCTTGTGAATGTGATCTGTTCCATGTCTTCTTCTTCTGATGTGTGTGTTGCCTCCTCTGTCCTTGTTGTTGTTGGTTGTGAAGGGGCAACACACACCTCAGTGTTAGAAGACGTGGAGTCAGACATCCCGGTCGCTGCTCCCTGTGAAGGTCTTAAGGGCAGTACTGTAGCAAGGAGGGTATGCTGGTTCTTGAGAATAGCAGCCACATCACGATGGTAGGCAGCCAGGTCGGCCCTGAGGGAGTCATGATTGCATTTGTGCATGCAGTGGAAGGTTTGGGGTGCGAGGTGTTGTGGCAACTCCCTTACTGCAGTGGTGAATTCCTTGACAGTTTCCTGTAGTCCTTGCAGCATGAATGTTAGGGCTTGCATAGCTGCTGCCTGATCTGCAGATGACATCATGCAAAAACGCATCCTCTCAAGGCTGGCTGCCATAGTTTGCATCCCCACCTGCACCTCCTTGGCCAGCTCCCGCTGTACTCCAACTACAGTTCTCTCAAAGCTGGTGCCAGTGTCGCCTGAGTCCTCAGCTGTATTGGAGCTGACAGGTCTTACAATTGGGGTGGTGGGTGGATCCTCTGTGATGGCTGCTTGTTCTGTGCTCCTCCTTGTGACTGAATGTGGGGTCTGGAGGGTGTCAAGGACCTTTTGGATAGTCTCCTGGGGAATGTTTATCTGCTCGTCATCCATGTCATCAGGGAAATCAGGGACAGGCACATCGGCAGGAGATCCATCTTCCTCTGCAATGAAACAGGGTACAATTAGTGTGTCTGTGTTGTGGCAATTTTGATGTGACGTACCTGCCTTTTGATGCATTTACTTTGTGATCTTGTTTTGTGTTAATTTCTCCAGTCCTTCAGATGGGCATTCTTCCAGGCCTATGGCCCACCTGTGTGTCACATGTATGTTATTGAGTTATCAGACTTGTCAGCCTCATTGCCTCTAGGTGTTGGTTTATGCCAAATAGTGAATTGCCACCTTCTTTTCCTACTCGACCCTCCGTGTACATCCATTCTCATGGTGAGACCTTTCACTGGCTGTGGGTGTTCTGATGGCCCTGGCAGCATACTTAACAGTCTGGACCTGCCCCAATCTCTGATCTTTCACATCCACTTAAATGTAATTGACATGTGGCATATCCTATGCATGGCAATGTTATGATCCGATATGGATGTTGACATTGGTAATGTGTCCTGCTGATGTTGGGGAATGTGTGTTACATTGGATTGCCCTGATAATCGTATCAGTGTCCTATTTCCTCCTCTGACTGTGCAGGTGTATTTCAATGACCAGTTCATTGTGTCCCCCCCCCCAATGCTGTTGTCTGAGCAGTATGACATTTGGGATGTTGCATTGTTACCCAGGCACAGGATGGACCCTGACATATGCAGCATGGGTGTGTCCTTAGTGCTGTGTAGCTCCTATTGATGTTTACATTGGCTGATGTTTGCGACAACTATGGGCATTGACATTTTAGAGTACTGGGGCCTTTGTCTTGTTTCTGGGGATTGTTGCAGTTGTCATCCTCACCCCCTAATTTAGGTGTGTATGATCCATGGGGAGGTTACTGCCATTGGCTACTTGAGCTGCACACAGAGCAGAGGTGGTAGTGGCACCTGTTGTCGCAGTTACATTCCAGTTGTCGGTATGGCTAGAGGTTGTTAATAGGGCCCTAGTTAATGTAGGGGGTATGTTGGCTGACGTGTGCCAGGATGTCAGTTTGACATAGTGGCCTTCCCTCCTTGCGTGGCTTTCCCTTTGCTCCATCGTTGGCATGACAGCATGCCCCCATGGGACTGTTGTTGGTTTTGTGAAATGGTGTGCCCCAGGTCTTCTCCGAATGGGCCATGCCCCCCCTGCCGCGCCCCTTTACCCATGCCACTCCATGTATTAGATGACTTCCATGCATTTAGTGGTCGGTATCCCCCCCCTGCTCACAGTAGACATTAGTGCATTTTAATTCCCCATGAGACTTACCCTGCATGTGCGTTGTCTCCTGGTAGTCTGCGCTGTCCTGTCCTTGAATCCCTGTGACGATCTCCTCAGGGATGACGGCTGCGACCATCTCCTCCATGAGGTCCAGGGCCTCCTGGTGTGCTGGACTCCCCCCTCCAGTCTGCAGTGCTGCCTTCCTGTTCCTGGCCATCTTTTCCTTGGTCCTGCGCTTGCAGTCATGCCAGCGTTTCTTGCACTCAATGAATGTTCTGCGTACTTCAGCCACACTGTTAATCTTGTTGACAATTTGTTGCCATATAGCCTCTCTCCTACTGATTGGCAACTTTGATGTGACAAACAGTTGGTGCTGGTGTTCTGTCACCTCTTTAACCAGAATTTCCTGCTCCTCTGCACTAAAGCAACACTTTCTTTTCTTCTTAAAAGTGTCCTGGTTCTTTTGTGGGACATCCTGGCTGGTTCCTGGTCTGCTGTCATCTTCCTGGGGTCTGTAGTGGCATCTGGGATCCATTTTGGCTCTCCTCTGGTGAAATGGCTGTGTTCACTGTTTTTTTTTATGCTATTGCGTAAAAAAAAAAAAAGGCGCATATCCGGTTTGCGGTGTCGTAAATCGACCCACAGTCATTTCCGCCGCGTTAACGTCATTTTCCTTTACGACTTGACGCCGCGGTGTGCGTCAAAAATAATGACTCCCACCTGTTGTTTGCGCCGCCGTGCATCAAAGTATAAATATAGCGCCCGCACGGCGCACCAAAATGGCGTTAGCCGGCGGTAATATTTTTGCCGCAAAACTGCGCCGGCGCAGTTTTGCGTCAAAAAGTAAAAATATGGGCCAGAGTTTTTTGTCTTAGATGTCCATGTGCACTCACAGTCAATGCACACCAACAACAAAGTCGAAGAGAGTTGATTTATGACTGGTCTCCAACTGATTCCTCGGATTGTTGTGCTTTACTTTGAATGATTTTAAACTGGACTAAGACCACACTGAATGACAGCCCTGTAGAAATCAGACCAATAGTTATCCCATTCAATGTCCAGTGGTCACAAAGAGGAACTGAAAGATGGGGTGGTTGCATGCAAATCAGCCTCAGGTCTGGTCCTTTATTAGATAAAGTGTGCAAGCGCTTTGACCTGTTGTAAGTCTTGTAGGCTTTTAACCATGCCCAATTCATGCCCAACACTTTTACTCGTTCATGGGCTTGAATTTCATAAATCCTTTGTTATCCTTAAGAAATGCTTTAAGTTGGTCCCTCCTTGGGGCGTTTTTGTTACCGCCTTGGTCACCGACCCTGTTACATGGATAATTGCACGTTTGCTGATGCATTTGATTGTGAGTGAATTTTTGTTTCTTTTTGTCTATCTCTTTTGCGCTCATGCTCATGGCGGCCATGGCGCTTTTAATCGGCTCGCCTATGTCAACTGTTCTACCTTTCATTTTCCATTTAATTGGCAAGAAAAGTCCATTTAGGAATTTCCAACGGCAATAGCTCTAACTCGAGCAAATACTTGTGTGATCATGGGTCTGGCTCAGCACAATCTCGTGACCTAAAGGTGAAGGGCTCAGTGATGCACCAGCCTAGAGAGTCAGCATCTGCCACCATTCCAAGTACAAAGCCGTTACTAAAAATATCACCCTTACTGCACGTTTTGTCTCTTTTGATAAGTGGGTCCCCATTACATGTCATTTCATACTAAATTTGACTTATTTCCTCTGCCAGCAGAGTTTCGCCTCCACTAAGACTGTGACTTCATTAGCATTGAAACAAAAGACAAACTGACAGGAAGATTTAAGCAAACAAACTCCATGTGGACCAAAGCATGACTCATAGCTGTCGCATTCAGTGTGATTACTGTAGACGTAAGAGAGGCGTCGGGCACTGAGACATCCAGACTCACGCTGCAGAAGGGAAGAAATACAGAATCATTGGAATGTTAACAGCAGTTTATGAGCATTACACACCTCGCCCCATATAATATTCTTATTGGTACCCAAAGAGTGATTGGCTGGCATGACTGCATGCCTGGTGGCTTATCTGAGGCCATCACTGGCCAAATGCAGGAGCAGAAGTTGAAGTATCAATATTACCAAGGTGAATTTCGTGGCCAACGCACCAAACATTGATCATTGCTCTTTTTTGCTTTGTCTGTAAATTGCTAGTAACTTACGTACCTTGTTGAGCAGTGGAATGTGTTTCAGGTGAGAAGGCCACCTTTGTACACCACCCAGGGTCTTGATTTAGTTTGAAATAGTTTGTCAGTTCTATTTCAGCTCAGAAGGGTTTTCTATAAATTCATCCATCCAACTACAAACTTGAATTGGTCCTGTAGAATTTGAATATATAAAATAACCAAGAATTTTCACCTTCGTGGGGATTTATAAACTCATCACTATAAATAATCTCATTGTCAAACTCCGCTCTTGATTCCCACTTGATTCCCAGCTCTGTTAGTGAAATCTTCTTACTAACGTCTCTTAGGCCCAGATTTAAGACCCCTTAGAACCTTCTTGTGTAACATTAGTGTAATTTTTATGATGCTAATGTGGCCCAACAAGGCCAAAATCATCACACCAGATTCACAAAGTGGAGCAATGTATGCATTGTGCCACTTTGTAAGCCCTTATGCCACATTATAACTGTGCCAGGCATAATTTATGCAAGGGGGGTGTTCACCCGTTAGGGGGACCGAAACAAAATGGCAAAAGAAATCAAAAGGATTTCTTAGCGCCATTTTTTTCAGCATTTTTAGCACCTACTCACAGGAGACATTGAAAGGGGGCGCACCACTGGTTACAATTGACCCCATGTACTGTTCAGGGTTAGTGTCAACGTATTGGTGCTAACTCTAAACAGTACATCAATAGCGTCAAAAATGTTGACGCTATTGTCCCCTACCCTGCGCCATGGTGCTCTGTATTTTAAATACGCTGCACACATGGTGGCGGTAGGGGTGCAAGGAAAGTGGCGCTCTACTGGGTGCAGCGCCACTTTTCTTAAATCCACCCGTTAGTGTCTCATGTCCTGCAGAGACCTTTGAAGCTTCACTCTATGGGAATGCTGCAAGACTTATGGGAAAGAATGCTTGAGTTAGTCAATAGTATTTAGCTGCTGAAGTTGCTCTGCAAAATTCCAAAAAATTGCAAAAACTTAGCAAATGTCACATTTTTTCAAGGTTTTTTTTTTTTTTTTTTTAAGGTGCAAGAAAAATTTACAGCAAAAACACACTTTGAGGTTTATTTTTTCCCCCAAAGATATATTGTGCACAAAAAGTTCACTCGGGCATGTTCTCACAGAAATCCATAACTTTAAGGCTTCATTAAGTGCAAAGATGATTAATTTAATTTAATGTAACCAACAAACTAGAAACGTACACAACTTTTGTTTTACTTAAAATATTGAGTTAGATGTATATTATGTGTGAGGAAGCAATGTCATTGCCACCAACTTTATTTTTATAACTGTTTCTAATTCATCAATTGAAATACATAGATTAATTTGCAATTGATTTGATCAGCTTAGAATATAGCATCTTATCATGCAGAGATTCTAGAAGATTGAGTGCACCACCAGGAAAAGGCAGAAATGTGCCCTATCTACAAGATAGGGCACATTTCTGTCCTCTTCCCCTGTGCTGGTGCACAAATTGCTGCCTAGTGCAAAATGCAAGCACCCTTGCACAATGGTGAAAAAATGCTTGCATTGCAATAATGATTGTTTTGTGCAGGAAGGGACATCTTCCTGCACAAAAACAATCACAAGATGTGTTTTCCTATTTCTATGTGTGCTGCAGGTTGCAGCACACAGAGAAAGAAGAATGAAGCATTGGCATAGCCAATAGGTCTCACCTTTGGGAAATTATAAGTGTTTAGTCATGCAGCACATTTTCTCCCACTGGCATGCCCACCCACTCTCAACATCTTCAAATAATCGAAACGTAATGAACAAGGTGGATGCGCTGAAGCTTTGTGTTCAAAGACTGTGGCAAAAAGCAGTGTCCAGCCTGCTGGTGCGTGGCATCAGGATTGGCTGCAGGGCAGGCTGGGAGCTTGTGCCTGCAGCAGATGAGCATCACGGTGGTGGCAGCGGCGGCGGTGGCGGCGACGATCCAAGTGTTTTTTCTTTTTTTTTTAAAAAAAAATCCCCCCCCTGCATGCCGGCCCCCCCCTAAAAAGTACTGCGAGCCGTTCCAGAAAATAGCCCCTCAAGCAAGCACTTCCCAGAGTACAGAATGATGCAGCAAAAAGGAAAGAGCGAGAGATGAAACAGAAATACTCCTCTGAGAGCATCCAAATCCCACTGTACGTATATTTTGATGAATTGACAACAAGTGAATCAGACAGCTGGCCTGCCAAGCCAGACTCACTTATACACAGTTTAGAAAGCAGTTTATGGCCTTTTTTAATGGTGTTTGTAATCCGTGTGTTGTGAGAAATTATGTAGACCTGTAATATTTGACAGGCTAGAGCAAACACTGCATGTCATGAAAGGGCGGCACATATGGAAATCCGATCATAAACCAAAAATAATTTACATATGAAAAAATCGATAGGAGACCTACAACATAAAAGTGAATGAAAAATGATCTGCCTACGCCTGGGAATCCTAGTCATGTCCCGGAAAAAAATACCGTTTTAATACCTGTTTGGTCTCAGTGATGGCTCCTCCAAGGAAAAGTATTTTCTTGCAGCTTCAAAATATCTTTGTAAGTGTTCATTTTAACTTCCTTGTGCCCTCTTTGTGAAAGCCCCCTCCTCGCATTCATTTTAATTACATTTAATTATTGTTACTTGATTACAGTGGCACAAGACATATCACATTGGACACATGTCCGGCCTAGTGCCAGGGTCAGTACTTTCTACTCGGCAGCTAAAATGAGAGTGCGATCTCGTCTGACAATTCCACACGGGACGTGACACCCCGGTTGGGATTTTTCTTTGGCGGATTCTTTCCAGCACATGCCGCGCGTGAGGCTGGTCTGGTCTGAGTGCAACTTGCTAGGCCTGGGACTGTTGCCAGCCAGTCCTGCAAAAGGGTGTGTGAGGACAGTTCTGTACCGTGACGGTAGTAGCGCTGCGAATCGGTACCTAGCTCTCTAAACGAGAATACCGTTTAACAATTATAGTCGTTCAGATAGTGCCCTGGTCCTCCCAGCCTCAGCAAAGCTACCATCGGTGCACAAGGGTCCAGAGCCCTGGTGGGTAAACTCTGATAGCTGCTGTATTTCACTACTCCAATAGAAGTCAAAGGGGACATAAGTGATATCGCTACTGTTCTCGATGAGACACCGGTGTGAATTACATGTTTGCTGTGAGCACCTCGTGTGTCCACCTGGCTGCAGAACAACTAAAGGCAACTTACTTTGCTACCACAATCTTCGTCCCCTTTTGAGCCCTACACATATTACGTGATGAAAACGTCAGGAAGAATAGCTGTCCATAGTTACAATAAGTTCCCTTTGAAGCCCTGCACTCGCAGTGAGCCTCAAGAGAGCATTGTTCTTGTCCCATGGTAATAGGGCTCAGCATATGCACTGTGGAGTCACTGAAAACTCCCTCAACACTAATGCCAGACTGGAGCCTGCAAGGGCAATATGCAGCTGTGACATTGGCTGGGACGTCTCTGCTTCATAGTACTGCGGCCCTGATTTATACTTTTTGGGGCAAAACTGCACTAAGGCACTTTTGCACCAAAACGTTTAGCACCGGCTTGCACCATTTCTGTGCACCAGCCAGACACAAGATTTATGGAATGGTGCATGATGGTGTAAAAGGTAGGCTAGTGTAAAAAAAATTACGTTAGTCGGGTGGGTCTGGCGGTATGGAAGAAGGGGGATTTGCACCAAAAAATGACGTTAGGTAGGTTAGAGTAAAAAAAAAAAAAATTACTCTAACCTGCCTTGAGTCATTTTCTGACGCAAAACTATCCATACCACATGACACATGAGTCATGCCCACCACCCCAATGGCCAGCATGGGGAACCAGGGTCCCCTAGGCATGGCCATTGCACCCTGTGCCATGTATGGGGGCCCATTTCAGGGTTCCCTCTGGCACTTTAAAAAATAAATTACTTACCTGTACTTACCTGGGATGGGGTACCCCATCCTCTGCTGTCCCTCTGGTGTGGGTGTCCCTGTGGCCTTGGGAGGGCACCTGTGGGCTTATTCCATGGTGTTCCACCATCCAAATAGGCCCACAGGTCCCCTAACGCCTTCCCTGACCCAGGTGTTAAAAAATGGGGCAAAGCAAGCTTTGCATCATGTTTTGACTCCTCCTCCCTCCCGCACACCATTTTTGCATGGGAGTATAAATATGGCGTTAAAGGCCTTAGTCATTTTTTTCACAGGAACGCATACCTTGCATCTCATTAAGGCAAGGCAGGTTTCCACGTCCAAAAAATGACTTTAACTCCATAAATTTGGAGCTAG
Source organism: Pleurodeles waltl (assembly GCF_031143425.1). Classification (NCBI taxonomy): domain Eukaryota; kingdom Metazoa; phylum Chordata; class Amphibia; order Caudata; family Salamandridae; genus Pleurodeles; species Pleurodeles waltl. Next base: position 1,422,152,504 of record NC_090440.1, on the reverse strand, counting down.
ATGGGTCTAGCGCCAAAGTATAAATATGGAGTTAGTTTTGCACTGAATTAGAGTAAAAAAAAATGACGCTAATTTGATGCAAACAGAGTATAAATATGCCCCTGCATTTTCAAGGGAAAAGCGCCCAATGCCACACTGTGGTTTTGAGAAGCGGCTTTATACCATTTCTCTTCTGAACTGCCAGTAAAACCTTCTGCTTAAAGCTAACTTGTTTACCAAGGAGAAAGACAATGATGAGATGAAATTCCTGGATTTATTAAAGTTTGTTGGAGGAGGAGGGGAAGCAATGGTCTTTGGCTCATACTAAGGGAACAGTGGAGCTCTCTGGGAGACAGCCTCGAGTGCTTTTCTGGACACAAACGATGCAATAAAACCCCTGCATTCCTGGATTTTTTCAGGTCTGTCAGCAGAGGAGGATGAGGGGTAGCCATGGGCTTTGGGTCACAGAGGGAGCAGAATAAACAGCACTAAGGGGCAGATAAACATGCCCTAGTTCCGTCTTATCTCCACCATAGCTTCCTTTTATGATGCTAAGGCATTGTTAAGGTGGCCATTCCCCCACACCACATTTACAAAGTGGCACAATGCATGTATTGCGCCACTTTGCAACCCCTTGCACCACGTTATGCCTGCATCAGGCATAATGTATTCAAAGTTGGCGTTCCCATGCAAGGAGGACCAAGAAAATGGTGCAGTGTAAATGACAAGATTTCTCTGGACTATTTTTTCCATCATTTTTAACACCTGCTCAGGGCAGGCGTTAAAGTGATGCACTTATAATAATCTATGGGCCTCCCTGTGCTTTGCTGCACTAGCATACATTTTTTTTACACTAGTGCAGCAAAGCGTCAAAACAGCATCAAAAAGTTTGACACTGTTGTGGTAAGGACCGCCATGGTATGCCATATTGTAGTTACACCACAAGCATGGTGTCATTAGGGGGACAAAAGGGATGCAAGAAAAGTGGCACATCGGGACTGATGCGCCACTTTCTTGTAAATCTGCCCCTCAGTTCTGCTGCTCCCCAAGGCTAAACTGAGCTGCAAAAGAAAACAAGCATTTGCAATGCAACGGGTCTCGCATTTCTCCGAGATAGAGCTATTAGCAGTTGTAAACTCCCAACCGGACTTTTCTTGCCTCATTAAATGGAAAAAAATAATAATGCGATTGTGCTACTAAACAAGCGAGATTCGCGCTGCAAACAAAAGAGAAAAAGTAGTCCACAAACTGGACGGAAAACAGCGAGCCTCGTATGTTTTCAGTACTTGGTCGCTGCTTTCGAGGAGGGCTAACCACCAGGAAAGGCATGATGTATGCATGCCTTTCACTAATGAAAGCGAGCAGATTTTAAAATGAAAGCCCACGAACCAATTAAAGACACTGACGTGACATGGACGGGGCTCTGAGCCCTTTTATAACTACTACAGCGTCTCGCAAGCAATATGCATGTGCAAGCGCATGCTACGCAGGCTCGACCCTAAAAATAGTGTTCAAATATAAGACAAACAACCAAGAAGTGACAGCCTACAAGTAACAGGGACAGTCTCCATGGGCGTGAGCAACACACCAAAAGGAGGGACAAATGTAAGCAATTGTCCACAGTAAAGAAAGGATTTTTGAAGGGTACGCAAAGGAACGAGTTGCAAGAGGTGGGCGTGTTCTACATCCACTGATGAGATACACCATACCTCATAGAGGCAGCACATGAACTGCCTAGGACAGACCTGAAACCAGAGAGAAATAAATATATTTCTTCCCATTATGTCCTTCTTACGCCACCCCTGAGGTGGCATAGGAATCGGATGCATTCCCAGACTTGTAAATCTGGGAATGTATCAGATTCCTTTGGATACCCTGGGTGTTGCATAGAAACACCCCAATCAACATCCATCAAACGCCCCTTTCACCCTGTGTTATGCATGAGAGTGGTTCATATTTACAAGGCCATGAAAAGTCCTGCAAGGAGACTTTGCATGGCCTTGTAAATGTGGGATGGCACACTTCGCCACCGGAGTGTAAAAAACAATGACACTCGGATGGTGCAGTGTTCCCTTCAATGCCAAGGACCACTGGAACAATGTGTGCTTTTATGTGTAAAAAAAAAAAGTAGACAACCAAGAGGCATATCAATTGCGATCGCGCTCCTAGCCAATAGACATTGTCCCACCAGAAACGATACTGAGACCACTGGCTTGTTTCACATTGGGAGTTCAAAAACGAGAGGGCTTGATTACACTTAGTGACATCTGTCTAATGCTTGGCACATGAATCACTGATCCATTGGTGCATAGGTTTCTGGCGCACACTGGGAAATGTAGTGCTAATGGTGGGGTACTGGAAGAGAATCATTGATAGCAGTTTTGGGACGACCATGCCCCATAAGTGGTAAAGTGTGACCAGTATGGCAATTGCAACTGTAGAGAGTGAAAAGATGGGTGTGCACAAGAATGCCATGTACGAAATTTAAAAGCCATATTTTGTAAGCTGATCATAAGACAGTCCACACCATAGTTTGGGTCATTTTTTGCTTTATTTTGTCAGTACTGACCTCTGATATTGCGCTACTGCCTATATTGTTTTGTGTATTATGTCCCAGTAGCATGATATCTTTCAAAACGTCTTAGAAAAGGCATGATTAAAGGCAGAAGCAACAAGCAAAATTAATTGGGTGAATAGAGGGTTTAAATTCAGGCTGAGGATGTCTGTACGGGTGCATATGGGCTTGTCCTTGAGGTGAAGAGTGGATGAGTTGTTGATGCTTTCACATTGACCATTGATTGGTTTTGTGGCTGGCAACTATGTTTAAGCTATTGCTAAATTAAGAGAAAACATAGCTCAGCTAAACTTACAGCATAACACTTTAGCAGTTACCTAGTACAATAAGGCTTTACAACTTCCATTAGATAAGCAATACCAAAGCCAGTATGGCAGGGTCACATTGTTATTTATGAGTCACACCAACTGGCAGCAGTGGCCTGGAGGTAAGGCAGAGGAGCTGTCTTCATGCTCGGTGTGCTCAGCGAATGGGTAGGAGGGGAGTGGAGTAACAATGTGAGTATTAAAACAAAGCCACTGGATTCAGAGAAAGACAGAAATAAGACATAACTCACTATGGCCCATATTTACAAAACATGGCACACAACTGCGCTTACGCAATTGTGTGTCATTTTTTTTTAACGCCGGCTAACACCATTCCCTAATGCCATCCATGCACCATATCTATAAAATGACGCACAATGGCGCTAAGAAATGGCTAGCGACTCATAAAAGACGCTAGCCAGTGAGGGATGGCGTTAGGGGAAATGGGGCTAATGGGTCAGAAATTATGTTAGACAGGCTAGCGGCAAAATTTCTGCCATTAGTCGGCCTAGTGTCATTTTTCAACACACAAGCAGCCAAAACATGACGCTTGTCTAAGTTTAGACAGGAATCATTACTCCTACTCCAATGCCCACCACAGGAGACCAGTGTCCCCTGGGCAAGCCCTACATATCCAGTGCCAGGCAAGGGGTCCCATGTAAGGGGCCCCCAATGGCACACCACACATATACAAACACTTATCTGCAACTTACCAGGGTTGGGTTCCCTCCTCCTGTAGTGTCCCTGTGGTGTTGGAGGGTGGTGTTGCTGGGGTATGGGGTGGGCAGCTTTATGCCCATTGTATGGTGTTTACCCATGGAAATGGGCCTACCTGCACTTTAACACCTGGTCTAACCAAGCATTAAAAAAACTATGCTAAACGGGCTTAGCACCATTATTTAGGCCCACCACTCAGTTGCACGTTGTTTCTGTGTCAGAGGTTAAATATGGCGCTGGGGTGGTCAGCATCATTTTCAGGAAGAGAACGTCTACTTTGCATCTCACAAAGTGGGTTGGTGCCATACAGTAATTTTCTGTTACACTACCACCCCATATAGATAATTTAAGACCAATTTGTTTATAGTTTTAACTCTTCTTAAATGCTTCTTTTGATTTTTCCTAATCTACCATCATCCCTATTACTGGACTGTCTGAGACCATACCTGCAGCAATGGCGTTTGAGCCACCCAACCTTGAAATCTATACAGTGGTTGAGCTTAAACAGTTCTGTCGGGAAAGGAGACTAAAAATGTAGGACACCACAAAGTTGGAGCTTCAGAAAACTCTCAGGGCCTGGCCAGAGGGCCACCAGTTGATGGCAGCCCCAGAGGAACAAGAGGAGGAGAATGATAGGGAAGAATAAGATCAAGACCAGGACAACAGCATTGATATGCAGTGTTCAGGGGTGGCGGAGGACTTATCCCCTGAGTTGAATCCCCCTGCCAGAGCAAAAAGTAGTGTATCATCACATGGCCTGTCCCCAGAGGAGCTGGCCAACTAGAAGGTGGAGAGAGAGTTTTAACTGCAGATGGCCAAACTAAAAATGGAGGAAAAAAGGATGACCATGGGGGAGAAACTAGCTTTGGAGCATTTGGCTCATGAAAAGAGCATAAAGAAGCTGAAACTGAAAGTCAATCAAGCAGATTGCAACAGCATTGTTGCCAGCATACAGTGTCTGAAGAGGCAAAAACATCTGCACCCCCAATGATTTGGTGCCCAATTATGTGGTGGAAGATGACATTGACAAGTGGCTTTCTGCCTATAAGGTAGCCCTGATGTTTCACACAATTCTAGAAGAACACAGAGGGGAGGTAGTTTGTGGAAACACATGCCTATACTGTGCGGGGCACACTCCTCACTTTCCTATAAAGGCCATATTGATTGCTAAATTTGGGCTGACCCCTGAAACGTACAATCAAAGGCTCTGGACAGCCATAAGCCCCACAACAAGTCCTGGTTATATTTGTGGATTATTCCAGAAAGGCACTGAATAGCTTGGTGTGGGAAAGCAAAGTTACTGATTACACTGGTGGTTTGTACAATGTAAGCAAGAGAGAGCACATGCTCAGTATTTGCTTGCCTAAATTGCTCAAGCATCTAGCTGAGAGCAAACTGACTGACCCCAGGAAGTTTGCTGAGTAGGCAAACCTCTGGACTAGCACAAGAGTGTCCGAAAAGGTATCTGGGGAGATACCAACAACGTAGTTGGGGATCCCACCAGAAGAAAGAGGGATTGGGAGAAAAGCTTAAAAAATAAATAGTTGTCTAAAGATCTCCAAAACATTTCCAAGGGAACAGTGGGAACCAGTCTCAGTCTGAGCCTACAAAGAAGGGATTCTTTGATAAGCTGACAGGGAAGTTTGTACCCAAATGAACAGTGTGCTACAAGTTTGGCACTCCAAGGATGACTCCAAAAGTCCCAAGAGGACACAACCCTTCACCAGTAGACACCTGGGTTGGTGAGCGTAGTGCTCAGGGGGAAGATAGTCCCATTTAGCTTTGAGGAACAGGCAGAGGTGACATCGATTTCCCCAGGGGTTAAGGAGGTGGTGTCAAAAGCCAATACACCTGCCAATACTTCTAAATCGAGCAGTGGATTTCTATCAATGGGTAGCGAGAGGAGGCTCTGAGAGACATAGGAGCCAGCATGACTACTGTGAAGTGTCAGCTGGTGCCCTCAAAGCTGATCCTCCCAAGCACATTCCACCAAGTCAAAGTCTGCAACAATCAAGAGGGCCATCTGCTGGTGGCTCTACAGTAGTTCCCTTTGAGTTGGGGGGTGTCTCAGGTTCCCTAAAAGTAGCCGTAAGCCCTGCCATGCCTCTAGAATGTATGTAGGGCAAGGATCTCGTGCCCTCTGTCTGGAGAGAGATAGAGCTCAGATCACACTTGGAGATGTTGGAATTGCCTGAATGGTTCTGTAATGCACAGGGTGCATGGCTGCCCGAGAAGGGAGTGAAGGGTGTTCGGACCCCGGAACAATGGCCCAGATAGCTACCAAGAAGTAAGGGGGTAAGGGGTACAGGAATCCAGACCCTGAAGTTCCCACAGTGGAGGTTGATGGGACATCTATGGAGGATGCCCCTGAGCCAACCAGGGAGGACATTGATGCCCTTTGTGACCTGCTTGAGTTTGCTGGTTAACACATTGAGGGTAGGCCCACCAGAGAGGAACTCTGCAAGGTGCAGAAAGTGTGCCACACTCTAGAGGGCATGAGGCAGCAAGCTGGGGCTCAGGCAGCAGGTAAAGCCTCTGAGGATAACCTGAGGGAATGACCTCCTCTATAGTGAGCCTAAGGCTCCTGGGGCAAGGCATGTGCTGGTGGTCTCCCAATGTTACAGGACCTTCTTACTGGGCTTGACTCATGACATCCTCTTACAGGATATCTAGGGCAAGACACAACCTTTTCCAAGCTTGTCACCCACTTCTATTGACCCTGGATGAAGATAGCCTCAGATGCATTCTGTAGGTCCTGTCCCACCTGCCAGGCCAGTGAGAAGTCAGAGAAAAGCTCAGGGCTCCCTTGAACCCATTACCTGTCATTGCCACTCCCTTTGAGAAGGTGGGCATCAACATCATAGGACCCTTGGACCCCAAGACAGCTTTAGGTAACTGGTTCATCCTGGTCTTCCCTCTGAGTTCAGTGACTGCACCTCTAGTGGCCAGGTCACTGATGGATATTTTTACTCCAGTGGGGTTCCCCAAGGAGGTTGTATATGACAGAAGCACTAACTTCATGTCAACGTACATGAAGTTCATGTGGGGCGAGTGTGGGGTAATTTATACATTTTCCACATCCTATCACCCCCAAACAATCCGTCTTGTGGAGAGATTCAAAAAGACTTTAAAAGGCATGATAATAAATCTACTTGATCCCATGAAGGGTA